>NC_141902.1:17207500-17531666 GCF_057802395.1 Ceratotherium simum simum | reverse complement strand
GGAAGCCGGGTACCTACTTCTCTATTCTGCCACACCTTTCCTGCTTGTGACCAGAGACAGAGTTACCTGTTCTTCTGGCTAATCCCTAAGAACACAGCTGAACAGAGGCTGAGCTGACCTACTTTGCAAATAGCTGTATTAGTGTTAGTCAGCAAACTTACTGCAGGCAGTGGTCCTGGGGCCTTACAGCTGTTCGGCTTTAGGCTGATTGGCAGCTGACCTTAGATAGGAGGGTGCTTTTCAAAGAATGGACTTGTAACCACCCATCAGAAGCAAGCAGCAAGGTAAGAAACATGTGCTGGTTAAAAAAGCAAATTATTAGATGTTACCCCCAGACACTCTGAATCAGATTTTGGTTTTTTTTCTTCTTCTTTTTTTTTTTTTGGTGAGGAAGACTGTCGCTGAGTTAACATCCGTGCCCATCTTCCTCTATTTTGTATGTGGGATGCCGCCACAGCACGGCTTGATGAGTGTTGTGTAGGTCTGTGCCGGGGATCCGAACCCACAAACCCCAAGCTGCCAAAGTGGAGCAAGGGAACTTAACCACTACCCCACTGGGCCGGCCCCTCTTTTTCTTTTTAAATAAACTTTTAAATTTAGAATAGTTTTAGATTTACAGAAAAGTTGTGAAGATAGTACAGAGTGGTAAATATACCACACACCCAGTTTTGGCTATTATGAACACACTACATTAGTATGGTACATTTGCCATAACTAGTGAACCAATACTGATACTTCATTATTAACTAAAGTTCACACTTTATTCAGATTTCTTTGGTTTTAACCTAGTGTCCTTTTTCTGTTCCAAGATCCCGTCCAGGATATCACATTACATTTAGTCATCATGTCTTCTTAGGCTCTTCTTGGTTGTGACAGTTTTTCAGACTTTCCTTGTTTTTGATGACCTTGACAGTTTTGGAGAGTACTGGCCAGGTGTTTCACAGAACACCCTTCAATTTGGCTTAGTCTGATGTTTTTCTTGTGATTAGACTGGCTTTATGGGTTTTGGGAAGAAGACTATAGAGGTGAAATGCCATTCTCATCACATCGTATCAAGGGTACATCCATCAACATGACCTATCGTGTTGATGTTAATCTTGATCACCTGGCTGAGGTTGTGTTAAGCTTTCTCTAATGTCAAGTTATTCATTTTTCCTCCCCTTTTCTTTGAAAGGAAATCGCTAAGTGCAACCTACACTTAAGGAGTGGGGAGTTAAGTTTCACCTCCTTGAGGGTGGAATATCTACATAAATTATTTGGAATTCTTCTACATGGGAAATTTGTCTATTTTCCACCACTTATTTATTTATTAAATCAATCGTTTATATCAATAAAGACTCATTGACATCTGTTTTAGACTTGGGCATATCCTCATTGTTGATTTTTTTTCAGCACTTCATTACTTTCTGGCCTTTATTTCCGGGCAGGGGGCACTTGTTTTTTTTCAACAAGCTTTCCTCATGTTTCCAGGGACACTAAGCGTAGGCAGGTATTGGTAGGGAAGAATTTCCCAAGATTGTGAAATCACAGGAGTCTCATGGACCCTCATTAAAAATCAGAGTCTCAGGCCCCTTCTCTAAAGATTCTGATTTAGTAGTTCTAGGGCGAGCCTCAAGGATCTGGATTTTATAACAACTATCCTCAGATAGTTGGTGTTTGGTAAACACAGCCTGAAGGTCATTTTAATTAAGACTTTTGAGTAAGGCTTAATTTAGATAGATAGCTACAATCCACGGCATTGGAAGAACACTGCTTTACAGTTGGGGTTCCACGTGTTTTCAAATGCACTCTCTCATTTGATTCTCATTATTGAAATATGAAGGAGGAAGAACATTTGTAGATGAGAAGAGTGGAAACCCAGACAGAAAGGTGGCTTTCCTGAGATCACGCAGTTCGACACACCACTGTACTATGGTCATTGGGCAGAAAAGGAAAGCAACACTGAATCTGCTGTGTTTTGGGAATTGAAATAGCATCATTAAGTAAGATAACGAAAAAGATAGGTATTAGTCTGCTGATTTTTGAGCAATAAAGGTTTATAATCTACCCGAATAAAATTGACCTACACAAGCAAGGCGCTGTTCCCAGTTCCTTCCATCACAGTAAACTACGTTCACTTTGTAGACTAACTATGTGCCAAGTATATCCTGGTCTCTTAACTTCTTTGTAACTGACTCCTTTTTTAAAACTTGAGATATAAATTTGTACGAGTTTTCTAGGGCTGCCGTAACAAAGTAACAGAAACTAGTTTTAAACAACAGAAACTTATTTTCTCACAGTTCTGAAGGCTAAAACCCAGAATCAAGGTGTTGGCAGGGCCGTGCTCCTTCCAAGGCCTCTGGGGGAGGATCCTTCCCTGCTTCTTCCAGCTTCTGGTGGGCCCAGGCACTCCTAGGCCGGGCAACACGACTCCAGTCTCTGCCTCCATCCTCACACGTCCACCTTCCCTGTGTGTCTGAGTGTCTCTGTGTCTCTACATGACATCTTTTCTTCTTACAAGGACACTCATCAGATTGGATTAAGGACACTCATCACCCTACTCCAACATGACCTCATCATAGCTATACACTTGTAATGACCTTATTTCAAGATAAGGCCACATTCTGAGGTACTAGAGATTAGGACAACATCTATTTGGGAGACACAATTCAACCCATAACAAATTCACATACTATAAAATTCAGCCTTTTAAAGTGTACTATTCCATGGTTTTCATTATATTCACAAGGTTGTACAACAAACACCACTATCTATTCCAGAATATTTTCTTCATTCCAAAAGGAAACCCCATACCCATTAGCAATTACCACCCCCCCTAACTCCCCCAACCCCCGACAACCACTAATTTTTGTCTGTATGGAGTTGCCTATTCATAAGCATTTCATATAAATGGAATCATATGAGGCCTTTTATGTCTGGCTTTCTTCACTTAGTATACTGTCTTCAAGATTCATCCACATTGTAGCATGTATCTGTACTTCATTCCTTTTTATGGCTGAATAATATTCCATTGTATGGATAGACCAATTTTGTTTATACATGCATTGATAAACGTTTGGATTGTTCCCACTTTTTGGCTATTACCAATAATTCTGCTATGAATATTCATGTCCAAATTTTTGTGTGAATGTCTTCAATTCTTTGAGCAGACTTGCTGAATTATATCATAATTATGTTTAACTTTTTGAGAAACTACCAAACTGTCTTCCTAAGCAGCTGCACTAATTATTAAATTCTCATCAGTAATGTAAGAAGGTTCTAATTTCTCCATGTCCTCCCCAACACTTGCTATTGTCTTTTTAATCATAGCCATCCTAGTGGATATGAAGTGCTATCTCATTGTGGTTTTGCGTTTCCCTAATGACTAACGGCACTGAGCATCTTTTCCTGTGTGTATTGGCCATCTATATACCTTCTTTGGAGAAATGTCTATTCAAATCCTTTGCCCATTTTTAAATTGAGTTGTCTTTTCATTGTTTTTTGTGTGTGTGTGAGGAAGATCAGCCCTGAGCTAACATCCGATGCCAATCCTCCTCCCCCCTTTTTTTTTTGCTGAGGAAGATTGGCCCTGAGCTAACATCCGTGCCCATTCTTCCTCTACTTTATACGGGACGGCGCCACAGCATGGCTTGACAAGCAGTGCGTTGGCACGCACCCAGGATCTGAACCTGTGAACCCCGGGCCGTCGAAGCGGAGTGCATGCACTTAACCGCTTGCCCCACTGGGTCAACCCCCTTTTCATTGTTAAGTTGTAAGAGTTGTTTATATATTCTGGATACTAGACTCATGATTAGATTAGATAAGATTTGCAAAACTTTTCCTCTCATGCTGTGGGTTGTCTTTTCACTTTCTTGATGGTGTCCTTGGAAGCACAAAAATCTTAATTTTGTTGAAGTCCAATTTATTTACTTTTTCCTTTGTCACTTGTGCTTCAGGTGTCACCTCTAAGAAACCATTGACAAACAGACATTTTTAAATGATTACAGAAAAGACGATTATGAAACTCACATAATGAGATCTGCTGACAGATTTTCAAGGAAGAGCATGGAAACTCGCAACCTTTTAAAATAGAATGAACTGTTCAAAATGGTTTAGGCATGTGTTTGCCTAGAGACAGGTTCTGGGGTGATTTCTGGAAGCTCCAGTACTATGTTAAAAACATAAGTAAAATAAAGAAAGTTCTTTATATTATAGAAAATTCTACAAATTTTTTGTACAATATTGAGAAACGAGAATGGTTACATTATTAATGAAAAGAGAAAGCGTCTGCAGTGAAAAATGTAGCAAATGGCGGAGAAACAACACAGCTCACTGGAGAATAGGACGTTTGTGGTCTAACCACTTCTCCTTTGAAATTGACTCACAATAGGTCTGCTGACCGCTGAAACAGAAGCATTTCCATAATTGAGAAAATCTATTTTTACGAAGCTTTGTGTTTAAACAAAGGCCTAGATGATGTGTTTCTAGTTTTCCTCCCTGGCAGGACTAGGGAGGGAAAGGTACGGGAGACCAGTCAGCCTGGCAGTTCAGGGAGTGGCAAGCACTCCTCCAGCATTTGACTATAAAATACAAGGCCTGAAGCTTGCTAAGACGACAAACAAGTAAGTGACAGAGAAATACTGGGGTTTACAGCCTCAGTTTTGGTTGCACTTGCACTACCTCCAATAATAGCACTAACAAAACTGTTTTTGCTGTGTCACTGGCATACTTCAAATTGCTTTTAAAAATATCTCACTTGGTTTGTTCTTTCTTATAGTATTATATAAAGCAGCCCACTACTTCTGATATATGTGTATATGCAAATATATATATTTTTGCTTATTAAGTTTTTTTGCCTCCACTTATTTTTTCAGAAAAAAATGATTAAATTTTAATCCCATTAACCAAACATTGCCAACATGTTTTTTTTTTTCATTTTTTTTTTTGTGAGGAAGATCAGCCCTGAGCTAACAACCAGGCCAATCCTCCTCTTTTTGCTGAGGAAGACTGGCCCTGGGCTAACATCCGTGCCCATCTTCCTCCACTTTGTGGGACGCCGCCACAGCACTGCCTGACTAGTGCCTCGGTGCGTGCCCAGCATCCGAACCCAGGTCGCCAGCAGTGGAGTGCGCACACTTAACGGATACGCCACGGGGCCAGCCCCGACATCAGTTTTTTATTGGCAGCAATGACCTTTCACTTTCTTAAAAAATATAGTTAGACTCCTTTAAAAAAATAAGTTATTTTTTTGAAATACATTGTCTATTTAAAGAATGATATACAGATGTGTACCAAGAATGCCTATCTAGTAATGAGAATTTCCCCCAAATAGCTTGTGGAATGATCATTTTATAGTGCCCCAAATAAAATAGTGCAGGAGTCCTAACCAAACAGAAATGCAATTCAAGGAAGCTAGCTCCTTTGAATTTGCAGAAACTGGGATTATATTTGTGGTCCGTACTGAATCTATTCCAGCTCTATATCACAACACAAAACTTCCCATTTCCTCAAAGCGAAAAGCCCAGGCATCAGTTAAACAGACTGGTAAACAGAAAAGTCAACATGGGCACAATTCATTAACTGGCCGATCATCGTCACTCAGCCGGCAGTTGGTTAACTATATTTCTAGCAAACATGGAAACAACCTTCTGATAAATTGAGATCTTTCAAGAGTTAACAAGTTATTTGTAAAGAGGAAAGTACATTCAATTGATGCAGAAAATGCAACACAGTAATCCATTGGGGATACATTCCAAGACCCCCAGGGAATGCCTGAAACAGCGGATAGTACCGAACCCTAGATATACTATATTTGATAAAGTTTAATTTATAAATTAGGCACAATAAGAGATTAACAATAATAAAATAGAATACTGTTAGTTACCATGGATCTTAGCAACCTGAGCATATAATTTTTTTCTTTCCTTATTAAGTCAAGAACTTTCACCTTTTCACTTAAAGTAAATACTTTACAACTTCTCTTTGGCATATCCGAGTTGCCAGCATCACTACTCTTGCGCTTTGGGGTCATTATGCGGTAAAACATGGGTGACTGGAACACTAGCACTGTTCTACTGTGACAGTCGATCTGATAACCCAGAAGGCTACTAAGTGACTAGTGAACCGCTGGTAGCATGTACAGTGTGGACGCGCTGGCCAAGGGGTGATTCACAGGGAGGACAGAACTGGACAGCTTGAGATTTCATCAGGCTACTCAGAATGGCACGCAATGGAAAACCTATTTAATATTTTCGGACCACGGTTGACTGTGGGTAACTGAAACCGTGGAAAGTGAAACTTTGGGTAAGAGGGAACTACTATACATGTAATTACCTTGACTCCACAGTTATAGATGTTAATGGAACTCTGGAAAGATACTTACAGGCAGAGTGTGGAAGCTTTAGGACTGTTGCCTTCATACACGGTAATGGCAACCATTAAACTGCCAGAAATGACTCAACATTTTAACTTTAGTTTTTTGGGGGAGTACAGAATTTATTTCATATGCTGTCAGTTTTGTATTAACATTATCATAGTTTATTAGCTTGAGGGTTGAATTTCTTCCCTCATAATGCAAACTAGTATTATAATAAAAAGACAAAGGGAATTCTTTAGGATAAGGCATAAAGCAAATTTTCCTCTTCAACATTAACAAAAGACTCGTGGGCTATGCATTTACTCCATCAAGTAAGTATTGTTCTCTCAGCCTGTATCATATGATATTCCTTTCATAAAGTCCATCTTGGAAGCTCCTTTTCTTATCTGGGCTCCCATAGCACTAGGCTTATATTTCTTTTATAGCACTTATTTGTATCTTTTGAAGTGCCTTAATGTTCCCTGTAAGTTGATGGTGAAGTTTGTTTCACAGAAATAGAATTTTGCTTCAATGCTCTATTAATTAAAATCTATTATATCCAATGTTATTTTTTAAGTCTTTCCATGATAAGCTTTCAAACACTGGGTTACATAGAATAAGACTCAACTCATAGTTTTGGCTCTGTTTCTTCCCTTAGAAAAATATAAAGCTCAAGACAAATATTAGATCACTTTGTTTCATCCAAGTTGCTAATCAACATGTTTACTTTGTCAAGAGTTACCAAGCTAGTTAGACTGCTTTATCACAACTGGAGAGTTGTTGAAATAAACAGAATTTTTTTGTGTGTGTGTGTGAGGAAGATCAGCCCTGAGCTAACATCTGCCAATCCTCCTCTTTTTGCTGAGGAAGACTGGCCCTGGGCTAACATCCATGCCCATCTTCCTCCACTTTATATGGGATTTCGTCACAGCATGGCTCGACAAGCGGTGCATGGGTGTGTGCCTGGGATCTGAACCGGCGAACTCCAGGCCGCTGCAGCGCAGTGCACGCACTTAACCACTTGCGCCACCGGGCCGGCCCCAAAATTTTATTTTAAAGAATTTTTGATGTATTTTTCAGATTTAACTATTCACTTTAAACAAATCAGAACTTATATCAATATCTAATCATATAATCTATTCCCACAGAAACTAGAGGACATAATTTAAAAAAAAACTTTTTCCTACTGTATTAGTCAGAAACCTTTTGGTGGAAATTTGGAGAAATGTAACTGAAAACATCTTCAGCAAGGACTGAGGAAGGCTCCTGAGGGAACCTGGAGCACTGAGAGAAGAGACAAGCTATATCTTGATGGAACCAGGACTGCCAGAGCACTTCTTTTGTCTCCAGCATGGACCCTGGGATCAGAAAGACGAGTTCAAATCCCAGCTCTTAAGCCTTAATTTCCTTATCAGTAAGGATACATTTATTAATTCAATGTTGTATTAAACAAAGTGATACATTTAAAAAAAAAGGCTATCCAGGGGCTGGCCCTGTGGTGTAGTGGTTATTCGGCACACACCACTTTGGTGGCCCCGGTTCATGGGTTCGGATCCTGGATGCAGATCTCAACCACTCGTCAGCGGCCATGCTGTAGTGACGACCCACATATAAAACATTTCCCTTTTAGGGAGATAAGATATTAAAACGCAATCTGATGTTTCATGCACAGAAGAATGCATAAAGTACTACAGGAACACAGATGAGGAAGCAGTTAAATCTGCTTAGTGTAAGAGGAGGATAAGAAGTGTTAAGGAGTGTTACCAAGGGGAAGCAACATTTAACCCAGGCCTGAAAGGAATGGGAGTCCGCCAGATAGAACAAAGGAGAGAAGGGCATTCAAGTGAAGGAAACAATAAGAAGTATACACCCAGGTTTGCATGGACAATTAGGAAGACAGAGAATCCAAACCATTGCAAAGAATGCTCCAAAGAAAGAGCTCCTCTGAGAAAAAAGGCCAAACTACAGAGAAGGGATATTATACGCTCCATAGGATTGATTTTCTGGAATCTGTGGGACTACCCAACCACCTTTTGTGGGTAAAATAATTTCAAATACAAGAATGATAAAGAAAATTAGTTTTATTTATGTAAATTAGAAAAATCAATTGTAGTGTTAGATTTTGTCAAATGTTTTCATTCTAAACAATTTACAAGAGTATTTATATACAAACATAATAAAATAGAGTCCATCACATTGCTCTGGCTTGACTCCAAGTGTCTCTTCAATTCTGAACGTGCCCCTATCACTTCGGTTTTTAATTTTTAATAGGGAAATGCTTTGTTTTGACGTAGTGCTTAATTCATACAGTATAACACTGAAGTGGAGGAGAGTCAATGATTACCAACAGTTAAAAAATATTTTTTCAACCAATATGACTTTATCATTAGATTTTTTTCTATATTAAAATATGTTTCATGTTAAAAAAACATACTTGTACTCACTGATGATTTAAATTTTTTGTACTAAATTTGACATTTATATAAACTCATAGTTGATCTAAATATAGATATGAATCTATATTAAACTCATCAATATGAAGGTCTATCACAAATGAAAATGAACAAAATTGTTGGAACAGAGGTAACAGAAAATCCATTTGAGAAACTGAAGTGGAGATGGCTTATTCTATTTAAAATGAGTAAAATTACCATTTTCTGACCCCAATTCAAACTAAACCAAGAGGTGGTGAAAAGCCATGATATTTATAGACACCAACTCTTAAGTCACACTGTAGGGCTGTTATGAATTTGTACTATTTTTTTTTTTTTATAATTTTATTTATTTATTTTTTCCCCCAAAGCCCCAGTAGATAGTTGTATGTCATAGCTGCACATCCTTCTTAGTTGCTGTATGTGGGACGCGGCCTCAGCATGGCCAGACAAGTGCTACGTCTGTGCGCGCCCGGGATCCGAACCCGGGCCGCCAGCAGCGGAGCACGTGCACTCAACCGCTAAGCCACCGGGCCGGCCCTGAATTTGTACTATTATATGTCGGAAAATTCTAAACCAAGTTTCCTAAATGTTTCCAATCATTTATGCTGTTTGGGAAATCCAAGGAAGTTTAATACAATTACTGAATAAGGCAGAATTTTAATTTAGTGGTTGGGATACAATATAAATGCAGATAATTTATACTAGAGTCAAATCTATATCTGTCATAGTATTAAGTATACCATGTGTGTACGGACTGTCAGAAGAAATCCATTTCATTTTTAAAGCAGTGGATTGTTTAGTCAATTCAGTTCTTTAGCACTTTCTTGAAATTCCTGGCAAGAATTCTGATAGAGCTCTGTGGTTTTATTAAACAGAAAAAAAACCCACAAAAAAATTTATGTTTGCTGTTACTTTGAAAAGTCACAGCTATTTAAGTTAAAACAATCAACCAGACCTCCAAGTGCACTTGTGTCTAAAATGTCACTTTTTGCCCCCAAAGAGAAAGAAATGATCAAGTATAGTATTAAGGTGCTTACTATTAAAAAAAAATAACATCAGAGGAAATGGGTCTTTAACTGGATGCTTGAATTTTTTCCTGGGTTCTTAGTACGTTTAGGTGTTGGGGTCTTGACTTTGACACTCTCCTGATTGCCCTTTACAGCAGCCTCCAGGCGGGCTTTCAAGGCTGGAGAAGAAGCCATTACACTTTTAAAAACTGATGAATACTGAGGCCCAATCTGCATGAGATTTTGCAAAGCAAAGTCATGTAAATTTCTCATTATGGAAGTTGCTGATCCCAGAGCATTCTCATCCAAAAGGAAGGAAATGAGGATGGGTAGAAGACAGGCCACCAGCTGAGAGCCTGGAAAAGGAAACAAATGATGTAAGCTCTAGGTCTGGGGATGTAAACGTGCATTATACAAAGTTGTAAACCCACTTGATCTGTACACATTTTTCCCCACCTAAGGGGAAAACAATTCTTCCAATTTCTTCTCCCAAATTAATACTAAGTAATATAAATATTTGGGATTAACATAACACCTGCCTTTCAATGAATGCAGAAATATAACGTTAAGTGACTAATTGAAGGTTTTACATTTTAAATAACATTAAGTTTCTGATTTTGGACAGACTCTCATTTAGTATGACTTTAGTGCTGACACTTACGATGCTGTTCTTCAGCAGCGGCTACCAGTGCTTCCAAGACCTTTATGCCTTCTTGGAAGATCTGAAGCTCAGTAGTGTCTTCAGGTTTTCTCTTGTCTATTTCCTGCAGTTTTTCCACGATAGAGGATACTAAAGAATAAATGTATGGGTAGGAAACAGCTGGATTCGGATACTGAAAAATGGAAAGCAGGAGCTGATAGGTCTTGATTTGTACCTAATCAGGTAAGAGACAAAAACAGTATAAACTGTAAATATAAAATTACATTTATATTAAAATGTAGATTTCAATGCAAACTTTAAAAAGTAAATTAAAAAATGTAAATTTTGGGGCCAGCCTGGAGGCATAGTGGTTAAGGTCACGTGCTGCACTTCAGCGGCCCGGGGTTTGCAGGTTTGAATCCTGGTCATGGACCTATGCACTGCTCATCAAGCCATGCTGTGGCGGCATCCCACATACAAAACAGAGGAAGATGGGCACAGATGTTAGCTCAGGGCTAATCTTCCTCCGCAAAAAGAAGAAGACTGGCAATGGATGTTAGCTCAGGGCCAATCTTCCTCACTAAACAAAAAAAAAAAAAAAAAAAAAAAAAGGTTGGGGGGCTGGCCTGGTGGTGTAGCAGTTAAGTGCGCGCACTCCGCTGCAGCAGCCCGGGGTTTGCAGGTTCGGATCCCGGGCGCACACTGATGCACCGCTTGTCAAGCCATGCTGTGGTGGCGTCCCATATGTAGTAGAGGAAGATGGGCACGGATATTAGCCCAGGGCCAATCTTCCTCAGCAAAAAGAGGAGGATTGGTGACAGATGTTAGTTCAGGGCTAATCTTCCTCACAAAAACAAAAGTAAATTTTATTTATTTATTTATTTTTAAAGAATTTATGGCTGTATTTTATTTTATTTTTTATTTATTTTGTGAGGAAGATCAGCCCTGAGCTAACATCCGTGCCAATCCTCCTCTTTTTGTTGAGGAAGACCGGCTCTGAGCTAACATCTATTGCCAATCCTCCTCCTTTCCCCTCCCCAAAGCCCCAGTAGATAGCTGCATGTCACAGTTGCACATCCTTCCAGTTGCTGTATGTGGGACACGGCCTCAGCATGGCCGGAGAAGCGGTGCGTCAGTGCACGCCCGGGATCCAAACCTGGGCCGCCAGTAGTGGAGCGCGCGCACCCAACCGCCAAGCCACAGGGCTGGCCCCAAGAAGTAAATTTTTAAAGATTTTATTTATTTATTTTTCCCCCCAAAGCCCCAGTAGATAGTTGTATGTCATAGCTGCACATCCTTCTAGTTGCTGTATGTGGGACGCGGCCTCAGCATGGCCAGAGAAGCGGTGCGCGCCCGGGATCCGAACCTGGGCCGCCAGCAGCGGAGTGCATGCACTTAACCGCTAAGCCACAGGGCCAAAAGAAGTAAATTTTTAAAAGTCCCTAAAAAAAGATATTTATTTTGAATTTATCTTTAACCTTGGAAGTCCACGTGCTCACAGGTATTCAAACTTGCATGCTCACAGTGGTTGTGACAGTTTGGAGTGGGAACAGAGGCATGAGGGTATGTATAATAGGGAAGGATAACTATAAGTGGTTAATTTTTCTTTTCTCTAGTTCCCATTTTCCCCCTCATATGCCCCTCTATAATGTAAAAAACAAAAACCAAAACAAGACATGCACATAAACTTGAAAAATATTTTTGATTTCAGAAAATGTTTTAAACAAAAATCACATATATCTGACGTTCAAATGTGATGGTCTTAAGGAACCATGTCTGGACCATAACCATGTGTCATCACATGTCAGAGCCACCAGCGCGAGACCACTACATAAAGCTCCTGAGAAGGAGAAAAGGGATGACTAGACATCAAATATATAAATCATCCCTCATTCAATTCATTGTGTACTTGAATGATTATTGTTTTCTGAGAGAAAACCTGGTTCTTATATTTTAAGAGTTGATATATTTGTGATCTTGTGCTACAAACTCAGTCTGTAACACATAAAGGAACAGGAAATTAATCTAGCAAACGAAGGAGCCATAAAGGAATGGGATCAACTTGTGTGTACTGTTTTTGGAATGGGTCCCCTTATTTCAAAATCATACACTGAAAGCATATGCTGGAGTCTTCCTTCCTTCCCTTTTTTTTTTTTTTTTTTTAGGAAATCCACTATAATAAGCTACCAAGTATCTTACTAAATGTCCCTTGTAAAGTTCTAGAGATAGATCAATTTTAAGATGCCCCTATTTCAAATTTAGTTTTTTAAACATTTCCTTTATCTTTCTCCATCCTCAGGGCCAAAGAATAAGACCATTATTATTTGGCTTTGTCACCCTAAGAATAGGAATTAATCCAAACCTAAAAACAAAAAATTTTAGTCTGGTACTTCTTGTTGGAGCCAACAAAATCACAAGGAAAAGTTTTGCAAAAGCCTAAACATATTCCTATTACAAATATCTCTCTGCTAAAGACACCTACCATAGGCTCTTTTATCTCAAGAGTAGCCTTAAATTTGTCAATACAGCGCTTCTGAAGGCATGGAACGGTAGTTACTTCTGGACTGGTAGACAAAATAAATACTGTGACAGCAGTAAGCAGACTGACTTCATCAAGTTCTTGGTGTGTTCCATCTACTAAAGAGAAATGATTGATGAGAAACAGATCTGTTTTACAGATCTGTGTGAAGTTGTCTCTAGTTTGTAGTAACAATTTCTTTTCTGTACACAACAGTTACAAACCATAAACACTGATTGATTGACTTCAGAATCCTGGCAAATGTAGGTTTTAAAATGTGCATTCTAAGTAATTCTAGAGGCAAGAATCACCAAAGTAATTATAATCTTCACAGATAAAGATATCAGTAAATACATAAATACATTTATTTGAAATATACATTTACTAGTTGTGTGACCTTGGACATCTAACCCCATCTTCAGTTTTTTCATCTGTAAAATGGGAATAACAACAGACCTACATTCATAAGGTTATGAGGATCAAATGAGTTAATCCACGTAAGCATTCAGAATAGCATGTTGCACGTAGTGCTCAATATGTATTAGCTATTATAGTATTATTTTTATTGTGGAGCTATACAGAGATGCTTAGACAATTTTTTTTTGATTAAGTTTAAAGTATTCATATTTTGAAAATACAGTCATGCTCCACATAACGTTTCAGTCAAGGACAGACGGCATATACAACGGTGGTCCCACAGGATTACCATATGGCCTAGGGGTGTAGTAGGCTATACCATCTAGGTTTGTGTGAGTATACTATGATGTTCGCACAACAGAATCGTGTAACGACACATCTCTCAGAACATATCCTCATTAATAAGCGATGCATGACTGTACACATGTCAAGTGGAAATATCTTAGCATTTTGCTACGTGTACTATTTTTTTTTTTTTAAAGATTTTATTTATTTTTTCCCCCCAAAGCCCCAGTAGATAGTTGTATGTCATAGCTGCACATCCTTCTAGTTGCTGTATGTGGGACTCGGCCTCAGGATGGACGGAGAAGTGGTGCCTCGGTGCACGCCCGGGATCCGAACCCGGGCCACCAGCATCGGAGCGCGCGCACTTAACCACCAAGCCACGGGGCCGGCCCTGTGTACTATTTCTTAACAGTACAGAAAAACCTGGAAACACCTGCAGGGGCCACAAACATTTGAAGGAATTTTCTATTAGATGTAATTTACCTTCATTTCCCAAAGTCATACTCTCATTGAATAATTTTAAATGAAACTGCTGTGAAAAATCAATGTTGTTTGAAAAGGAAAAGGTGTGGCAAATTCAACTCTAACCTGTATAAGAATGGACTGCTACTTATGAAGAAATGACATATCTATATATCTATCTATATGTAGTGGCTTTGGTAACATTCATCCAACAAGTATTTAAGAAACATTTACTGGGCCTGCCTGGTGGTGTAGCAGTTAAGTTCGTGCATTCTGCTTTGGTGGCCTGGGGTTCGCTGGTTCGGATCCTGGGCGTGGACCTACTCACTGCTCATCAAGCCATGCTGAGGTGGCGTCCCACATAGAAGAGCTACAACTCTACAATTATGCTACACAACTATGTACTGGAGCTTTGGGGATAAAAAAGAAAAAGAGGAGGAAGATTGGCAACAGATGGTGGCACAGGGCCAATCTTCCTCAAAAAAAAAAAAAAAAAAGAAAGAAACATTTACTATGTGCCAGCATTCTTTTTGGCACTGAGAGTACAATTTACAGAGAAGATATACTATATACCAGGAAGTAAATAAAGAATTTAATTTCAGCTAGTACAAGATTTATGAATATAAAAAAAAATTAAAAGATAATAGAGGGCCGGCCCTGTGGCTTAGTAGTTAAGTGCGTGTGCTCCGCTACTGGCGGCCCGGGTTCGGATCCCGGGCGCCCACTGACGCACCGCTTCTCCGGCCATGCTGAGGCCGTGTCCCACATACAGCAACTAGAAGGATGTGCAGCTATGACACACAACTATCTACTGGGGCTTTGGGGGAAAAAAGGAGGAGGACTGGCAGTGGATGTTAGCTCAGAGCCAGTCTTCCTCAGCAAAAAGAGGAGGATTAGCATGGATGTTAGCTCAGGGCTGATCTTCCTCAGAAAAAAAAAAAAGATAATAGAAAGCAATCCAGGAGTTGCTACATTGGGTGGTCAGAGAAAGCCCTGAGGAGATGAATATCTGAGCTGACATTTGAGAGACAGTTACAATGAAGGCATAATATTATGGATGAGTGGGATTTATTTTACGAAAATCATTTGAATGATTTTTCTTTTTTTCGTGAGGAAGATTGGCCCTGAGCTAACATCTGTGCCAATCTTCCTCTATTTTATATGTGGGATACTGCCACAGCATGGCTTTTTTTTTTTTTTTTGTGAGGAGGATTGGCCCTGAGCTAACATCTGCCAATCCTCCTCTTTTATTTGCTGAGGAAGACTGGCCCTGGGCTAACATCCCTGCCCATCTTCTTCCACTTTATATGGGACGCCGCCACAGCATGGCTTGCCAAGCGGTGTGTTGGTGCGCGGCCGAGATCCAAACTGGCGAACCCCGGGCCGCTGTAGCAGAGCATGCACACTTAACCACTTGTGCCACCGGGCCGGCCCCCACAGCATGGCTTGATGAGTGGTGAGTAGGTCCGTGCCTGGGATCAGAACTTGTGAACCCCGGGCTGCTGAAGTGGAGCTCGTGAACTTAACCACTACGCCACCAGGCTAGCCCTAATTTGAATGATTTTAAGGTAAAATAGGTACATGGTCAACATTTAAAATTATGACAGCATTATTATAAGCACTTTATATACATTAAACAATTAATCCTCACAACAGCACCACAAGGTACATACTCTTATTTCCGTCATTTTATGGAAGAGAGACTGAGGAACAGAAATTCAGTTATTTGCCCAAGTCACCCAATTAGTAAAGACAGTTTGATTCCAGACAGCATACTGTTAACATGATGCTACACTGCTTCCCATGGAGTAAAGTTATTTTTAGTCATTCATAGCAACTTGAAACTACAACGTAGTCAGCTAGGCTGTCCAGAAAAAATGTCTTTTTATTCTCAGTAAGGTAAAAGCTCTCCTGGGTTCCTCTTCACATTTCTTCTAAAATTCACCTATTGTCCCTACCCCTGCCCAAATTCCTTTATTCCCATTTTCTTTTACAGAGGACAGTAGAAGGTTCCCTTAGCACTAGCCCCACGGAGAGGAGAGGCCTGTGTGGTAAGCGAGTGAGGCCTCTGGCCAACAGCCATGAGTGAGTCGTCCTGGAAAGGGATCCTCTGGCTGCAGCCCCGGCCAACAGCCGAACGTGAGGAAGCTCAGGAGAGACCCTGAGCCACAACCACTCAGCTGTGCTGCTCCCAATTCCTGGCCCACAAACTACCAGATAATAGATGTTCATTGTTTTCAGCCACTAAGTTTTGGGGCAATTTGTTACGTAGCAAATGGTTTACCCGTCAAGATCAGCTCCTTTAACTTCTCTCAGTATTTAGTCTAAATCCTCAAGGTCCTCACCTCATTCCCCGATACACAACAAAAACCCCTCTTCTTGTGTGTGAGATGAAAGACGAAAGCTCATTGTAACTCAACATAAAAACTTACACCTATTACTTTCCTTCCTTATCTCCTTTTCTTCCCTCTCACTGGCAGAGGTTAATCCTTCTCAACGTGCTGTGAATTTTATTCCTTCCTGCTTAGAAAGGGACATTGCTTCCCTCCCTAATACTTCCAACTCCAACCCCACCCCTGCCTTCTTTTCTCTCCATAAGCATGAACTCCTGCTAGTCTCATCCTTAAAAAAAAATTCCTTGACCCTACCCCTTCCTTTGGCTTTTCTTCCTCCTGTCAAGGGAGCCTATACTTGATTCTTCCCCTTCCTTACCTCTCATTTGTACCCTGACACTGTATTTTACACTGCCGACCACTCTCTAGCCATGAAAACTCTTGTCTTTGGCTTCTGTGACTGCATTCTCTTCTGAATCTCCTTCCACCCTGCTCCATAAACTTAAGCTGGTGATTTCAAATATCCATAGGTTGCACTGACAACGCCCAAATATACGTAGTCTAGAATCACCTCTAGCCCAGACTCCTTTTTGAACTCCAGACCTCTACATATTTGCTCCACTTGATTATTCTAGACATTTCAGGTAACGGCACTATGAGTGCTCCCATCACTCATACCCTTTCAGCAACTCCTAAACCAAACTATCAGTAAATTCTGTGAACACACACTTAACATCTTATTTTCATTATTCTACTCCTCTTTATCCTTACTGCTACTATCTTACCTCCAACAATCTTGCTTTCTTTTCTAACTGCTGCCAGAGCAATCCTTAGAAATGCAAATTCCATCACTTTACTCCCCTTCTTAAAACCCTTTAGTGATTCCACATGCATATTAAAAGAAGTCCAAAGTATAAATCATGCCGAACCCTCCACAATCTGGCCCCACGTACCATCCAACTTCATCTTTCTCTACTCATCACCAGTCACCACGCTCCTTCGCTTTTCCCTCAATCCCATATTCTCTCATTTCTCTACTTGCTGGCCCCAAATGTACCATTCTATTTAGGTCTCCAGGTGTTTGATCAAAATGTCGTGCCTGGAATCTGCTTCTATGACGTCCATGTGGAGAATGCTTTCTAATCCTGTAAGAAATGGACTCTCCTGGGAAGCCTCTTGTGGTAGACACAGAGGTGCATCACTGAGATCCCCTCTGTGGGGGCAGGTGCTGCCCAGCTGTGGGGAGTGTGGTCAGCTGTCAGCTCCCTGAGGACTGGCCTCAGCTACAGAGCTGCCTTGACTGAGATCACATCCTTCCTGGGGCAGCCCACCTCTGAGGATAAGGGCCAGGCCATTTCTGTCCCACGTGAGACAGTCTCCAGAGCGCCCATAACAGGTTTGCGGAGCTTTGTTGGTGGCTCGCACTGCAGACTGACTTCTCCTTTTGCCCAATATAGCTTTCCACTATTTCCTTCACAGATGTTGCTCCTTAATAAATCTCTTGTTCCTCAAGCCCCATCTCAGCATGACAGAACCCTACTGGTGACACTCTGTTTAATTCACTAAACAGAGCTGATTACTCTAATTTTTGCCAGTTAGTCCCTTTTTTATTGTACTAGAAATGCAGTGATAATTAAGACATTACTGTTGCTTTCAAGAAGCACCTTATGGAACTGATCATACCTTAAAGCAATTTATAGGCACTAAACTCCACTAGACTCTCAATTTTGGATACAAACTAGGTGGTCAATAAATGAATTCAATTGAAATCTTTTTACCATATGAAACAGAATATGGTGAATTGTGACCTTTATAAACAGATTAAGGAAGGCGGAGATAATTTGTAATACGTCTAAAGATTTTTTCTTTTTTTACTTTTTTTGTGAGGAAGATCAGCCCTGAGCTAACATCCGTGCTAATCCTCCTCTTTTTGCTGAGGAAGACCGGCTCTGAGCTAACATCTATTGCCAATCCTCCTCCTTTTCTTTCCCCAAAGCCCCAGTAGATAGTTGTATGTCATAGTTGCACATCCTTCTAGTTGCTGCTGTATGTGGGACGCGGCCTCAGCATGGCCAGAGAAGTGGCGCGTCGGTGCGCGCCTAGGATCCGAACCCAGGCCACCAGTAGCGGAGCACGCACACTTAACCACTAAGCCACGGGGCCGGCCCTAAAGACTTTTTTCAATCACTATAACATAACGTTGAAAATGAAAACTACACAACAATAACAAGAGAAAAACAAATTTTAATGGATACTGAACATAATACTGACTATCATTTAGTGATATATGCCAGGTAACAAGCAAGGTGCTTTTCGTATATTATGTTACTGCTCTAACAATTTCCTGCAACATAATATCATTATTTTGTTAATGAGAAAACCAAAGGCTCAGAGAAGTTGGGTAACTTGGCTAGTCAGTTACTGAGTAAGCGCTGGAATGAGGATATGAATCAGATGTGTCTTAATTTATATTTATAATGCATAGTTTATGCACTTTTCAGACTGTGCATATTAAAAACTTTTGTCAGCTAGTCATGGATCATACTATATTTTTAAATTAACATAATACTACATTTGAAGGTCTGTCACTGTCAACTTAACATAGAAGCTGCCAGTCAATTACATTAAAGGTTAAAGATATTAAAATGAGAACATAGATGTTTCTAGATTATCTACTTATACATATTCTGTAAAGTCATATGTAGTGAATATGGTCTCCTCCAGGTGAGACTGCCAAACATGATCAAGTAAATAGCTTATTCTCAAAAGGCTGTCCCTCTTGCTTTTTAAAACAAACTGAACAACTGCCTCCAAAGAGCCTTAATTACCTGGATCCCAACAGTCAAGAACTGTTGTTAAAGCACTTCGGAGAAGGTCAGTCCAAGCAGTATGGCTCTTTTCTGCTCTGGCCATGGGAGAAGACAGTATTCCTTTCAGAGCCTGTAGGGAAGCCGCGACCGTTGAGGATAACTGGCCGCCAGGTAACTTCACAGCAGTTTCTCGGAGGACCCCAATTGTGAGGTACAGTAGAGTAGGGAGAATTGAGATGCTTCCTGCAAGATACATGTAAAAAAAAAATCTCTGTATTTCAGTCTATATATGTAGTTCCTAAAAGGAAATCATCAATGAGTACGACAATGTCAAATATTTCTAGCTTTTAAGATTATTTTTCATAAAGGATTATAACTGTTAAGATAATTTAAGTAACATTAAGATTTTTAAGATTGGATCAAATTTTGGTTATAATTGAACATGTTATTTAAATTGTACACAGTATCATTATCTTTTTCTGTCCTGTGTTATTTGGCAGTTGACAAATGTTGAATTTACTTTTATTTATTTTTTAATGTGGTAAAATATACACAACATAAAAGTTACCATTTTAAAGCGTACAATTAAGTGGCATTGAATACATTCACAATGTTGTGCACCCATCACCACTATCCATTTGAATTTATTTTATATTAAAATTTTTTCAAGGAATTTGTAGCAATCCACTCAGTACAAAATATTAAAGTTTTCATGGCCACTAAGGAGTTGACAAGTCAGTAATGTGTAAAATGAAAGAGACTAAAGCCTAAATGGTCAATTTAATTTTCCCAGAGGCTACTCAACAAAACTCCTATATTTTTACCACTCATCTTCTGCTAGTCATTTTTTCTGCCACTTGGAATAAGGCAGTGGTGAGAACAACGAATACAGGTTTTAATTAAAATTGAAGCTTAAACTCTTGTTAAAAATAAGTGAGCACAAAAACTGGTCAAGATACATTTAAGCAGAAATAGCTTACCAATTACGAAGTATCTACTAAGTACTGAGAACCTATTATGTACTAGATTTCCTGGAGGATACAAAACTTCATTGCAAACAAAGTATATATGTCTGTATATATATTTGTCTTCTTTATATATAATAATAAATTACATATAATGCCTCCATATGACACACAAAAACTACGTATTACATATAGAAGCAACATATAGATATACATACATGCACATGAAAAATCAAAACTCAATTAAAACCAACTGAGCTAGAGCTTTTAGGGAGACAGTCACAGATGAGGGAGGCCTGGAGCTGAACTTCAAAGGAAGGCGAAATTTTAAAAAGGAGAGAAGAGACGGGGTCACTTCAGATCAAGTAACACCACGGACAATAGCACAGAACAGGGATGAGCATCAAGCCTCCTGGGTTCAAGAGTCAAACAGAGGGCCGGCCCCATGGCTTAGCGGTTAAGCGCGCGCGCTCAGCTACTGGAGGCCTGGGTTTGGATCCTGGGTGCGTGCCAACGCACCGCTTCTCCGGCCATGCTGAGGCCGCATCCCACATACAGCAACTAGAAGGATGTGCAACTATGACATACAACTATCTACTGGGGCTTTGGAGAAAAAAGAGGAGGAGGATTGGCAATAGATGTTAGCTCAGAGCCGGTCTTCCTCAGCAAAAAGAGGAGGATTGGCATGGACGTTAGCTCAGGGCTGATCTTCCTCAAAAAAAAAAAAAGAGTCACACAGAAAGAATCGGGAGGAGGCAGTGACCCAGCAGAGCCCTATGAGCGCCTTAAATGAAATATATTAAAAGTATGGACTTGACTCCAAACAGAACTGGATGTGATGACAAACTTCTGTCATCACTGAGGCAGGGAAGTCCATTAGATACTGTACAACAAAAAACACCCAAGAGCTAATAACTGCCACAGACCGGTTTAAAATATTGTCAACCATATTAGAGCTTATCCGTCTACAGTACTTGCTGTCTCTGTATTTACTTTCACCCTTTTAGTAACACAAATTATTAGATGTAATGTTAATCTTAGATGATTAAAAACATTACTCAAACCTTTGGGTCAGCATTAGTTTAATGAGAAAAGGATTAGCTACCATTATCTCCTGTATCTATGGAAACCAGTCCTCTCCTTCCAGGTCAAGTAAAGCAATCACACAGCACAGCATACCTTCCGGAGAGCACACGGCAGGAAGTTCAGCGAGGATAACTAAGGCAGCTGAAACCAATCTACTTCCATCTTCTGACAGCATCTGCGGCTTTGTAGCTTTTACTCCTGGGCTACCTGTCAATTTAGGATTTAGTTCTGGGAGCTGTCTAACTAGGATGCATACACACAATTCCAATGTCGCAAAAACCAAAGATTTCCCAGGCACAAGTCCTCCTGTGTCCTTTCCCTCTCCAAACTCTGGCAGGGTTTCCTTTTCAGCAGCCCCATCATCAACTAAAAGAGAAAAAACAGCATTGAATAAACGCTTTGTGTTTGTTTTGCTTCTGGCAGATGGCAATTTAGTTCATTTCTGTTGTAGGTAATACATTTAAGTGGCTAAAGTCTTGGGTGTTAAAGACTGAATGAGAAAACAGTTATGGAGATAAAAGCAGTTGTCTTTATTATTGCAATGGACCAAAAGAAATCCTTGGTAGCCTTCTCAGTCTTAAAATACTGCCTGGTTAATTCCTTGCTATTAAGAATGTGCACCTGACAGCTGGAGCTCCAGCGCTGACCTTGTGACCTTAAGAAAGACAGGAACTGGGGTCCCTGATGTCTTTTAAGAAGCTGCAATACCAGCCCAGGACTGCCTACCTCTGGTCTTCTCTTAGGTGAGAGAAGAAGTCCTTGTGTTTTAAATCCACTGTTACATTGGGTTTTCTGCTATATGTAGCCAAATGTAATCTTAAACGATAAACTCACCAATATCAAATTAGACTTGCAAACAAGCAATTTAATCACTTTGTAAAACCTAAGTCATTTAAAAATTGTCAGTAGTTTTTCCATTTACATTGGTAAACACTTAGCTAAACTAAGTATGCAACCAGTATGAGGGATTTTTTTTCCCATTCAGAGTTTTGTTAAAATTCTCATTTCCCCAAGGAACAGTAGTTTAGCTACTGACACTACCCAAGCTAACATGTAGAGGTGACTGAGAGGACTTAAAGCCATACCTAGAGATGTTTCATTTGTACTACACACAATAGATTATCGGAACGACACAGACACATAAGCAATACTTTAAGAAATAATGATGTTATGTGATTAACTTAGCAGCATTACGGGTTAACATTCACCTTCTGCACTTCGTCTTTTCTCCTTCACATGTTCTTGAGCTGCACAGATAATCTGCCTTACGACTTCAAGGGAAGCCAATTGAATGGAAGGTGATTCTCGGGTCAAAATTACTCGATGTAGTACATTCAACAACTCGATACCCAAATCCTATCACAGAAAACATTTAGAGGAGACTATATTGGAAATCACAGACTTTCTTTTTTCAAAATACCAATGTCAAAGGCCATGACAAAATTCAGAAAAAGAGAATATAACAAATTGCTCACAAAAAATAAAGGTGTTAGTGCAATGAAGTTATGGAACATTTTCTCCACTTTAAACCAACTCCAGATTGGTTTTTGTCCAATCCTGTGGGAGATGGCACTATGACAAAAGATCATTTTCACATAGGTCCTAAATTGGGAAAATAGAAAAGGAAATTTCCAAAACAAGATGAGAAATTTGGCTTAAAAGAATACACTGCCATGTAAATTCCCAGATTTATATTAAGGTATTCTAGTAATAACAAAGAATGACGGAGAAGTATGACATTAAAAGTGGATAAGTTAATAAGCATAGAATGGATATCTCTCTAAAGAATAAAATACACAGGACAAATACTATCTCATTTCCCTCTTTTCTTTTCTATTGGTTACTCTGATAGCTTTCTTTTATCTTTGAAAATAACCGTAAATCTGTCATAATAATACTTGTTTTAACACACAGAACAACCAAGTACAAAAAGTTTAAAATTTATTCAAGTACAATCCAAGTCAGGTAGGAACCTGATTAATACTTCAAACCTAATAAATGAAAGTGTTAACAAGTTAAATAACAGTCTATATAGAGACGAAATCATATCATCCATTTTTCTTAACATCCAAGAGTCAACGATAAAAATCTACTATACAGGGGCCAGCCCGGTGCCACAGCGATTAAGTGTGCGCACTCCACTTCGGCGGCCAGAGGGTTCGCTGGTTTGGATCCCGGGCATACACCAACGCACTGCTTCAAGCCATGTTGTGGCGGCGTCCCATATAAAGTAGAGGAAGATGGGCACGGATGTTAGCCCAGGGCCAATCCTCCTCGGCAAAAAGAGGAGGATTGGCATTGGATGTTAGCTCAGGGCTGGTCTTCCTCACACACACACACACACAAAAATCTACTATACAGGTAATACATGATGCTAAGGGGGCCTGCCCAATGCACACTTGCTCTTGGGAAAGCAGTTAAAGGAAGTGCCATACCCTGTACAGTGATCCTTCTACCATGGTCACAAGTGGCTCAGATATTACTGTCTGACTCCACCTATAGGCCAGCCAGTAGCCTCTTAAAAAGACCTGAAAGGAGAACTCAGCCAACAGGAATACTTCCTAAAAGACAGTAACTACAAGGACCAAGCAGATGCTCTCTTGAGGAAACACAATATAAATTCTACATGTACCCAGTGGGTATTGCACTGGACAGTGCAATATAGGACCTTCCCATCATCGCAGAAAGTCTGACTGAAGAGCTGCAACACAGAGTGGTTAGCTGGCAGCAGCAGAGAGAGGCACGGCAGAGGCAGAAACAGAAAGTGACAGTTGGGGGCCGGCCTGGCGGCGCAAGTGGTTAAGTGCGTGCGCTCCGCTGTGGCAGCCCCAGGTTCGCCGGTTCGGATCCTGGGTGCGCACCGACACACCGCTTGGCAGGCCATGCTGTGGCGGCGTCCCATATAAAGTGGAGGAAGATGGGCATAGATGTTAGCCCAGGGCCAGTCTTCCTCAGCAAAAAAAAGAGGAGGATTAGCAGATGTTAGCACAGGGCTGATCTTCCTCACAAAAAAAAAAAAAAAGAAAGAAAAAGAAAGTGACAGTCAGAGGCATGACTGCTCCCGGGTCAGCACAGTTCTGAGGCCTAGCTGTGTGGCTGGCTCAGTTTTCTTTTTATTTCGCTGTGTTCATTCTCTGTTCACTGTGGTAACCTGAACATGTTTCTGTTCCTTGAAATCTACAGAAGCCTAACAAGAAACAAGAAATCACCTGGTCACTGCCAATTTTAGATCTGGGCCAAGGAACATCTAGAAGGGCCTGTAATGCATGTAAACAAGCAGTAATGCTTTCCATGGTTGCATCTGAGCGTAAGGAACATAGAAATTCCACACTGATCCCTGCAGAAAGCAGAAAAAGAGGAGACTTCTTTGAGATTCTAAGTTTATGAAGTTAAATACTTTGACAAGATATACAAATAAACTTAGCAAAAAGGTAATGCAAATAAGCCAGAATGAATTTAAGATCCTAAATAATTAAGTGATAAGGCAAGTCTTTTAATAGTTTGTTTTAATCTACATGTTCACAAAGAATAATCTCAATTAGGCTTGTGCACTATTGCGTATTTGCTATTAAATAGTTCAAAGATGCAAAAATTACAATAAAATTACACCAGCGAACTTAACATGTAGAGTTTCATAACTTCATTTTGACTAAAGTTTATTGAGTGACTACCACATTATCAGGCACTGCACTTTACATGTATCATTTCATTTCATTCTCACAATACCTGAGGAAGTAGGTACTATTATTATCCCTCTTTCTGAGACAGGGAAATGATCAAAAGTAATTTAATTTGCTCCAGGTCAGTGACAATGGGGTGCATCAAGAATCTGGACTCAGGTAGTCTAACTGCATAGCTTATGCTTGTAATAACTCTGCCATCCTTCATTCTATAAAAGTTTGTTTTTAAAAAGCTCGTCTCAAGGCAAATGGAAACAAAATTTTAATATACCTTAGGATATAGGAAATCTGGTCATGTTTGTTCTTGAATAATAAAGTCTAAGAACCACAAATCTTACTTTATTTATTTATTTACCTTTATAACCTTCACATTTCATTTAATCAATAACTTCTTCATAGGTAGTGATCTAATATGATCTAATGGATTATTTCCTCAGAACTAGGTAAACAGGGCCGGCCCCGTGGCTTAGCAGTTAAGTGCGCGCGCTCCGCTACTGGCGGCCCAGGTTCGGATCCCGGGCGCGCACCGATGCACCGCTTCTCTGGCCATGCTGAGGCCGCGTCCCACATGCAGCAACTAGAAGGATGTGCAGCTATGGCATACAACTATCTACTGGGGCTTTGGGGGAAAAATAAATAAATAAAATTAAAAAAAAACCTTAAAAAAAAAAAGAACTAGGTACACATGAAAAACATTTATTCCATTTATTCTAGAAACTCATTGTATCTTAGAAAGATACCTCATTTTAAAAATGAAGTTCCAAGAAAGCCAAAAAATGGGTTACCCTTCATAAATCTAAAAATCTCATTTATCTTTGACCTTAAATATTTGCTCGCAATTCTGTACCTTTGAGTATACTTGTTTTTTTTTTGCTGAGGAAGACTTTCCCTGAGCTAACATCTGTTGCCTGTCTTCCTCTCTTTTGTATGTGGGTTGCCACCACAGCATGGCTGCCGACGAGTGGTGCAGGTCCACGCCTGGGAACTGAACCCAGGCTGCCGAAGCAGAGCGTGCCCAACTTAACCACTAGGCCACGGGGTTGGCCCCGAGTAAACATTTTGAACCCTGCAATCTCTGAGAACGGGGGTGGGAACCCCTCAAAATATTGATATTTTTTATATACATTCTGAGAAATTCAGAACATTTGCAGCCACCACATGGATCTTTTAAAAATCATGTGGCTTTTCTTGCAATTTCTACCATTCATTCAGCTTGATGCTGAAGCCAGCTTGTAATGGGATTCTAGACTTAATATAAAGAAATTTGCAACTTTATAAAACGTAAACAAGTTTACTCAGTTATATCAAGACTATCGCTAATACCTAACAAAGGAGGTATTAACCACCTAGAGCTCATAGGCAGCGAGGCAAAATTCAAGAAAAACTCTGAAGGGTTGGAAGCTAGTAAGCTTTTACTGACCTAAAATAAGGTGGAATCTATCAGTGTAGACATCCTCAGGGGACTTTACTGCAGCCCCAGATGATGATCCCTGACACATGGAAGTTGGTGTGACAGGCCTTGAGAGATGAGATGCTCCTTCATCCGGGTCTGCAACCACAAAGCCTGTGCTTGTAAGCCACAACGCTGTAGCATGGAGGATAAGCGCCCAGGAGTTGGAATAATGCAGTTTTGCATTTTCACTAGTCTCTGCTGTGTAGAAAGCACCACCTACAGAAAAGAAGCCAACAGTTTCAGGAGGAATAAAAGAAGACGTTAGCTCATACTTCATTTTCTCTTTTCTCTGTTACAAGATAGAGACCATTTCCATCACCCCAAAAGTTCCTTTAAGACCCTTTCCTGTCAGTCCCCTACAGCCCAGGGCAAATACTTTCTGACTTTTACCACCACAGATTAGTTTTTCCTGTTCTTGGTCTTCACATAAATGGAAAAATAAGCAGTATGCACTTGTTTGTGACCGAGTTTTTGTTTAACAACATTTTTGGAGATTCATCTATGCTGGTATGTTATCAATATTTTGTTATCAACATTTTTATTTCTACTGGGAGTACAATTGTTGGGTCATAAGGTTGATGTATCTTTACAACTTCAAAAGAAATTTGCAGGCTAACTCTTAATTTATTTTTAATCATAAAATATTTTAAAATAAGTATGTGATGTATGATGTGTATTTAAAACAAATACTGATACCCAATTACCTAACTCTAAGATTAACATTAATGTTTTGCCTTTCTTAAATCTAACTCTTTTAAAAAAAAAAACACCTAAAACTTTGTTACACCACTAATTCTTGCCCCTCCTTCTGTAACCACTTTCCTCAGATCGGTGTGATTCACTCCCATAGATGGTCCTACACTGTGATCACACTGGATGTCTGCATTGATAAATAATATAAACTATCATTTTGTGTTTAAATTTACTTAAAAGGCATCATATTGTTATGTATCCTTTTTGAACTTGCTTTCACCTAACATTGTTTGTGAGATCTACTTACATTGATTTATGTCTGTCATTCACTTTTGCTGATAAATTATGTCAATAAATCAGTTTATTTCCATTTTTTTTTTTGTGAGGAAGACTGGCTCAGAGCTAATATCCATTGTCAATCCTCCTCCTTTTGCTGAGGAAGATTAGCTCTGAGCTAACACCTGTGCCCATCTTCCTCTATTTTGTATATGGGATGCCACCACAGCATGGCTTGATGAGTGGTGTGTTGGTCTGGGCCCAAGATCTGAACCTGTGAAGCCAGGGCCGCCGAAGCGGAGCGCGCAAACTTAACCACTATGCCACCAGGCCAGCCCCTAATTTGTTTCCATTTTTATGCTATTGAAAAGTACATTAAACACTCTACATATCTCTTTGTGTCTAACTCCAATTAAAATTCTAATACAACTTGGCAGGCTGACCCTAAAATTCATATCAAAAGAGTAAAAAAAAGAAAAAATAGCCATTTCGGAATAATATGAAGATTAAGAGAAGATACCACATATCCAAACCTTAAAATGCAATATTAATAACTGACCATAAAAATCAGATCTTCATCCCCATTCCGCATACACAAAATAAATTCTAGTTGAACTGAAGTCCAAAATGTAAAAAGCAAAACTGTAAAGCTTATAGGTCTTTATGATCTTAAGTAAAAAAAAAATGTATCAGGTATTACACAAAAACACAAACCATAAACAACTGATTACATTAATTTTAAAACGGTTAAACAAGTTAAGTTACAGACTGGGAGAAGCTATCTGCAAGACACAGAACTGCAAAAGAATAATACTAAAAATACATAAAGGATTAACAAATCAGTAAGAAAATGACAAGTATCAAGTAGAAAATGGGGAAAGATTATGACTAGGTGATTTACAGAAGAAGAAACAGCCCATAAACCTATGAAAAAAGATTCTCAATCAAGGTAACAAAATAAAACAATGAAATACTATTTCATATCCATCAGATTGGCAAAAATTATTAACGATGATAACATACAATAAGCAGAAGATGTAGTGAAACAGAAACCTGCTGTTGCTGGGCATATTAATTGTCACCACCACTTTGGAGAGCAATTTGGTGGCATCTCGTGAGGTGAGATGTGCACACTTCATGACCTAGCGAATCAACTTCAGGGTGTTCACCCTGAGGCAACTCTCACATGCTTATTCTACGAATGAAAATATTCTGAGGAAAACATTTCAGATAAACATTACCTGCTAAAGGAGGAGTTCTGAAAAGTTACTGACTGTCACTCTAGGAATTATATAACTATTTTACCCCCTTACCGTCAACAGGAAGTTGGGAGGCAAATTCGGAAGGCAAAGTTAAGAGAGCAAAATCCTGAAGCGCAGCAAGCCAGAGCCGGCTGAGTGTGCCCAGGTCTGTGTGGACTAAGTCAAGCAGTCCATCTGATGAATATGACCCATTTCTGACACTCTCTTCTGAACAGATAGTAGTCTTCAAAGGTTGTTTGTGGTTTTTATGTCTTTCTACAGCAATTATGTAGACCTGTTAAAGGTTAACTTGTAAATAGGAAAATCTTATACCTGCTGAAAAGGTGCTATAATATTTTTATCTTGCTGAGGAGGCAGACTTACCTTTGAGCATACTGGACTCGAAATGCACTGTGATACCAAGAAGGTATATACACTTGTAACTACACATACAAAACTGGGGTAGAAAGATCCAAAAGTATTATCTTCAATGAGCTATGTTAGGGATAACAAATACTCGGCAAATATGCTGCCACCTTGCATTTTACATTCATGACAGCTCTAAGGAAATGATCTGAGCACTCTTTCTCACTAAACCTAGTTGTTATAATCCACCTCACCTTATGGCTTCAGGTGGCCATCTCTGACCTGCAATTAGCTGAAATACTGAAAATATTTTCTTTCAAAGTTACCACTAAATCACTATAAGTAGTTTACATAAATAGATTTAACATAGACTGTTTATAGGACTAACTATAGGTTAAAATATTCAACATAGTACATAACGTGTACTACCCCTTTATCTATAACTCTAAAATCCAAAAAGCTCTGAAAAACGTAAGTTTGTGGGAAATGAATCTGGTGGCAAAACTGACTAAATTTATGTGTGGCTAAATCATGTGAGGCTATTTATAGTCTCTATCCAACACAGTGTGACTATTCAAACATTTTACTACAGATATATTAATGTGTTTGATCACAGTTTCTATGGTATTACCCCAGACTTCCTGGATGGATACATGAAACATGCACTGGATTACTTTTCGAAATTCCCCCAAATTCTGAATTCCAAATATATCTGGCTCTAAGGATTTCAGATAGTGGATTATGGACCTCAATTATACAGAACTTGTTGGTCAGTCATTACCTTTACCAATGAGAGAACAGGAGGAGGTAACAGGCTTAAGCAAGAGCCCAGAGATTCAAATTATTATAAAGAACACTGTATAAGTAGAGAATTATTTGTAAAATAGGTTACAGATTATAGAATTTCTGTGTGCTCTACTAAAAGCATATGTTTAAAAGCATACAGAGTTGACTGTTAAAGATCATTAGATCCAGTTTATTAAATCTAGACAGAACTACTTCCTCATCAAGGTTTGTTAACCCTAAATAATGACAAAAATAGATATTCTGCAATCTTCAGGTTTTAATTAGCTCTAGCGGAGGAAACTCTTTCTTACACGTTGCTTAATTCTCTCAGTTGTAATCTGAGACTATGTACCTTCATTAAAATGATGTATGAACCCAGACTGGCCAAGTTTGGTAAACTGCTGGACCTAGATGATGATTATATGTGGGTTCATTATATTATTCTATCTACTTTCATATATGCTTGAAAATTTCCACAGTAAATTAAAAAATGGTACAGCTCTCTTCCTGATTAGGAAATAATGGTTAAACATTTTCCTATAAAATTTCCTTAATCTTAGAAAACTATTATTTAATATTTATAAATGTCATTCTTTGAAACAGCATTAAAACAAAGCGTATGTTATACAGTTGATAGAACATACAAGCAAACCCACATTTCCAATAATTCAGATTTCAATAAAAGTTGATTTTCATTGGCTATTATAAAGTCTCTGTGGCTCAGGACTGACCCTGCTTAAAGCAGTAGATAACAGACAATGGAGGGCACTTCAGAATGCTTGGCCAAAATATCAATTAACATATAAATAAATCTCACGTTGAAAGTCTTTTATTAACCTTAAAAATGGACTTATTTGTGTTTTAAATAGTTAATTTCAGTTCATGGCCTAAGGTGGTTATTAACATCTTCCAAAATTCCAGTTTTAAATTGAGAAGTACTAACCTCTGCCCAGGCTTTTAGCACAGCTAAGATCTCCATGGTGGAAGCACTTTCATTGTATAAGTGACTTAGAGCTTCTTTTCCAGCCTGTATTTTTGTTAATGATGAAACAAGCAACTGATGAACTCTTCGAAGATCATTAAGGTCGCTTACAACTCCACTTGCTATCCAGGCACTGCAAACCTGGTTTTTAAGAAAATCAAAAGTTACATTTAAAAACTATAAATATCTCCCTTGTGAGTGCAGCAGAGCTCACCTACATCTTAGGAATCTAGTCACTGAAATCATCTTGCTATCAAGAAACCCAATGGATGCTGCTGATAATGACAATCAAAGCCAGTATTTCAAAAGGGAATGAAGTCTAAGGTTGAAGCAAGGAAACCAGTGCTACTAAGTATATAAATTGAAGAGTCTCAGATGCTATTAATATGGAGAAATGAAGCCTTGAAAGGTACCACTTTATAAATGTTTGGATTATATTTGAATTAAATCTCCAATCTTGATTGTTTCATCTTATTATTTTAAAATCAGGGATTGTAGGGGGCCGGCCCCATGTCTTAGCGGTTAAGTGCGCATGCTCCACTACTGGCGGCCCACGTTTGGATCCCAGGCACACACTGACGCACTGCTTCTCCGGCCATGCTGAGGTGGCATCCCACATACAGCAACTAGAAGGATATGCAACTATGACATACAACTATCTCCTGGGGCTTTGGGGAGAAAAACGAAAAATAAAATAAAATCAGAGATTGTGTGGTTAATTAATGAAACTGTTGAAAGATAAAAACCCTAACATTTAAAATCCCAATGAAGATTTTGATTCTTTTGAAGACAAGATATTAAAAAAAATAAAATAAAAAAACCATCATTAATAAGTCCCCAATGCAAAAAGTTTACTCAATTATCAAGGGCTGTCTATGGTTTTCCCAGGTGTCACAGCATTTCTCTTTTTCTATAGAAAATTTATTTTTCTTCTTTCCTCAACTTATTCTGTTCCTGTCTCATTTCACAAAAAATTTCAAGTGGCTTATAGCAAGAACACATATAGTAAAGTGATGATAAATTAGAGACTTGGCACAACATTTAATAGAGTTCTCTGAATACTGAAGATAATCACACATTTCGTAAATACAACTGAATAAAAAGAAAGCTGCAAGAATGACGAAAATTAGTGTATTCCATTATGTTTATAATTAATTTAAGTCAGTTCTGCTTTTATTTATTTATTTATTTATTTTTCCCCCAAAGCCCCAGTAGATAGTTGTATGTCATAGTTGCACATCCTTCTAGTTGCTGTATGTGGGACGCGGCCTCAGCATGGCCGGAGAAGCGGTGCATCGGTGCGCGCCTGGGATCCGAACCCGGGCCGCCAGCAGCAGAGCATGCGCACTTAACCGCTAAGCCACGGGGCCGGCCCCTCTGCTTTTAATTATTTCAGGTCATTCAGGGCTGGATATTGAGTAACTGACAACCACTCCTAGAAAAGCAACTGTTTAAAATTGTATATTATATGGCTCTTAGATATATGAAAATGCTCAATCTCACTTGAAATACAAATCTAAACTATTCTGAGATAGCCTTTTTACTCCATCACAGACAAAAATCCCCAAGTCTGAACATAGATCCAGAGAACAGACTGGTGGTTACCAGAGGGGAAGGGGGTGGGGAGAGGGCAAAAGGGGTAGAGGGGCACAAGTGTATGGGATGGATGGCAACTAGACTTTCAGTGGTGAAGACGATGCAGTCTACACAGAAATCGAAATATAACGATCCACACCTGAAATTTATAGAATGTTATAAACCAACGTGACCTCAACAAAAAAAAGAAAAAAAATAAGATGGGTAAAATTTTGACTGGCAGAAATGGAAGTAGAGGGAAGGTGTGCCCCTAACATTTCTAGATCCTGGGGCAGGAATACAAACGGAACTATTTTAAAGTCGTAAGTCAAACTTATGCTTGACTGTTGGATAAAATGTATACTAAATAAAGTTATAAATCAAGCTAACAAATATTAAATAAAATATGCTCTATCCTTTTACCTTGGGGGAAAAAACCCTAAAAGTTGACAACTCAACGTTGCTGAGAATGTGGGACAACAGATACTTGCATACATTGCTAACAGGAGTTTAAACGGGTAAACCCCTAAAATATACTCTTTAACCCAGCAATTTAATCTTGGAAAATTTATCTCACAGATAAGCTTGCACCCAGTGAAATTATCTATGTAGGGGCCGGCCCCGTGGCTTAGCAGTTAAGTGCACATGCTCCGCTGCTGGCGGCCCGGGTTCAGATCTCGGGTGTGCACTGACGCACCGCTTCTCTGTCTATGCTGAGGGGGTATCCCACATACAACAACTAGAAGGATGTGCAACTATGACATACAACTATCTACTGGGGCTTTGGGGGTGAAAAAAAAAAACGAGGAGGATTGGCAATAGATGTTAGCTCAGAGCTGGTCTTCCTCAGCAAAAAGAGGAGGATTGGCATGGATGTTAGCTCAGGGCTGATCTTCCTCACAAAAAAAAGAGAAAAAAAATTATCTATGTATAAGGTCATTCACTGTAGCCCTACTTGTAATAGCAAAAGATGAAAAAAAAAATCCATATATCCATCATTGGTTAAATAAATTATGACATATCCATATACTGGAATACTATGCAGTTATACAAAAGAAAGAGGAAGTTCTCTAAATTTAAAAAGTAAAGGAAAAGGAGCAGCTGAGATTAATGGTTAGACAACTACAACAGAACCTTGGTATCCAATACTAACTGGAGAACTGCTTCCCAAGAGAGGGTTTTACGTCTTGAGCTTTATCTTTTTAACCACTTACCTGACACGCTTTGGCAGTGACATCAGGTGGCGTCTCTGAAGCAAAAGCTGGTCTAAGTGCTGCTCCTACCTGGCAAGAGATCATACGACCCATCAAGCATCAACGAGGAAGACAGCACAAGCAAACTCTTTCTCTTTTTATAGTGATTTTTAATGTATTTATTTATAATAGGTATTCTGGACATCTGTTGTTTTTGCCTGTCCAGCATATCTTCCCGTGTTTTGGATAACAGCATCCCCATTTTCCTTTAGGGAATCCCCTCTTTCCCCAACTCAGCCCATGTTGTTGCTATGGAGCTGACAGCACTGCCTGGTTCCAGGGACCCACGCTGGGACATCAAAGCCCTCCTTAAGACTTCTGCTGGGAGTACTGGGAAAGAGGCACCGCCTCTTTATAAAACTCTGGGTGCTAAGAAAGCCATGCTGATTCCACTTGGAGAGAGCAAATTTGAGAATAAAGCCAGTGTAGAAGAAAGTAGAGCCAACTAAGATTCCTGAAAACAATTTGCCTTTTCTCCTTAAGTGAGCTGTAATTGTATTTCTATCATTTGCAATTTTAAGAGGGCTAAAAATATAACACAGATCCCTTTAATTAAGTGGAATTACAATATTTGATTCTAATATGATAGTTCTATGTAAGTAACTCTAATACCTTCCTCTTGCTTTCTCTCTAAGCATACACGGGCATGACCTGCTGGGAAGGCGTGATGGAGACTGGTAACTGGTGAACTTCTCTGGTCTCCCTAACTGCTAGCCATCAGAAGCTGCCTCTGAGTCACAACGAGAGCTATCCTGGAGGATTACATGTGATGTGCATGATGTAACATGTGATGATTTTGTTATCTTCCTTGTTCTTCCTAGATTGCTCAATGCACCAGTAAAGATCAGTTAAAAAGATTATAGAACCAGTAATAGAAACCTGAATTCTTTTCTAAGTCCAGAATAAAAAAGAGGAGGTTACATCTATTCTAGGAGTAATGATCTGAAGATAAAACACGCATGTAGCCTAAGTGGAATATTTAGTAATGATTTTGTGTTATCTCAAGCTTATTCAGATATTTTTGTAAAGAATTTAATTACCAAAGTCCTTTGTTCCCCTGAATTACCAAGGTTTTAATTATGAAAATTAACCTTTAATGTTATAAATGACCTGCTTTATATACCAGTTTGCTTTTACTTGAAGATTCCTTCTTTAAACATATGCATTTTCTATATACTGATTATACTGGTGATATACTAGCAGAGATATATACTCATTTATGTATTACGAGGTGGTATGTCAATGAGTTTCATAGACTTTTTACCTGTGTGTTTAATAATAAAATTCTCTAACAGAAAGTGCTTACATTGGCTTGATACTGTTCCAGAATCACATGACCCGGAAACTCTGGTTCTGGAATAGTTGCAAATCGCCGAATAACAACTAACAGTGTTTCAAGGCCAGAAAGACGGAGCTGATCACTGTGATCTGTGGCAGCCATAAAAGCCATGCGAATTAAGTCGGCAAGATGGAGCACCAAAAAGTCATCTACAAGATTAAAAAAATATTATCAAGAAAAAGAATATGCCGGAACTAAGATTTACGTTAAGTGATAATTTCTCCTCCTTTCAATTTCATAACCAAGACTTGCTTTTAAGTACCTCTAATTTGATCTACTGCTTTGTTTTACTTTTTGTTAAATACACACTTTAAAGCTAGATTTACTGCCCCACTGCAAATACTCACACACAAAAACTATCCCAAAGCAAATAATTATACAGCTATTCAAAAACCAAAGGCAGAATCAGCATCCTTTAAAACAGTGCCAATAATACCTTCACTAAAAATTTTGTCACACTTTCTGATACAAGTAGATTAGAAGGTACTTAGGAGACTGGGTTTTGATGAATAGGCAGTTATTTAATTATTCTCTTTATGTCAAGTTGAAGCTAAAAGATTTAATGTTCCTTTTTAAAAAAATGTTTTATGTGGTTCTTTATATGGACTAATATCTTATTTTTGCATGTCTTGCCACACATACAAATGATGGGAATATAAAAAACATTTGTAGCTACAAAATTATAAATGAGAACTTCTTTCATTCGTATAACACATTCTTTGGTATAATAACTCTACTGGGGAGAGACATAAGACAATCATTTAACAATATTCTAACAATAAAATGTTCAGGGGTACAACTAACCTTTACCTAAAATATATTTGAGACTAACTCAGAGAAGAATAGTTACAGGTCACACTGAAGAAACCAACAAATCTTACTGCCAATTACAATTTTAATTGGGAGGACAGGAATCAGTACGCATCTAGGATATACTCTTTTTATACCTATCATTATCTGGGACAGTGCTCATCACAAATAAGACACTCAATAAATGCCTGCTTGAAAAATCATTAAAACAGAGACACCTAATTCATACTCTCACACTGGCAACAGCAACATTTTGCTTTGTAATTCTTTTATCTGGTAAAGAATATTTCCAAGGCACTTAGATATGTGCATTATGTCTTTGAACATATAAGCTTAAGTGAATTTTAAAAATCAGACATCAAACCATAACACATATACCTTCTAGGTAAAAATAATAAAACTGAACAATAAAAGGTCAAAATGGTCTTACAACCAGGGTTACTTTACATTGAGATAGGCTCAAATGTTTTCTAGGTAACATCCATGAAAAAAAAATAATCTATAAGCAAAATTGTTATAAGTTAAAATTCAGAAAATAAATTTTGGGAACTAGTTAACGCACATACTACTTTCCAAGAACATGATTATTCTCTATAAACTTAACCCACGCATATGTCCATTAAACAAAAGTGAATGCCAATTTAAGAAGCTTTTTCATTAAAAGTGTGTTTATACATTAAAAATATAATAAATTTATAGCTTATATAAATGTTGTACTCAAGTTTCATAACTGATTTGGAAGAATAAAAACTACCTTTTAGTTTTACTTTTTTTTTTTTGGTGAGGAAGACTGTCCCTGAGCTAACATCCGTGCCAATCTTCCTCTATTTTGTAAATGGGATGCCGCGACAGCATGGCTTGATGAGTGGTGTGTAGGTCCATGGCTGGGATCCAAAGCCGCTGAAGCGCAGCATGTGAACTTAACCACTACACGGACAGGCCGGCCCCTGGTTTTACTTTTTAAAGATTTTTTTTTTTTTTTTTTTTTAATTTTCCCCTCAAAGCCCCAGTAGATAGTTGTATGTCATAGGTGCACATCCTTCTAGTTGCTGTATGTGGGACGCGGCCTCAGCGTGGTCGGAGAAGCGGGTGCGTCGGGTGCGCGCCCGGGATCCGAACCCGGGTCACCAGCAGTGGAGCGCGTGCACTTAACCGCTAAGCCACGGGGCTGGCCCCCTGGTTTTACTTTTTAAAGTAATATTAAAAACTCAAGCAGACAGTATTTCTACGTATATCATTTGGTCTTTTCACTGTTATGCTACTTACCTCTTGAATCCCTTTTTCTCATTTCTTGTGCTAAAGCAATGTCAAAATGCGCGCTGTGTGCATTCTCACACTGATTAATTATCCTACAGACACATTCGGCAGCAAAGACTCTAGTAACCCATCGGGGATTGGTGAAAGCATGGGATTGGTCACCACTTCTGTTGGTAAGAACTGAGGCATCATCTCCTTTATCTCCTTCCTCTTCTTGCATCGTATCCACACAAGTTACAGCTGTAAAATCTTTATCAATGGAGAATATATATAATTACAATCGATTGGAAGATACATTTATAAAGAAACAAAAATGACTTCAAATTCAGACTAGAATTACTGTCAATCAATCATACATCTTTTAACAACGTAAAATAATCATGTCTAATAAACACAGATAACAGTGGTATCTGAAGAAATGCTTTAAGAGCTGTTCTAGGTCAAAATGACAAAGTTGTTAAATTATATTCAGGGGCCGGCCCAGTGGCGTAGCGGTTAAGTGCATGCGCTCCACTGCGGTGGCCCAGGGTTCGCAGGTTCAGATCCCGGGCGCACACCAACACATCGCTTGTCAAGCCATGCTGTGGCGGAGTCCCATATAAAGTAGAGGAAGATGAGCATGGATGTTAGCCCAGGGCCGATCTTCCTCAGCAAAAAGAGGAGGATTGGCATTAGATGTTAGCTCAGGGTTAATCTTCCTCAAACACACACAGAAATTATATTCAAAGTGAAAAACTGAACATAATACTAGATACTAGGATAATAATCAATCCCCTAAGGAAGCTCAAAATTCTCTAGCAGTGAGTGTGGTGTATTATACTAGGGATGTGGCTTTAAACACTGGGGCCTTGAATGGATTTAAGAAGGTTCTGAACCCACTAAAAATACTTTTCTTAGGATAGACCCAAGGCTGGCTGTATAGTCTCACACCGTGCTGAAGGTTGGAGCCACTGAGTAGTAAATTATTTCTTCTTTATATATATATATATTTTTTAATAATTTTATTTTATTTATTGTTCCCCCAAAGCCCCAGTAGATAGTTGTATGTCATAGCTGCACATCCTTCTAGTTGCTGTATGTGGGACGCGGCCTCAGCATGGCCGGAGAAGCGGTGCTACGGTGCGCGCCCAGGATCCGAACCCGGGCCGCCAGTAGCGGAGGAGCGCGCGCACTTAACCGCTAAGCCACGGGGCCGGCCCATTTCTTCTTTATATTAACTGTTTATTTATTAACACTGTTTAACTCGACTTAAAACAGAACTAATGCTATAAAACAAACCAACCTTTTTTTCTTAAATTATCTCATATGTCAACATTTTTTAAGTGTGTTACGATAGACAGCAAAGATGTCACAAAGTTATGGCAAAGTCTTGTCATATAACTAAGAAGTCAACCAAAACCGAAATGTATGTTTTCCTAATAAGAAGAGATCAAGCCAAACTACAAAGGATAAAGAATAAATGGTGAAATAAATTGAGCCAGTAAGCTCAGGGAGTATGAATGTAATATTAAAAAAAAGATAGGTGAGATATCAGAAAAGTGTAATCAACCTGTCTATGCAAATATACATTTTCTTTTAAAGGAGAAGTCGTAAGTTCTTCCGTAGTGGGGATAGAAGAGAGCATTAAAGACAGAAAACATGTAGAGTATAACGTTTGAAAGAGCAGGTAATAAATCACTGGAATAGAAGAGGACCAATAAGAATCAAGGCAGACAGCAGAGAATGTAAAAAAAAATCCCAGGAATTTTATGGTGCCTTTCTTCCTTTCACATAATGCAGAGATCAGAGCTACATTAAATTATAAGGCTTGAGTAACTGAGTTGAGAGCTACTGAAATATAGTGGGAAGTTGGATTTTAAAGTCATGCAAGCTAAGGTTTGAATTCCTGGGTGTGTCTTTAGGAAAATTACTTAACCTTTCCAAGTCCTGTTTCTCTTATGTAAAATGGAATATTATTACCTATTCGTTAGATAGTTAAAGGATTAAATCAGATAAAATATGTAAGTACTTGGAATAGAATTGGCTTCTATCTTCTTTTTCCTCTCATTTATTTTCTCTCTTACTCTAAGGATATAAGTTTTTAAGACTCTAATACACTTTCTCACTAACAATTATCTCATATTAGCAAAGACATTAGAGAAATAACACTATTTCTCTAACCCTGTTTGAAATTTTTTTTTTTTTTTTGTGAGGGAGATCAGCCCTGAGCTAACATCCATGCTAATCCTCCTCTTTTTGCTGTGGAAGACCAGCTCTGAGCTAACATCTATTGCCAATCCTCCTCCTTTTTTTCTTCCCTCAAGCCCCAGTAGATAGTTGTATGTCATAGTTGCACATCCTTCTAGTTGCTGTACGTGGGACGCGGCCTCAGCATGGCTGGAGAAGTGGTGCGTCGGTGCACGCCCAGGATCCGAACCCCGGCTGCCAGTAGCGGAGTGCGTGCACTTAACCGCTAAGCCACCGGGCCAGCCGTAACCCTGTTTGAAATTAACATCATGAAGTGTGGAGAAACTGGCTTGCTCAAAATGTCATAACTGTTGGTGAGTTTTCTAGTAGGCTGATTTGAGGCACTCCTTCAAATATTTATTACAGGTATGAAAACAAACAAAAGTTAGGTCATCCCTTTTATAGCATAAATAACATCTCTACTTGTTACACAGGAAAGTCATGTAAGACAATGAAAAAAAACTGGCTTAAGTGTTGGACTTAAATACTACACTAGAATCTTCATTTGAAGAAAGCAACATACAATTATAATCCAAAATATTCAGACAAGATTGATGAATTGTCATTGACAAACAATTTTATACAACACATTTTACTTTCCATTTTACTATTTCAACTAGTAATCACCAGTACTTACCAGCTGATGCAGCAAGTACATCTTTACAAAGCTTTAACCAAAAGGAGAGTTTATCCACTGCCATAGATGTGAGCATATGGTTTAAAGTTTCTTTGATATCCTGGCATAATCTCTGATCTGTCTCTTTGTCTAGTAAGGTCAATAATGTCCCTTCAAGGCCCACTTCTCTGATGTTAGCATCTGACAAGAAGAAAATCGATGATCTAAGTAATACAGAAAACAAAACTTCCATATGAGAAGCACACACATTCAGTAGTTATTAAAATTATAAAATAAAATCACATGCAAATATATTTTAAAGAACTAGTCCAAATATTGTGCCTTAACCTACTGAGGTCTATTTTAGTTTATACTTAGTTTGGTATTATTCGTGAGACTGCAATTATTTTTTATGCAATGTCACTGAAAGATGTCTTTTTTTTTTTTGAAAGATAAGTTTTTATTAAGAGTTATTAACATGTTTTCCTTAAATTAGGTAAACATTTTAACCCATTTAACATTTAATACATATAAAATTTTATACAATGTTTCTTGGTATGATTATTTTATTTTCTCTCCAAAGTTAATTTCAAATAAATAATCATAATTAAGTTTTCTTTATTCTGGCATAAAGGCTTCAATTTTATTAACATGAGAGTAAAACTCAGACAGAAAACAACTATTGTATGGAGAACAGTGTTTAATTACTACAACTAAGCTACTGTGGAATTAAAGAACATCATTGAATTAATATGAATTGCTATACAACATTCTCACTGCAAAGGAATAAAGCATCTCAAAGGAGTAATATAAGCCTTGATCTAGCATCTGTTTCCTCTAATTCTGGAAATGCTAAAGGACAACTAAATTTTCTCTTGAAGATTTAACTTATCTAGCATTTATGAAAGCATTTAGATTCTAAAGATTATGCTACTATTAGACTATTTTAAAAGAGGAATTGTCTTTTAAAGATCAGAGGGCAGCAGTAGGAATGTTTCCAATTAATTGTTCTAAATTGTTCTAAAGAGACAGAACAACTCATGCAATGTTTGAGTCAGGACTGGATCCTAAATTTGGGTGGGGGTGAGGGGGCAGGATGGAGTCATAAAGGACATTTTTTGGACAACTGTGGAAATTTGTGTGAGGACTACACGTTCTAAGACGCTACTAAATCAATACTGATTTTACGAGGTGTGGAAATGATGTGTGGTCTCGTAGTAGAATGTCCTTGGAAAACACAAACTGAAGTATTTAGGGGTGAACTGTCGTGTCTACAGCCCGCTTTCAGATGGTGTGACAAAAGGTTTGTGTGTGTGAATGTATGGAAAGAAAGAGAGAGAGATAAAATGAGTGTCATAAAGATACTAAGTAGGTCAATCTATGTGTTCACTGCACACTTCTTTCAACTTTTTCATGGGTTTAAAAAATTACAAAATAGTGGGCCAGCCCCGTGGCTTAGAGGTTAAGTGCGCGCGCTCTGCTGCTGGCGGCCCGGGTTCAGATCCCGGGCGCGCACCGACGCACCGCTTCTCTGGCCATGCTGAGGCCGCATCCCACATACAGCAACTAGAAGGCTGTGCAACTATGACATACACCTATCTACTGGTGCTTTGGGGGAAAAATAAATAAATAAAATTATGAAAATTTAAAAAATTACAAAATAAAAAAAAAAGATTTATATGAGTTCTTTACCATAATTCTATTCACATAGCTAATTCAATAATTCTATGAACATGCACCATCATGTTTACAGAAGCAAAGCCTAAAGCAACAGGGCTGGCCCGGCGGCGTACCGGTTGGGTTTGTGTGCTCTGCTTCAGCCGCCTGGGGTTCACTGGTTCAGGTCCTGGGCACAGACCTGCGTACCACTAGCCAAGCCACGCTGAGGCAGCGTCCCACGTAGAGCAACTAGAAGGATGTACAGATATGACATACAACCATCTACTGGGGCTTTGCGGAGAAAAAAGGGAAAAAAGGAGGAAGATTGGCAACAGATGTTAGCTCAGGGCCAATCTCCCTCAAAACAAAAGCCTAAAGCAACAGATATAGATCGTTTCAGTGGTGAATGGAAACTGAAGGTCACTTTGGGGAGAATACCTCTCACACGGTTCGAAGATTAAAATGTCTCTGGTTAAGGTAGGTAATCAGAGAACAGTTTTCAAACGAGTTCTGCAATCTGTTTGGTGACTGCTATACCAGTTCAGCAATTCTGATTAACTCAAGCCAGAGCAAAAGTTTTAATATAATAACAAAACTCTAATTTAAAGAGCATAGCATGACAGTAAAACAATTATGGATCTGAGAGCTTTAGATATTGGAAAGCTTTGTGAAGTGTGAGACCTTCTAAAAGTGTGACAGCACTTTGGAAACTATATACATAAAACTCTAAGATATTATCATTACTATTTTTGTAGGCTGTTTGAATTTATATGCATGTTTGGGTCACTCACATAATTTTTAAATGAAAGGATAAATACTTAAATCCTACTGGCTAAGCAATCTTTTAATTCAGCTCTAAAATATAGAAGAAACATAAAAACCCTTTAACTTGAAGCGAACACAACTATGACAAATTTTATTAAATGAGATTTTGGGGGAAGAAAGAGACATATGATAAATTACTTAAGGGTTAAATCCAATTTCAACTGATTGGTGTGAAAAAACTTGCTCTAAACCAATGGCTCTCAAACTTGAGTATACGTTAACACAGGGATTGTAAAAACATGGATAACAGATTGCTGGGCTCTACTCCCAGAGTTTTGGTTTAGCAGATTTGGGATGGGGCCCAATAATTTGCATTTCTAACAAGTCCCCAGGTGAGGTGGATGGTTTGGGGGCCGAAGTGTGAGAACCATTGTTCTAAACCAGTAACACCACTGGTTGAAACGGTAATAATTGCTAGCAATTGTCTCTTGTAGCAGGTTTAAGACGTTTTATATATTAACTTTTAAATTTTGTTTTAAAAACTCACGTTTATATGGAAGATTTAAGATCAAAACAATCATTACCTGGAGTCAACTCTTCTCTGCTCTCCTTAGCAAGCATAACAGCATGTTCTGAAACCTCAGCTGCTTCTCTCTGCACAAGCTGACGTAAACAAGCCAGCACTGCTCTTCTCAGTAACAAATAGGGACTACAAAGGTTCACCTAAAAAACACCATTTGGGGAAAAAAAGAGCTGAAATTCTTTGAGGCACTCAGTAAGTCTAAGAGATATTCACTGGACCCCTCCCGATTCTGTCCAGTCCATCACTGGTCTGGACGCAATTTTAAATACACAGAAACTTCTTCAGACTATTCTAGCACATATTTTTGATTATATAACTTAGAAATAGCTTAATGACTAATATATGTACTTCATTATGCAAATTCATAAACAAATCCAAGCAAAAGCCTCTTGACAGTGTTAGAAGACACAAAATTTATGAGTAAAAATAGTTTTGAGAGATAAAAGAAATACAATTGAGAAAGAATTTATTTGCAGCTTATACATTTGTGCTCATGCAACTATAGTATAATGTTTCACAATTCTCTAAGGAGAAATTTATACAAATCCATATAAGCAATATAGCAAATGGTTGAAATGGAGGCTCTGGAGGCAAAGTGCCTCAATTTTGAGTCCTAGATCCATCACTTACTAGCTGTGTGACCTTGGGCAAGTTATTTAACCTCTCTGTGCCTTAGGTTTCTCATCTGTAAAATGGAGATAACACTACCTACATCTCACAGGGCTGTTGTGAAGTTAACACAAAGAAACATGCAAAAGTGCTTAGCACAGTACCTGGCAAATAGTAAGTGCTCAATAAATGTTAGTTATTATTAATGCAGTCTCTAACAATAGTATTTTATTCAGATGCCAGACAGAATAAGTAAATGCATTTTCAAATAAAGGCAGAAAGAGTTCGACTCAGAAAACATATTCACCAAAAATGCTTTCTAGAGACAAACATTATAAACGGCAAATTTTATGTATATCTACTTATATATGGATATACATATGCGTACACAGATATGTACTTAGTATCTTAGAGATATAGTATATTCTCGCTCAGAATGACAGACTCAATACATATTCTTTTTACTTAGAAGTATTTAAACAACATAAATCTTAATAGGGTGTGTCTACCAAGGGTAAATGATATGATTGGTGACAATACCTTCAACGAACAATTAAAACAAGTCACAGGTTTCTGGATACAAATTCTTACTCAGTGATTTCATAAGTAGAATAAAGTCTAGAGTTTTTGAAATTTATTTTGTTCAAATTATGAAAGTAAAGAACAGTTTGGTGTGGTTTACGACAATGAATATGTGTCTTATGATCATGATTTTCTACCCAAATTTGAGAAATAATGGCATAAATTCTTAATAGTGATCTTTAGATCTGGTGTATGTGGAAAAACAGGATGGAAGCAGGTGCGTTGGTTGAAAAGAGCAGAGGCTAAACTCTGAGAAAAAGAGTAGGTGGTAGCAGCTGTTTTTTGATACATAAGAAGAAACACAAGCAAAGAGAGCTAAATCCTAAATATTATCAGAAGCCAAAAGACAGAAAATGTTTCTGAGCATATTATCAGTGAAACATATGGATGGGAATGGCTTTATAAATATGTTCTATTATACCCTCAACCCATATCATGAACTCAAAAGTGGAAAGAGAAGAATGCCATTCAAACTCTCAAGGTAACACCATTCCAGTCATGTTTAAGAATTCTGTTGTTAGAAACTAGTACGTGGGATAACAGAGAAGTTAAAATGTAAAAAGATTAAGTTGATTCATGCCCAAGATTACAACTATATTCAACAATGACAAAAAAGCACTCTATAAGACAATTTTAAAGAAAAGTTAATGGATTTACTAGTTATTTTAACTGGAGTTTTACAAGCACATAACACAAGGCAGGTGCAGCATTTATTCAGGCTGGTCAAACAATCTTTTAGAAAAAGCATGCTTAAAAGTACTCTTTACTTGTTTGGTAGAAAAAAGACTGAAGGCTATCATACCAAGCAAAGTGGGACACTCAATATCTCCATGTCATTCTCCAGCATTTATGTTGAGAAGAGGAACAGAGTGGGTTAAGGCAAACAAACCAAGCAGGCAAAAAATAGAAATAACCTGTAATTACAATTCCTTTCTGAAATGAATATATTAAATCAAAATGATGCAAAATTAAGTGCAAGGAGTGAGGGCACCAGCTGGAGAAGGTTAGGGAGGATTTGTTTACAATGGTATTAAGTAAACACCAGGTAACATGCTACACATACTGGACTTTGCATTAACGGTTAGCTTAAAAAAAGAAACGCATAGGAAAATAAGAACATCTACGACCAAAAAAAAAGACACAAAGAAACAGCACTGCAAACTTCAAAAAAAGTTAGGAATCAAGGCTCAGGGACCTACCAACACAGAATTATCCAACAAGATCTCCTGCACAGAAACAAACGACAGACCAGTCACGACAAAGCCAAGAGAGAAATACTGAGATGATGGGACAACAGTCAGCTAAGCATACAATATAAATGTTGATAGAGCTATCATTCAAACTGGCTTAGCTTCAGCTTTAAAAATATACCATAAATACTTCATTTTCCAGCTTAAAATATGAGTTGAGCTAAGATCTTGAAAACGGTCAACTCGAAATGTAAAGATATAAAATATACAATAATTTAAAAACGTACATTTGTGTAATTAGGTTTTCCTTTGGAATCTTTCATTAAGCATCAGTAACAAAACCAGATCAAGTAGACATGAGTGGGAGGGGAGTGATCTGGATTTCATTTACATGAACAGGTGTCTAGCAAGGGACAAAGTTAATGGTTTACCTCATCACAAGTTAATTATAGATTTTTTACTCTTGGAAGCCAAGTTTTAAAACTGAGAGTACTCAGAATTGCTAGTATAGCTAAGGACAAGTTCAGAATGGAAGTTAAATAGCATGCAGTTAGAAGAAAACCCTTGCCAGTAAGGTGCTTTCCTAACGATGAAATGTATTCTGAATATCCAGCGAGTTTCAATTAATATGAAAACACTTCATGCTAAATAATTAAATTCTTTGTAGAAAAGAAAACCTGATCATCAAGTTGTTAAATAGGAAAGCAAAAGCAATTTCCTCACTACAGGGAATACTCTGAAATACAACAAATTCAATCTAATTTAGTAAAGCTTTACTAACCAAAATATTAAGACATAAAATTAACAAACTATGGTGATAGCAATTTTTGAATATGATTTCTGTATAAGAAAAAATAACTTTATTTATTTTTTTAACAGTTTTATTTATTTATTTTTTGTGAGGAAGATCAGCCCCGAGCCAACATCCATGCCAATCCTCCTCTTTTTGCTGAGGAAGACGAGCCCTGAGCTAACATCCATGCTAATCCTCCTCTTTTTCCTGAGGAAGACCGGCTCTGAGCTAACATCTATTGCCAATCCTCCTCCTTTTTTTTCCCCGAAGTCCCAGTAGATAGTTGTAGGTCACAGTTGCACATCCTTCTAGTTGCTCAGCATGGCAGCAGAAGTGGTGCATAGGTGCGCGCCCGGGATCCAAACCCCGGCCGCCAGTAGCAGAGCACGCGCTCTTAACCGCTAAGCCATGAGGCCAGCCCAGAAAAAATAATTTTATAACAAATATTATGAGTAACATGAATAAATTTGTAATTGTTACTTCTAATTTTCTCAATTGCTCTGAATATACCTAAGAGAAAAATCTGATACTATTCTTTATATGTAACTTTTCTCAGAATGGGAAAAGAGAAGAGTAACAAGTTTAATCAGATCTAATTCATCATGAATTAGTAGTTAGTCTTGCTCTTTACTTCTCAATAAACTTTACTTAATAAATGAATTAATGTATTGGTTAAAGGAGAATTTTAAAAGGCTATTACTGGAAAATTTCTACTACAATTCAAGAAGAAAAAATGGCAGTATCATCACATTTAATGGAGAGTGAAAGTTAGACCAACTGGCAAAGGAGTGGATATTTTTCAATAATTGGTTTTGGCGATGGTTCTTCGAATATAAAGAGTAATATTTCTGGGGAAAAGTCGTTGAGTGGGAAAGGTAAAATCTTTTCCAGTAAGTCCTATTTTCTCTAATACATGTTTAACACAGACAAGATCTAAAGTTTCTATCAGAATTTTCTTTTTCAGAGTCTTACATAATTATGACTATCAAAATCAATATGAAGATTAATATTATCTATGCTTAAGTTATATGTTAAGAAAATAAAAACAACTACTATTTATTGAGTGGTTATTAAGTGCCTGAGACACGTGCCTTTACAGGCGGCATCTTGTGTAATCCTCGTGTTTTACAGACCAGGTAGCTGAGGCTGGAAGGTCATGGGACTTCCCTAAGGCCACACAGCTGGGAGGTGGCAGAGCTAAGCACCATCCAGAACTACGCAGTCAGTATGAAATAATGAAATGAGGACTGGACAAGGAGTTCAGAAACCTGCGTTTTAGACTTAGAGCTACCTACCACTACCTAGATATGTTATCTTGGGCAAATTATTTGACTTTTTGGTCCTCAGTTTATCTTTTCACTGAGAAGACTGGTTTTATTGATGTTTGAGGTTCTTTCAAGGTCTGAAATGCATATTTTGCCAGAGGTTGAAAATGAAAGGTCTGCGTAATGATTCTCAACTGTCATGTCACTAATAGTAGTGTGCTGTGAACACTGCAGAGGCAGAAAAAGTTGAAAAGCAATGGTGTCAAGTTTTAATTCCAAATGTAACTCAATTTTTGAGGCAAGTCCAGATAGAAACTGGTGATACTGAAGATAAATCTTAAAACCACTGACAACTATAAACCACCTCATCATAACTTTTAGGTGATTGCCCTCATCTTTCTATATTCATTAAATACATTATTAGAACCCAGATAATGATGCAGGTGCTGCTAGAATATTAAGGAAAAATGTTATTTGCCCATCTGGGATAGAAAGAACTTTATATGTAATAATTTGGAATATAGGAAAAAAAGACATTACCACAGAAATTTTTCCACGTCCCATAGCATTTATACAGTACCTGGGACATTCAAGCACGCAATGTACGTTTACGGATCAATGAATAAATATTCCAAGTATTAAGTTCAACATTAATGGGAGAAAAATGAATCAGTATATGAAAGGTTTAAGACTGAATATAGGAAAGTTGCCACTCCTCCAAAAGATAAGAACTGAGGGAAAACAGCTATTGCACATAGTCTAGAGAATAATTTAAAAAATCTAAGTTTCCAATAAAAGAAACTGAGGACTTGTTTATAATTTTACACTCACACAGAGGCAGCCGACCAGGCTGGACAAGTTGACGTGCCGTGGAGCAAACATATGGAGCTGCTGAAGGCACGAGATGGCCTGGGCCTGAACCAGGCAGTCGGGGTGATCCTGCATCACGGCACAACCCAACAGACAGGAAGTCCTTAGGGCAGAAACCGAAGTACTGCTACCTAAAACGAAGCAGAAAGCTTTTAATAATTGGCCTAAGAAATCATTACTCTTTAAACATATATTACTGGGCTTTAAATTGTTTTTCTAATTTTAAATGTAAGGATCTGTGAAGTAAATTTCTTCTACAAAAGCAAGGATAATCCAGGTGACAGATTTTGACATTATGTTGGTTATTCTCAGTCTGAAAGGTTTATGGCAAAACAAATCATTAGGCAAAGAAGAACCTATGATTATCTGTAGGTTATACCAAATTTTCATGAAAAGTGGAATTAGAACTTGCTAATAAACTTAGCCCTGCTTGAATTACCTAAGAGCTGCTTTCATATATTAAATTCATATATTTTGCATTTGAACAGATCAGAATATCTGAGTTTTTGCACTTAGTCATTTACTTTTTAACAGAGATAGGAGTTCTTTAAATGATTCCACTTCATGTCTGTCATTTTAACTGTTAAGGGAAGTATTTTCAGGACAGACCTAATCTTTCTAAATATGGTACTCCCTGTCTTTTCAAGGTAAGAGAAATCAGACTGAATGGCATTTACTTACAAAATATACCGAGCACCTATTATGTGCTAATCACAAAAGCTTTTCAACTTGTCCCTCATTTGACAGAGGAGGAAACCAAAGCCCAGACACATAAGGATTTTCCCAAGGTCACCCAATTAAGTAGTCGTGGAGCTTAGATTAAGATTCCATGTTTATTTTCTATTATGTCATCATCCAGGAGTCAAAGTCTTCTCAAGACTACTCTCAACATTCTGCCAATATACTTGAATAGAAAATTCTGCTAAACTTCGCTTGATTGTCAAGTAGTTGAGTCAGTAACAGGAACTGCATTCATTTTTGTGTGTGTGTGTGTGTGTGTGTGTGTGTGTATATATATATATATATATATATATATACATACACATTTTTTTTTTTTTTTTGTGAGGAAGATCAGCCCTGAGCTAACATCCATGCTAATCCTCCTCTGTTTGCTGAGGAAGACCAGCTCTGAGCTAACATCTATTGCCAATCCTCCTCCTTTTTTTCCCCAAAGCCCCAGTAGATAGTTGTATGTCATAGTTGCACATCCTTCTAGTTGCTGTATGTGGGACACGGCCTCAGCATGGCCGGAGAAGTGGTGCGTCGGTGCGCGCCTGGGATCCGAACCCGGGCCGCCCGTAGCGGAGTGTGCACACTTAACCACTAAGCCATGGGGCCGGCCCTTGTGTATATATTTTTAATGTAAAACATCACAAAAGCAGCTATGCATACCTTGTAGCTCTGGACCCAGTGTAGTAATAAGGGCATTCAAACAGCGACCAAGACTTTGGTGAACTTCAGCATGAGTAGGAGGCACATTTAACAACAACATTATGATGAGAGAAAGGGTAGGTTCCACATGCACATTGTAAAGTGGGCCAGCAGAATCAATTATCAATGAGAGAGAATGTAGTGCCCAGGTCTGTGAAGACAGAGAAAAAGAATTTAAAATGTTACAGCAGCATTAAGAAACATAAAACACAATGAATCGTTCTTTTGTTGAAGCAAGAGATAAAAGTACTGGCAAAGTAAAGTATTTGTGTGCTATTACTAACTTGGAAAGAGAAATGGAAAATTTTAGGAGTTTAAGAAAAATGTTCTCTCTAAATATCCAGTAAAAAACGACTGAGAGACAATCATCTAGTTTAGAACGGTATATTTACATATAGCTCAGCACTAAGAATTCCAAGATAATGTTTGGTTCTTTAGCCAACAGCTTGTAACTAAATCTAGTTTATTGTTTAACGTATATAGAGAATGAAAATTCAAGTTTTTAAAAGATTCAACAAAACCTACAACTACATGCAATAAAACGGACAAATCTCTTGAACACAATATTGAAGAAGGCCAGACATAAAAGAGTACATACCATATGATTCCATTGATATAAAGTACAAAAGTAGGTAAAACTAATACATGCTGTTGCAAATTAGGATAGTGGTTATCCTTGGTGGGACAGGTAGTAACTAGAAGAGAACATGAGGACAGTGTTTGGGGTATTGATAATGTTCTGTTTCTTGATCTAGGTGCTGGTTACATGGTGTGTTCAGTTTGTACACTTTATTCACAGAGACGCAACATTTACGACAGGTGCACTTTTATAAATATATAAAAATAAATATATTTATAAAATAAATAAATATATTTTATATAAATAAATATATATTTATATATTAAACAAACAAAACGCATATGAACCAAATCTGGCCTGCCAGCTGTTTTTATAAATAAAGTTTTATTGAAACACAGTCACGCTCCTTTGTTTACATATTATTTATGGCTGCTTTCCTGCTACAATGGCAGAAGTGAGCAGATGAGAGAGAATATATGACATCTAAAGCCTAAATAATTTACTCTCTGGCCCTTTATAAAATAAGTTTGTCAACTCTCATTTAAATGAAACAATATGGCCACATACTACCACTGAAGTTAGATGAGGGGTATAAAAGGTTCCTTATAGTATACTCTCTACTTTTATGTACGTTTGCACTTTCCATAACAAGAAGTATATAAAAAGCTCTCCTTTTAGGACATTAACTGAGAAAGTTTTACTTCTCTTATTAATGGATGTATAAGAAAGCTTACAGTACTTTAAATGCTACAAAAATGAACTCTTGTTAGGTGAGAGAAAGCAGCAACCAAGAAGAGTCAGATCTGACGACAATGGAAGCTATGAAAAGAAGCATTTAAATTAATCAACAAAAAAGGAATTCAATATAAAAGTATGTGCGTTGAAAACAGATTTCCTGAAGGCAAAGAGGAATATAATAAATAGAAGCAAAAAGTACTGTATTAAAATAAGGAGAAAAGAATGGAACACCTTATAAATCAACTCAATCAAGTACTAGATGATGTGGAAGAGACTATTCAAAGAATGAAAGCTAACTGTGAATTAGGGATACTGAAGTTTGACAAGAAGGTGGTTAAACTGGATCTTAGAATACTAAAAAACCTGGATTATCAGATAGGAATAGGAAGGGAGAAGAGCAATAGGAAAAATATAAGTGCAGAGGAGAGAATGACGTGTGGGAGGAAAGCAGGAGGATCAGCTGTAAGAGACTGGCACTTTGGGGTAATAACAGAGAAGCTTCCTGGGTCACTTGATGGGACCTGAATGAGAAGTTGATTTAAGAAGCAATGAGTGGTTTCCCTAGCTTTTCAGTAGGGAAGTAGCAACATGAAAGTCTTTCAAGGAAAACACAAATTTGGCCTCATATCTAGGGAGAGGTGAAAAGAACAGGATCTAAAAATAAAGCGACCTGTTAGGAGACTACTATGGCAATTAGGGACACACAAGGGGGGCAGAGATAAGAGAAAGGGAGTAAAAGAGCAGGAAGAGTAACAGTAATTCAAGATTTGATAGGGATATCAGGAAAATGATGATTTTGACAGAAATGGGTAAGATAATGTACAACAATATGGTAAAGTGGTTAGGAACATGGGTTTACAGTCCATAATTTGTATTCTTGACCTGATTCCATGATTAGTTTTTCAGCTGTGAGCAAATTACTTAGTTTCTGTCAGCTTCAGTTTTCTTTCTGTATAAAGGGCACATACACTCTAGATTATTGTGTTATTGTGTTAAATGTTAATACATTTAGAAGAATGTAATAATAATGCCTGGTACCTATTGAGCTCTCCAAAATAGTAGATATTATTAAGATGGAAGGGAGATCCATTTTCAGAAAAAGACATTGAACTTGACTTTAGACACTGTGAGCATGAAGTAAAGACAGTGATTTGAATTTTAAAAATCAATCAGGGTTAACAATGGCTTTGACATTTATTATGGGAGGGGGGGTTATTTACAAATTACTAATGGTCAATAAAAACATAATCTGCATTATCTACAAATCATGAATTTTAAGGAAGCTATCACATGGGGTACTTACCTGCACATCAGGAGAAGTGCTGTCCTGAGACAGAGTATAAAGGATTCCAACACAAGAATTCAAATGTTGAGAAGAATTTATTCCTCCTAAATACCTATGTAGGGTTCCCAAAGCCAATGAGTGTCCTGTTCTGGTAACTACATCCCTTGCTGACTTCAGTCTGTAATTATGGAAATAAAAATAAATGACAATCGCTGAAACAAAACTAATGCATCTACACTGTCACTTAAGTAAAACTTTTTGTATGAATAGTTACAAAATTCAGAAATATATTTACTGCTGATAAAAAAAATTCTGAAATAACCCAACAGGTATCTTGGAAAAAAATATGTTAAATAAAAATGTTTTCACATCATTAACGATTATTTAAGTATGAACAATTTCAATGTCTTTCAGAGATATACACATTAAATTTAAATGGCAGGCATTATTATTACTGTATCATTAAGCTACATTTTAAAAACTCATAATGCTGAGATACTTTAATTCCACACAAAGAGAGTTTCAACTCAAGAACTCTGATTTTAAAATTAAATATAAGAGAACTAATGTTTATTAGTATTTCTTATACATTGTGTGCTAATTTAAGTGCTTTATATTTCGTCCTTTAATCCTCCCAACAACCTTGAGATTCATACTACTATCAGTTCCTTTTTACAGATAAGGAAACCAAGATGATAGTTAAAGTAACTTACAAAGTAACTAACTATTAAATGGAAGAGTTGGGATTTGAGCCAAGTTAGTATTCCAACTCCAGACTTCAAACTCTTAACCAAATCAGACACACATATTCAGTAGACTACAAGGTCAAAGTGCTAACTGCATTATTACCACCACTACTAATATAACTTTATAGAAACAGATATATATTACAAGTATAACCGTGAACTTTCATTTGTAGTTTTTTTTTCATATTACTTTCATATTTACTATCTCATTTACCCTAACATTCTTAAGGTAGGCAGAGCAGTATTAACAACCTTCTAGATGAAATAGAGGAAAACTGGCTGAGAGGATTAAGTAACCTGCTCAAGGTTACAGAGCTGGTAGAAATGACAACAGTTTATGTTTCCTGATCTGCAGCCTACAGCCTTTTCTCTTTCCAGTGGATTATTCTTACTATCTATCATCTACATTTTACATGATAAAACTCTAAGTGTTTCACTCCCAGAGTTCATTCCACTGATGGCCAATGATATCACTCATACAGATGGTGATCTTTCTCTTATTACATAAAAACTAAAGCCAAAGTAATAATAGTTCTATGTTCCAAGATGAGCAGGCCAAGAGAGGTTCTCCTTTATTTTAAAGTATTCACATTTGTCAATTTTTTTCTTAGTTAATTCTCAGAATGCAGTTTCACTAGATCCAACAAACCAACAAATTATACCCGGTTTTGACACACAGCCCATGAGTACTAAATAAAAAGTTCGCTTACTTGTCAAAGCTAACTTGAGCTAATGCAGCAGTAAAAGCTGCATCATCAACCACTTGGGCCAACCTAGCCCACGCCTCTGCAGCTGCACATCTCAAGAGGGGGTTGGGACTTTCTAGGGCTCCCATTACCAATGCCAGGGTAGGTCTTCTCATTTCTTCTGGACCCAAACTTCCCTTGGAGCCAGCCACATACTGAAATATGTAAAGAACAACCCAAACTTACAATTGTAGTAAATTCTCTTATCCAGTTTGGAATGTATATTCTGGTTAACCAAATATGTTCATACTTGGATTACTACTTAAAAAAAAAAATGAGAACACAAAAAATCCATACTGAACATACAAACAATAATTTGATTTTTCTCACAAAGTACTTTAGAATTTTAAACCTTCAGGCAAACGTTATGGCAATCAAGTATCACTGTAGTATATATGTGTTCAGAAGAACATTAATAGGGATTTCCATAAAACAAATAGCCAATGAAGCCTATTATATCTTACTTAGAAACAATAAGCCATAAATACAACAACTAGCCAGATTTGGTCCACAGGCCATACTCCACCAATCCCTGGTCTAGGATATTAGGCTCAGTAAGTTAAAGCATGGCTCTAAGCCAAGATTATACGTTTGATTTCTGACTAACAAGTTTTATATGGAGAAAAAATAAAAAGGGAATTCCAAATCTTGAAACATTTTCATTGAGATTAAAAAAAATGGAAAAAAAAAAAAGCAACAGCCCTTTAAAAACACCTTCCTCCAACCTACTTAGTTGGCCGTACATTAAAAAAAAAAAAAAAGGAAAAAGCAAACATTTGAATTTTTTAAAAAATAGAATTACCTTCAAGAAACTAGAAACTGAAGAAACAACATGTAATTGAACTACTTGCTGACGTGCTCCTTTCGTGTGCTTTATACTGTCCAAAAGCTGTTCCAATATAAGAAGCCTAGAATTAGAAACAAGATTTAAGAGCAAACAGATAAGACTGGATTCGTTAACAAAGGACAGTACTGAGTACCTGCTGCTAATTTGTTTTGCTGCATTATTTTGTTAGAACTCCAAAATGACATAAACTGTTGTTGAACACATTGAAGCATTTTAGGGAAAGAATATATATCATAATCAATATAAAAATATTTTGATTATGTGTCATTCTGACAGTAGGGAGAAGCATTATTTTGTGAAAACAACAACAAATGTAGTTAACACGAATAAAGATTTACCTGGGCAAATGCAGCTATTTCAGTAACTATTTTCTAAACAAAGGATATCTAAAAGTTACTTGTATCAAGTTTTTTCTTCTTAGTAACAGGACTTATTGGATTCAAATACATTGCTTCATTTTAAAGGTAGCACCAACTTATGTCATCTGTAGTTAATGAGAAGCAGCACAGCCCTTTGAACACCCAACTATACTTTAAAAATGGACTTGGGATCACACTATACCTAACACAATGTTAACTCTTGCTTTTCTCATTTAACATTACCTCTTTAGTAGTTTTCAAATCATTTTCATTCTTTGATAAGTTTCATGAAGCCAAATTTTACTATACACTAGTACTACAACTTATTCAACCATTCTTCTACTGGTGGAGAGCAATTTTCTAATTTTCACAATTCTAACTATGGTGAATATACACATTATTTCTGGTCTGGGGTTGAATGTGTCCATTAGCTATTTATGCATCTTCTGTGAATTATTTTTCATGTCCTTACAGGACAGAGCTTTTAAATCCTTATGCTGAGAATAAAGATACGTAACCATGAAGTAAAACACTCCATCTTTTCTACCAATTTCTTCAACATTTAAAAACATTGTTTCTAACCCTGCACTTCCTTTCCCCCATTCTCTCCCTTTAAATCAGAAAAACAAATAAGATTATTTTTTCGGATGAAAAAATGAACTATCTTGATGGCAGGCATAGTACCTCACAACTGATCTCTGCCTCTCTAGCGCCTGTGTTTGGCATGCAGTAGGCAGTCAAATGGGCTTGCTGAACAATCACAAAGGGCAGCTGCATCCGGTGAGTAACAACAGCATGACGGCTGAAGACGGCATACGGGTATACTTGTACCCAACTCTAATGTACTTCTAACAATCTCTCTGAGCCCTTAACCAGATCTCTATCATTCTGTTGAGACAACACGGCCTAAATATAGCTCTGGTCCAAACAGCAATTTTGTTACCAGAACAGAATAAATATGGGCATTGTGCTTTAAAAAAATCCAATGTGAAAGAAGTCATGTTACAAAAAAAGGAAGGTATGAGGCTATGTGTGTATCATGTGAGTTGGGAAAAGCAGTATATACAATATATAAAATTAATTCATAGAATGTAATAAACATGGTGGTTCACTAAACACTTTGGGAATAGCAAAGTAACTCTAAGTACTCTATTTAAATATTTATTTCCTTATTTCAAGGTTATTTCTGCTCATCATAATAAATTTGAAAAACTCAAAAAGCACATGAAAGAAAAATAAAATTCACCTTATTATCCCACCATCTGGACAGAGCCACCATTAACATTTTGGCATCTTTGTTCTAGTTCCCCCCCAACCGCCCCCAAAGGCAAATGGATATCATCTTTAGAAAACTGGGATCACATTGTATATACTTTGTTAACAACTCTTTTTTTCCCCTGAACATTATTCCCATCTTATTAACTATTATACTGAAATAATTTTAAATGGTCATTAGTATTATATAGTCTGGCAATATAATATTTTATTTAACCAATTCCCTAGTTTGGGACATGTAGGCCATTTCTCATTTTTCTTATTATAAATAACATGATAAATATATTATATATAAAAAATTTTCTGCCTGTTTTTCAAGACCATATTTAATACATTTTGTTTCAAGAGCATATTTGTGCCCAAACTGTCCTGCAGGAAGCCTATGGGAGGGTAAATGTGACAACAAAGAGAAATTAAGGATAACATGCGGTCAGGCTCAGGAGTCTGAAACCTAAAATGTCATTATTAGATCATATTCTAATCATCTGTTATAAAGGAACTGTATCATGTTGAAAATACTAAAAATACATAAGGTTAGAGAGAGCTTGAGAATTTTCTTATATTGTAATAAAATTTGACCTGTACTTATTTCCTTGGCCACATTCATGAGCCAAAGACTATAAACAGGACTTCCGGAGCCCCCAGTTTTTTTCTCCATTCTTTACCCTCAAATCCTGACCAAGATCTCAACAAAACATTTCAAATCTTCAGGGAGATGGAGATGACTTTTTTAGTAATATTGAACTGGTATTCCTAAGTAGTATCAATTATAACACATAATTATCAGTTTAGAACAAAATTAGGTATGGAAACAAAGTTTTGAGTCTAGATGACATAAGAATACACAGTTAACTGAGTAAACAGCAAAGACATAACATCTGAAAATGCTGACTTACTTTATACTTTCAGGGAGGGTGTATAATGGTGAAATTTTTTAGTACTGCAAACTGTAACTATGCTTTTTCTCTCTCTCCATCAACTCACAATCTACATCATTTTATAGCATTTATAGCAGTGGTTCTCAACCTTGGTTGCACATCAGAATCACCTAAGGAGCTTTTAAAAACTTCAGTGCCTACACAGTATGCACACTATATTATTAAATCAGAATCTACATTTTAAAATGTTGTCCAAATAACTGCAACGTGCAGTCAAGGGTGGAACAATCTTCAGATGAATAAGTAATTCATTCTTTGTAATTATGTTCAAAATATATTTACAAGTAACTACAAACAACACATGCACAAGATCAATAATACTTCTTTTCTGTATAAAATATCTTGACATTCTAGAACTGTAAACATTTGAGTGCTTTAAAGTTATCAATACAAAGTTTTCTTATTTTTAGAATCCTATAGTCAAAAAAGAGAGAATCAATTGATTTCAAGACAATTTCTAAGTGCATAAACAATATATGAAAAACCTATTTCCAATTTTAGGGCACTCTCGTGTTATAAAAGAGAGTTTCTTCTAAACCATCTAAACACGAAGCTAACCACAATAACAACAAAATGCTTTGAAATATTCAGTTGTTGTTTTGTTAAATACAGATACTGTGATTAAGACCTTTCTTTTCTAGAAATGCAAATATATGGCCCAGAGTGGAAGGATCTGCCATTTTAAACAAGTATATATGTGATAACAGGAAATTAGAAACTTAACTTTCCTATCTATGTAGTTTCTCTCCTCTGGTCCTCTAACGACTCCCAATGGAGACTGCTGATAGTTGCTTATGACCCACTTTCTGCATCTGGGATCCTGCCAGACTACTTCCTTTAACAATCTCCAAACTACTGCTATCATTTTCGTTCAGTTAGAATCCAAACAGAATAATATGTTTTGCTTTTACCGGTTCTCAACTTTTTTATTACAACAAACAAAACCTCTCCTTCCTTGAATATTCTTCTATATTTAATCCAGGTAGGGTAAAAAAAAAACACTTCAAATGACAAAAATAAGAAACCATTTACTTGAAATTACAATTGGGCAATAAAAGAAAAACTTCTCTAGGAGAGTAAGAAATCAACTTTTTAAAAGGAAAGCTTGTACGAAGTATGTTCTTTTCCTTTTCATTTTTTATCTTAGACCTATCAAAAAGAGTTAGTGTAGTCATTTAAGAACATGCTTGATTTAAATCTTTTGCCCACAAGGCCACCCGTTTCATCCACTGTAGTTACTGCTGTATTAATCCAAATTAATTATTTTAAATTAATTGCATGCTCCATAAAATAGTACAGTTAGAGACTAGTTCAAATCTTCTCCTCTCCAACAATTCTCCTTTAAATATTCCAGACCACTGTGATTTTCCTCTCATCTTTTAGTGCTATAGCATTCATTTATAATTTAGTCATATATTGTCTTAAATATCTTATAACCACACTGTATAGTTATAGCATACACAGGGAACTATAGGCTATAAATAAATTTGGGAAAAATATCATCTTTTGAAATTAAAGCTCTGAAAAGACATCTCAAAGTATGTGTGTACCTTATGATACTGAGTAAATATTACCATCATTTTAAATAAAATGACATGAAGCTAACAAAAATTAACACAAATTTTATTCACTTTCCTATCCACTGAAAGTGAACTATCCAAAGCCCTGTTTCAGAAATACTAACAAGACTCAAAAAATATTTTTGTGAGTCTTCATCAAAGAGACCAAGGTAAATTCCCTACCTCATTGGTATTCTCTAGAAGACAGAACTGGATAAAATGATATAAAAACTATGATCTAGTCAAATGCATAGTTGTGGGTCTAGCATGATAGAGACAGAGAATGAGTGAGGATAGTTAATTTGTAAATTGTTAATCAGCATAGCCCATGGGAGAGATTCACTTCCCATTTAGTATACCAGATAAAAAAAATCATTTCCTGGACAATGGATATGAGTGGTGTTTTTGATCCCCAACAAAGATATTATCCTCAGTTATCAATTAAGAAACTGTCATTTTCAATGAGAAATCATTATCAGCTTTTGATTTTTCAAAATCAAAGTTCGTTTTGAATGACCTGAAATCCACCATGTTGAAGACTTACCCCTGGACCTATAAGGGTTCCATAAGTCTCCAAGGTAAGAAAGCCTATGAGACCTAGTCCAAGCAGAATCCAGTGTTTTCCTTTGTACCAACAGCTCATAAATCAATGTTCTTGTGTTACTGAATTTTTCATTTGTATTTGCAGCTAGACAATAAGCTAACTGTAGGTAAAGTATTATATCCACAACAGTGCCTAGCAGTTTTCAGCCTAATCATTCAATCTAATCATTAACTTAATTACTTATTAAATATTAGCCAGATGATTAAACAAGAGCCTTTATCTCACATTCACCCATCATCTATAAGAAATCTTTTATACAAATGAGAACTTTTGACAACATTCTTCTTACCCAATAGCTCTCTATTATGCACGCATCGAACCATTTACCAATCCTGAAATACTATCTTTCAGGATAAGTGAATTATTGAACATGGTTTACCTTTGAGGTTCTCCCACATGAGCACACACAACTCCAAAGAGCTTGACTGCAGAGCTAATAACTGACAGTGTGGGAGGCAGGGGCTTAGGCACTGAATCTCCTTCTACATCTTTCTCATAAATAGAATAAGGGTCATACTCGAGACTTCCACAAGCAATACCATTACCAAGCAGGAGCTACAAGAAAAAAAATTATATATAAGGTTTTAAAACCACTGTTCACAGACTGAATCAACCCAAGAGTTATTGAAAAATGACCATACCTGTTCTTCAATAAATCTATGGTCGGTCTCTTGTAGCAAAGGACTTAATATCAAAAGATCCTCCTGATGACAGAGGGGTGGAAGCAAAAATGTGAATGCTGCCACCTGTATATCAGGGGCAGTCAAGTCAGCAGCCAGCTCTTTGAGGATGGCACAGAGGTTTCCTGTTGAGTCAGAGCAAACAAGCAATTAGCAATTTAGTACTAGCAGATAACTAGTTAGAATATGGGGTTAAAAAAACCCAGGTTGGGCTTTATTCTATACACTGGCCAACTTTAATCTATCACAGCCAAAGATTTTTGGTCAACTACGTGCTGCTAGTCACAGGTTAAGAACGGATACTGAAAAGACATCTCCAAGTATGTGTGCGTGTGTATACTTTAGGATACTGAGTAAATACTACCATCGTTTTAAATAAAATGACAGGAAGTACAAAAACAGCATAAAAAAAGAACAGATACAAAAGTAGATAAATTATATTCACTGAAAAAAAAACAGCCTGAAAAAAAGTTACAAGCATTAGACATGTTTTTATTGTGGAAAACTTCAAACACACACAAAAGCAGATATGTCTGTACTATGACACCCAACTTCCCACAGCCCCAGCATATGCTTGTAACTCATCCTGACCAGCTGGATCAATCTTGTTTCACCTATCCCCCTATCCACTATCTCAACATCCCCTGCATTATTGTGAAGCAAACCTAAAAAGCATATTATTTCATCTATAAATATTTCATTGTGTATCTCCAAAGTTGAGGACATTCTAAACAATCCCATTATCATAATATCATGTTTTAAAAAACCACTGAACATCAAATACCCATTCAGTTTTCAAATTTTCAATTGTCTCATAAATGCCTGTTTTTGTTTGCTTTTATGTTTGAATTGAGATCTAAGTGAAGGCTACGTTGTAGCTAGTTGATGTATCCTAAGTCTCATTCAATCCAAATTTCTTCCCTCTACTCCCCCTGCCCCCGCCCCCAGCCCTGTAATTTATTTGAAGAAATGAGGTTATTTATTCTGTAGGAGTTTCTACAGTCTGGACTTTTATGATTATACCCACCAGTGTAGTTTAATTTGTTCCTCTGTCATCTGTACTTTTTTGTAAATTGGTACCTGGATCCAGAGAGGATTCATTTTTTGTTTGTCTGTCTGTGTTATGGGGGCTAAGCTATAACATATGGCTGTCTCTCTTATATACACATTTTGAAAAATTGGTCTGTTTATCCCATTGACCTAAATTACCATTTCAAAGATATTTATCCTAATTTCTAACGGATTATCAATAGAAAATTTTATCCACCTGGAGCGTAAATGGCTTCTCCCAGTTTGTATTTAAGTACTTTAGGAATGAATAAAACCTGCCCTTAGAGAAACATTCACTTTCTTAAGTGTTTCTTAAGCAACAGCATCAGGATGAAATGAAGACTGAGGTGATGTTATTAGAAGTGGTAGGATGAGTTAGGAAGGGTTCACCTGCAATCATGTTCTGTATCATTAGCAGTAGTAAAAGTACTAACAACAAATATTTATTGAGGACGTTAATATGTGTCAGTAAATGTTCTAAAAGCATTACATGTAGTTTTCATAACCACCTCATGAGGTCGAGTTAGTATTGTCATTTTATAGGTGAGGAAACAGGAACAGAGAGTTTGTTAATTGCCCAAGGCCACACAGCAATTACACGGCAGAGTCTGACTGAAACACAAGCAACCCAGGCTCTAGAACTTGAGCTTCCATTCATCCACTCAAACTGTACTCAAGATGCTGTGTTTAATAAAACACATAACAATTTTACAATATTTAATCCTTTCTTCAAGAAGATATAAAATACAGGACACAAATACACACATTAACTACGAAATGAAGGTAGGAAGTGCTGTGTTTCATAAAAGATGGAAACGAAAGCACCGCTAAATTTAGAGAAAGGAGGGATTACATGCAGGAACTGGGGAGGGCAGACAGAGCGCAGTGAAGGCTTAACGAAGCAAAAGAGAGCTGCTCAAAGGAATGTCTGTTAAGTTTAGTTACCAGTATATGATACTCAGAAAAGTAATTCTGTTAGTGGTACAACATGCAAGGTATGTTTCCTATTACAGCTAAGTGTGAAAATAGTGGTAAATCTCTCTTTCTCATTTAAAGTGACTGCTCCCCTAACTGTCCCTGAACAAAGTATTTAAAGATGATTGATTTTTTTTTTTTTTTTTAAATTTTATTTATTTATTTTTTCCCCCAAAGCCCCAGTAGATAGTTGTATGTCATAGCTGCAAATCCTTCTAGTTGCTGTATGTGGGACGCGGCTTCAGCATGGCCAGAGAAGCAGTGCGTCAGTGCGTGCCCGGGATCGAACCCGGGCCGCCAGCAGCAGAGCGCACGCACTTAACCGCTAAGCCACGGGGCCGGCCCAAGATGATTGATTTTAAAATGCAAATATGCTCTTGCTGTAGAAATATATCACTGGCTTTCTGATGCTAATGAGATGTAATTTTCAGTGTAGAAAATATTAAAATATTTTAAAGGAGATCCATAACAAAACTAAGAAAATAAAAACTAAGAACCCAATTTTTACTCCACAAGCTTCAGAAAACTAAGTCACTATTATGACAAAAGTCTGCATTTACTGGACAACCATGAAGAAAAGTTACTTAAATTTTTATATCTGTCCCATATAACAAAAGCAATTTCTTACGACGTCTTGTAAGCTCACTTTTTGACAAAACATTGTAGCAACTGATATCATCAGAACTTTAAATCTGTTTTGTTACTTAGCCATATTTTCTGAGTTAATTAGATACATAACTTTAAAGACTACTATTTCCTTTTGTGTTAAAGATTTAGAAATTACTATGGGTTATTATTGTACTATGAGCTATGTTATTTAAAATGTCAATTGATATTTTAATGGTAAAGTTCTGACTGTTATGCTCCATACACACTATATAAATCGAATATAATCTAAAAAAGAATCAGAAGTCTTTAAGGAAAAAATCCTTAATCCTATTTCCACAGTTGTAAAGATGGAAAAAAGACAGATACAAAATGGCAAATCATTATTTTGGGTTGAAATAAAAACATTAATACATCCATATTTTCATTTTTCTATGAACTATATTTCTCATTTAATTCATGTTAGAAAAACAGACACACTTCAAAAAGACAGAGGGTGAATGTAGATTTTTTTTCCTTCAAGAAATTCATAGTAATTCCTGACTTTGTCTCCCAATGAACACTCTGAAACTAATTTATAATCTATGGACTTCTATAATCATTATTCCATTAAGACTCCCAATTGCATTCCCAAACTCCAATTCTGAGAAAATAATAGAAGACTTTGTTTTTCTCCTTAAGTCCTTCAAGGGTAGACTTACATTATCATTTATCAGAAGATACACTATAGATTTTAAGTTGATATTCTAGTCTTCCAAAATGTTTAATGAAGACTTGAAAAAAAAAACCCCAATTTTTTCATCTGTAGTTTGAAAATAAATTTCAAAATATGATGGTACAAATTGATGTAAAAGTTTGAAGGGAATTGCTCTAACCAGGACTTAGCTATCTGAGCTATGGAACACAGAAATGATCTCTAAGCTTTTTATTAGATACCTAGCAGGTATCTTTTATATTGAGAGCATAAAATGGGACAGACCTACCCCTAAGCTTTGACTGTTTATTAAGTCTCTAGGTTACTTATAAATGGATAGGCAGCACTGCATGAAGCTCATCTGTTTTAATCTTGACTCCATCATTTATGGGATATGTGTTCTTGAGTTGGTTTTTGTAATCTCTCTGTGCCTTTATCTGTCAAATGAGGAAAATGGGACTAGCTTCTTGTATCATTCTAAGATAAAGGAGATAATAATATACGCAATTTGGAGAACAGTGCCTGGCATACAGAAATGGTTCTTTTGATAAAGTTTCTGAGAAAAGGCAATGTATCCATTTTTTTTAGTTCTTCAGAAGCACATACTATAGCAAATATTTTATAGCAAATATTTTACTAGGTACATTTGTGAACCAGGAAGGGAGGCAGTGGGAACACCACCACTCACATAATGATAAAGGCCAAGACAGAAGTTACAATATTTTGAACTGATACAGTATATATTATATTGCATTTGTTTGCAGAATAAGGATATAAGTCAATAAATGTAGTATGTTTACAAGAAATAGATTTGAAGCAACAATCAACTTAATATGGTTGGCTGAAAATTAAGACTAAAAAAATACTGAAGTTTCCATTGGAGACCATTTTCAACTTTCACTTCTTAAAACAGTCATCTTGAGTTATTCAACAGTAGTAGCAATATATTTTCTTAAAGCTGTATTTTAAATTTACAAGAAAGGTTTTAGATCTAATTTTAAAATAGGGCCAAGTTTATTTTACCAACCACAGTATTCCAGTAACCCAAAGTCACCTTTAAGCCTAATAAGAGCAAAACCTATATTACAAACTTTATAAAATCAATTATACCCTGGCAGTTCAATATTAAACTTTTTATCTGGGCAGAGTTAAGAATGGAATAGTGAAATGGAATGTGTACTACAGATAATCACTCTAGAAGGAAACTAAAAATGGCCAAATTTCTAATAGATTTGCATTATATCTCTGTACAAAACTCTGGAGCAGGATCAAGACCAATCTTTGCGACTCATTCTCTCCCACACAGTGGAACGAGGGCTTTTTTCCCCAGAAGAGAGAAGAAAGCAAGACACAAAGAAGTAGGGTTTTCTTAAAAAAATGTATTTTATTTTCTATAAAATGGTGAACACGTAGTTTAAGTGTGAACTACCTAAATCTCCTAGAAACAAGGCACTAAGTAACTGCCATATAATTCATTCATTCAGGTGTCACTTTCCAGGCACTGTGCCAGCCACAAACAGTAACACATTTTGCTCTAAGGCACATACCTTCATAGGTTTCAGGAGGTAATAAAATCAATAATTCATAAAGCCTTTGTCTATAAACTACTGATGATGTTTTCAAAGGACTTCCGTATGTTTTTAGTATTGAAGAAAGCCTTAAAATAAAAGAGAAAGTCTATCTTAAGTATGTTACATATTGTTATATAATAATGTACAAATATTGAATAGGTTGACATATAAACATAAAATAGCTATATATATATTATTAGTGAACATTAGTGCTGCTTTTATTTTATGTTTTCTTTAAATAAGGTGTGCTTATAAGTTATAAGAGGAATTACAAGTGTCACATGTGCAAATCATTCTGCTACCTTTCCTATCACAGTTCATAAAACAAAACTACATATTCAACTTAGACTTCTAAGGCCGTAAGTATTTTGTCTAGAAACTTACTACATTCCAAAATTTGCAACTTGGCATTTGTAAAAACTAAAGTCTATTATGTACAAAACAAACAAACAAACAGGAGACATAAATATCTAGAGAAAAATCCAACTGTTGGTTAGAAACTTGATCTGGAACGCCATCACCAAGTAAGAATGAATCATCAAAATATGCAAAATCATAAAACAAATTCTCTCTCTCTCTCTCTCAGGAAGATCCGCCCTGAGCTAACATCTGCCAATCCTCCTCTTTTTGCTGAGGAAGACTGGCCCTGGGCTAACATCCGTGCCCATCTTCCTCCACTTTATATGGGACGCCGTCACAGCATGGCTTGCCAAGCGGTGCGTCGGTGCACACCTGGGATCCGAACCGGCGAACCCCGGGCCGCCGCAGCAGAGCACGTGCACTTAACCACTTGCGCCACCGGGCCGACCCCAAACAAAGTCTCTTTTAATGAAGCACAAGCTGAGCCAACGTTTCCCCAAAAGTTCCATTCACAAAGTCACTCATCACCTCCCTTCTTCACTCCTCTTTCACTTGCACATATTCTTGACCTTCTGTTCACTCACACTACTGGTACTAAGACGTCATTTTACTGATGTTCACTCATCTAACAAACATTTATTAAAGGATTACTACTCTTTGCAAGGTACCATATTATCAACTGGAGTATGGTTTTCATCTCTCTTAGCAATACAGAAATTCAGTGGAATCACTTTTATTGTGCCACTGGAATAAATCCACTAAACCATCATGGTATGAGATTTTTAGGTACTCTGAGAAATTTGGGCAATGTTTATTCATTTGTATTTTCTAGAAAACTACTGCTTGCTATTTCTAATTTCTAGAAGAAAAGAGAATTATCTTTTTTTGTCATTTTATTAAAAAAAAAAATGGTTCCATTTTATATCTTTCAGCTGAGTAAACAATGTACAGAAAACATTTATAAAATCTGGGTAGAATCTTTTAGTTACGGAAGTTAAGAATAAACCCACTGCATTTTTGTATTTCTCTAAAACCAGATGAGAAAATTACAGCTGACATATGACAACTATTTCAATCATATTGATAAGTTAAGAAATTATAAGGTAAATTTTTAAAAATCCTGCAACATTCATTTGGTTTAAATACAACAGAATTTAGTTTGGAGGCGTATGTGTGAGTAGTTTTATTTTTAAAGAAAGTAAGATGAATAGAACAAAATAAGAATTTAGAAAAGCATTGCTAGTGGTTTCTGCTATTATCTATTAGGAGGGCAGATTAGAGTCGCTGAAGGGCCTTTCTGCTGTAAATACACTTAGATCCTAGATAAAAGATAATTTGCACTACTAGGCTTGCAGGAAGGACTTTTCCAAGGTCAGCCCCCTCAAATCCCCCCCAAACAAACAAACACAAAAGCATAAAACAAAACATGAGCTGAAGTGAGAATGGGAACACAAATGCCAATACCAACACAACAACCTACGACTGAGCTTGTGCCCATGGCAAGACAGGGGTGATAAAGTGGGGTCTCTTGAAGGGGGTTAAAATGGTCCCAAGTCCTGGCAGAGGCAAAGGCATACTGGATTAAACCCAGCCGAAGAGAGAGCTGAAGAAATTATCCAGAAGCAGCAGAGAGAAAAGGAGAAAAAAATATTAGAAAAAGATTAAGAGACACGGAAGACAAAATAAAAAGATCTAAAATTTATCTAATCAGAGCCTCAGAAGGAAAATTTAAAGAGAATGGAAAATAGGCAATATTTGAAGACATAGCAACCACTTTTCCAGAACTAATGAAAGGCATGGAATCCAACAAAATATACACCAAGTTGGATAAAGAAATTAAAAAATTGCCAGTTTATTTTTTTTTATTATTTTTTTTTTTTAAAGATTTTATTTATTTTATTTTTTCCCCCCAAAGCCCCAGTGGATAGTTGTATGTCGTAGCTGCACATCCTTCTAGTTGCTGTATGCGGGACTCGGCCTCAGGATGAACGGAGAAGTGGTGCCTCGATGCGCACCCGGGATCCGAACCCGGGCCACCAGCATCGCAGCGCGCGCACTTAACCACCAAGCCACAGGGCCGGTCCAAAAAATTGCCAGTTTAAAGCAGAGATTGTGAGGGTCCAGCCTGGTGGCGCAAGCAGTTAAGTGTGCATGCTCCACTGCGGCGGCCCGGGGTTTACAGGTTCGTATTCCAGGTGCGCACGGACGCACCGCTTGTCAAGCCATGCTGTGGCGGCGTCCCATATAAAGTAGAGGAAGGTTCTACTGGGGCACAGATGTTAGCCCAGCGCCAATCTTCCTCAGCAAAAAGAGGATTGGACTCAGATGTTAGCTCAGGGCAGATCTTCCTCATAAAAAATTAAAAAATAAACCAGGGGCAGGCCCTGTGGCTTAACGGTTAAGTGCGCACGCTCCACTACTGGCGGCCCGGGTTCGGATCCCGGGCGTGCACCGATGCACCGCTTCTCCGGCCATGCTGAGGCCGTGTCCCACATACAGCAACTAGAAGGATGTGCAACTATGACATACAACTATCTTCTGGGGCTTTGGGGGAAAAAAAGGAGGAGGACTGGCAATAGATGTTAGCTCAGAGCCAGTCTTCCTCAGCAAAAAGAGGAGGATTAGCATGGATGTTAGCTCAGGGACGATTTTCCTCACAAAAAAATAAATAAATAAATAAAACTGTTTTAAAAAAATAAATAAATAAACCAGAGATTGTGAGATTCAATTTTAAAAAACTCCAACTTTATGCAGTCTATGAGATACACCTAAAAACAGTGACATGGAAAAAGACAAAGCACACATATAATAATCATAAAGATGAGAATTTAAACAAAAAGTATTATTAAGGATATAGAGAGCTACTGTATAATGATAAAAGATTCATCAGGAAGATGTAATTCTAAACTCCTATGTACCTAATTAGTCTCAAAATATGAAAGCACAGAAATTAACAGAACTACAGAGAAAAACTGATAAACCCAGCATTACCAGTGGAGGAGTTTAACACAGCATTCTCAATTATTGATAGGTTAAGCAAATAAAAAACTAGTGAAGGGCCGGCCCCGTGGCTTGGTGGTTAAGTGAGTGCGCTCCACTGCTGGCGACCCGGGTTCGGATCCCGGGCTCGCACTGACGCACTGCTTCTCCGGCCATGCTGAGGCCGCGTCCCACATACAGCAGCTAGAAGGAGGTGCAGCTATGACACACAACTATCTACTGGGGCTTTGGGGGGAAAAAATAAATAAATAAAATCTTAAAAAAAAAAAAAAAAAAAAAAAAAACTAGTGAAGACAGATGGAACAATGGAACTTAAAAAAAAATATAACACATTTGTCATAAAGTCTCAACAAATTTAAAAGGACAGGTAACATACAGATCATATTCATTAACTACAAGGCAATTAAGTTAAAAATCAGTAACAAAACCATAAGCTAAAAACTGTTCTATACATTTAGAAATTTAAAAACATATTCAAAGACAACTCAAAAACGACTCAAAGAAATTTTAATGAAATTTAAAAATACATAAAGCTGAAAAAAATGAAATAATTCATATTAATACCTTTAGGATTCAGCAACTGGAACCTTAAAGGAACATTTATGGCCTTAGTTTATATGAGGAGAATTAAGAGAAATTCAATGAGCTAAGCATTCAAATTAAGGGGTTAGAAAAAGAACAAGAACTTAAGAAAGCAGAAAGGAGTAATAACAAACAATAATTAATGAAGTAGAAAACAAATTCAACATAAGCAAAGTTATGCTTTGTACAGATTAATAAAACAGATATACCTCTCATGAGATGTATCGGGAAAAACAAGAGACCAGGCATAATGGAAACTAACCAAGAATGGAGGAAAAGACATTTAGATGTAGCAGAGATTAAGGAGATAAGAGAATAATAAGAACAACTTTATGCCAAAAAAACTGACGATGAAGACGCATTGAAAAAAATTCCTGGAAAAATCTAACAAGCAAAACAAATCCCCAAACCAGACCTCAAATAGTTAAAACAATTAAGAAAATGGACTATGTAGTTTAAAAAATATATATTCCCACAAAGAAAATATGAGCTCCAGACTGTTTTACAGACAGGTGGTTGCTAATAAAATTTCATGTGATGCATGATTCCAATCTTATATTAACTCCATGGAACCTGATGAAACATTCACCTACCTCATTCTATGAGGCTAGTATAACTTTGATGAAAATTTGAAGAGAAAGAAAATTATAGGGTGGCTTCACTGATGAACAGAAAACCAAATATAAGCAAACCAAATCCAGAAGTTTATAAAAAAGATAATTATTTGCAAGCTCAGTTTATCCCAAGAATGCAATCTGATAAAAAATTTCTCAATAAAATCTGTTACATTAAAATTATCAGATTAAACCATTTTATAAAAATCAAAACCCATTCATGATAAAAAAACAAAACAAAACGTAGCCAACTAGGCAGAGGTTATTTTCTTAACTTGAGAAAGAATATCTACTAAAAAGCTTGTAACAAACATCATTCTTATTCCTGAAACATGAGAAGCATTCCCTTTAACTAACCACTTCTATTCAGTTTTAAATGGTAGTTACCTAGCACATAAGGAGAGAGAGAGAATATGAATGAATGAATAAGTATTATAAAGGGAGAAATCCAGAATAATCTACAAATGTTTAATATAGGAGAGTTTAGCAAGGTGGCTGGATATAAGATCAATTATATTTTTGTACATTAGCAATAAAGAGATTATACACACACACCAGTCACTCCCACATACTTATTTAAATAATAACTGCAATGAGAAATATAAAATATCTGGGAATAAATTTTTAAAGAGACGTAAGAGTTTTATATAGAAAAAATTTTATACTTTGTAAAAGACCTCAATAACAGAAGAGAGAGACCATGTTTATGGCTATTATAAAAATATCAATTATCTTCAAATTTATCTAAAAATTCAATGTAATTTCAATTAAAATTTCAAAAGGAGACACTCAAAAGTGCAAGAAGGGCCAAATTATGCCTGAAGAAGAATAAGGCCAAAAAGCTTGTTCTAATAGATACTAAAATTTATTATAAAGATGATGTGGTGCTGGCACAGAAATGGACAAACCAATAGAACACTCCAGAGAGCACAAAAAGACCATGTTTACATGGGAAAATAATATATGACAGAGGTGAATGAAATCACTGGAGGAAGTATGGATTTTTTTAGTAAAATATGGGACAATTCATTATCCATATTAAAAAAGAAAATGAAATTGGATCCCTACCTCATTCCAAACACAAAAATCAATTCCAGATGGATTAAAGACTTAAATGTGAAAGAAAAACCCTAAACATTTTAGAGAAATATAAGAAAGTATCTTTATAACTTTGAAGTAAGGAAGGTTTTTTAAATCAAAAGATAAAAAGTACTAACCAAAAAGTAAAAGATTGATAAATTTGACATTTAAATTAAGATTTTCTGTTAATCAAGAACTATTTTACCTAAAAATAGGTAAAGACATGCATGAATAGGGATTTCATAGAAGGAGAAAGACTGAGGAACAATAAATACACAAAATGACACAAACTATCTGGGATCAGATATATAAATTAAAATCATAATGAGATATCAATTTACACCTACTAGATGGGCTACGATTGATGTCTAAGTGTTGGTGAAGAAGTGGATCAAAGGGCACTCACATATATTATTGGTAGAAATATGCAAGAATTTTGGAAAATAATTTGGATATTTCATTGATAGGAGGATGAATAAGTTGCTGTATATTCACACAATTAAGTATTATACAGCAACCAAAATGATTAAAGAAATTTACATATAGATGAAGTTTAGAAACATAATGTTGAGTAAGAAAAAGTCTCAGAAACAGTATGATACCACGTGCCTGATCAAAACCAAGCAAAACTAAACATATTTACGTGATGCAAGAGAGTAACGGCTATAAAATTCAGGATATTGATTACCTCTATTAGAGAGGAGCACACAGAGAACTTCAATAATATTGTTAATGTTCGAGTTCAGGGGTAGCTAAATCCAACTCACTGCCTTTTTTTGTAGAGTTTTACTGGAACACAGCTACATTCATTCATTTACAGATTATCTATGACTGCTGTTGAGCTATAACAACAGAGTTGAGTAAGTGCAACACAGACTGTATGGACCACAAAGCCTAAAATATTTACTATTTGCCCTTTACAGCAAACATTTGCTAGCCTCTGCTCTGGTTGTGTTGGATTCAGAGGTGTTCATTTTATTACTACGCTCTATAAGCAATATCTTAAATGTATTTTTCTGTATACATAAAATGTTATATAATTAAATACTTTTTGGAAAGACTTTCTCTAAACTACATTTTACTAATTAGGAAATTACAAGTGCTCATGACATATGTTGGATTTTCTGAATGTTTTCTTATCATATAAGTCAAAAGTATGAAAAATATAAACAACAAAAACCTAAAACTGTTAACAAGGATCTGGTTCTTATGAACACAGAACAGCACTAACAAACCAATAAAACCCATACCTGAAAAGGTTAACAGGCTTAATATTTAATTTCTTGGTTAAATCTGACTGTATGGAAGACACTTTATTGAAGTAACTTTCCTTCCCTTTTAATATGTATTTTTCTTTCAAGATCCTAGCCTAAAAAAAGAAAATCACGTAACTAAATTTTGCCTTCTAAATAATTTTATTTATTTATTAATTTTTCCCCCAAAGCCCCAGTAGATAGTTGTATGTCATAGTTGCACATCCTTCTAGTTGCTGTATGTGGGACGCGGCCTCAGCATGGCCGGACAAGCAGTGCGTCGGTGCGCGCCCGGGATCCAAACCCAGGCGGCCAGCAGCGGAGCGCGCGCACTTAACCGCTAAGCCACGGGGCCGGCCCAATGTTTGCCTTCTAGATGTTAGCTCAGAGCCGGTCTTCCTCAGCAAAAAGAGGAGGATTAGCATGGCTGTTAGCTCAGGGCTGATCTTCCTCACACACTCACACACACACACACACACACACACACACACAAATAAATAAATAAATAAATTATGTATGTTTGCCTTCCTCTCCAAGAGGAAAATCATTCACCAACCACAGAAACTTGGCCTTATTAACATACTTAAAATATATTACATAATCAGAGGGTAACTGATTGCTACTTTAGAAAATGTTATCAAATCTAAACAGCAGATCCTTACTGAGTTAGCAAATCCACAGCACAAGGAAGTGGTGGAAGAAGACGCTGAATTACTTCCTCAGTAAGGAGATCACCACAGTGGGAAATAAAGCTCTTGATAGCTGAAAAAGAGTATGACTTTTACTTGGCAGAGTGTAATGAACCACGAAAAAAGCATTCAATTATGGTACAGCATTTGCATTTCTATTACAGAAATAAAGAAATGTGCTAAAAACAAAAAAAAATTCTTGAAACTCCAGCATAAAAAGGAAGCTAGTGTCTTCTACCTCTATCAAAGTAAAAAAAAAAAAAAAAAAACTTCCTAGAATTACTAAAAGAGACCAACAACCAAGTTAACAAAATGTTGCTTTTCTGGGGTCTTACTCAGCCCTGGAGCTCAGAAGTAGAGGAATAAATTAGCTTAGACCCTCAACTTTGCCAGTTCTACACCAGTTCTGCAGAACCATGCTGACTTTTGAGTCAGCATGCTAAGTTTTTATAGATGTTACTGGAAACACAGAAGTTTTTATAAAGAGTTATTTCATATGTAGAATAAAATAATATTTGTAAAGAAGTTAGATTGAGTTTCAAGATTAATTTCAAAATAGTTTTTCTTCTTTAAGAGTAAAAATGCCATGAATAAACAAAATCAAAATCAATGCTTTCTCATCTTTTCAGGGATCTCACCCTTCCTTGGTTCAAATTTTCATGGTGGATACTGTTTTTAATCGTCTATATATTGGGGAAGGGTACAACTTTCATATATAAAAAAACTAAAAGGAAACCATGCTTAATTGATGCTAATTAAATCCAATCCTAAGATTTCTGAAAAGAGGAATTAATACCTACTTAAGACAAAGCAATCTTGATATTTCTCAACTGGATTACATCTAAGAAAACATGCATTATCCTAAGGATTAGAACTCTTAAATTTGGTTTATTAAATCATACTTCTGTTATAATCACCAACTAATAATTATGTTCAATTATAAAAAATCACCAGAAGCAGATATTTTCCCCCTTAAATTAAACAAAACATACAAGTAGTGTAAAGTTAAAGAGTGGGAAAAGCCAAAGGGAGAAAAAGATTGAATTCAACCTACCACAGAGTGCACCAGCTCGTCCTTCCAAGGTTACCTGCCATGTAAATGAATCTCCGCGGCTCTTTTCTGTTTCTAGATCTTTAGGAGACACTGGAAAGACACATTTCCACAACAGCAGAACTCGAGCAAGGTGATGGCTGACAACTGCAGGACCTGTAATTTATTCAACTTGTCACTTATAAAATAACCCCAAATGGTTACTCCTTAAAACTCTATTAGGGCCGGCCCTGTGGCTTAGCGGTTAAGTGCGCACGCTCCACTGCTGGCAGCCCGGGTTCGGATCCTGGGCGCGCACCGACGCACCGCTTCTCCGGCCATGCTGAGGCCGCGTCCCACATACAGCAACTAGAAGGATGTACAACTATGACGTACAACTATCTACTGGGGCTTTGGGGAAAAAAAGGAGGAGGACTGGCAATAGAAGTTAGCTCAGAGCTGGTCTTCCTCAGCAAAAAGAGGAGGATTGGCATGGACGTTAGCTCAGGGCTGATCTTCCTCACAAAAAAAAATAAAATAAAAAATATTAAAAAAATAAAACTCTATTAATAAGCAGGAACTTCCCTCTTAAACATATTTTAATCCACTACTGCAATACTTTGTCCCTTTTCTTACCTTCTGGTTCCAACAAATGTACTACGAATGAATTATCTGAAGACACTGGAGTAGAGAGAAAAAATAACCAACAGTGAAGTCCTAGCTCTAGTGTCAGCTCTTTCACTATGGCTGTGATCTCTTTGAGATTCAGTTTCTTTTAGCTAAAAAATGAAGCCAATACCACTGGCACTGCTTGTCTCCAGTGGTTTGTCAGATCCAGATGATAAAGCACACTCTAAAACAGCTTGAAAAACTGTAATGTACCATGAAAATGCAAGGTACTACTGTTTTGGAAACAAATAACACTGTATCCTGAGAGTAACGCTAACTTTTCATAGCAACTTGTTCTGGGCCAAAAATCAGGTGTGATACATCTGATTGGAATTTTTTTTTATGATTTCAGAGCAACGACATTTATGAACTGAGGGATCATGAATACAAAAATCCAGTAGTGAATGACAATGTAAAATGATAGCATTTTCACAGCATTATCAGTTAAAAAAAAAAGAAAAACTAGGAAGTATAAAAAACAAAACCCACAGCTTTTCTCCCTAAGTAATTTTCTTTAAAATTCTGGGGTTATCTTAAAATTCTGCTGTAAGTACTCCCTACTTATTATTCCCATGTTCTGCAAACTGATGTTTTTCTCCTGCAGGATGGCAGCATAGCAGAGAACAGCACTGGGCTCTGGAAGGAGACCACCTAGGTTAACATTCTGGCTCCATTCACTTAACAGCTGTGTAAACTTGGATAAGTTATTTAACCTTCCTGTGTCTCAACTTCCTCATCTCTAAGTGGGGATAATAATAGTATTTACCTAATTGGACACTTTCTGAGGCTTATATGAGTTTACATATAGAACAGTGTTTGACTCATGATAAACATTTATATAATGTTTGACATTATCCAATTATCATTCAAAAACTGCCTTATTTGCACGAAGAGGTGAGCCCAATGGCACAATGAAAGGGCAATGGCAAGCCTATCTTTTTTTTTATGCATGCAATTTAGTGGATTAAAATATAATTAATTTCTCCATTTTTCCTCTGACTTGCTTTTTAGGAAGAGGCCATATGCTAATCCCTACAGCAACACAAACCTAATTCAACACTCTTTGCTCACTACTTTCTTTAAACTCCTAGAATTGGATGAAATAAGGAAATTGGAGTAAGGCAATTGAGAATAAGTGATTGTAAGAGGTTTGTGCGTGTGAGTGCATGCGCATGTGCACAAGCATATACAATGGGCTGCCAGAATAGAGAAAATTCGGAAAGCAAAATTTAGCAGATACCAAAAAAAAAAAAGTGTGGAGTCACTGGGAACACCCATAGTTGACAAAAGTTTCATAAATATTTGCTATTATACCCTTACGATCTCACTAACTCAATAGTAAACAGTGTAGCATCTCCTGAGAGAGGTATCAAGACAATGTCATTTCAGAGACATAAGAACTAAGTGAATAAAAATGAGTTCATAGCAATTACAAAGTTAAAACATAAACAAGAGAAAGTTTATTCACACCAAGAATACTGTCTCTAACAAAAACCACACACACTTTATGAGCCACCCACAGATCTCTAAGACATGCATCTATAGGTGAACTGAAGTTGTTTTATGTGGCATCAGACAAACTGAGAAGTGTAGCGAAAAAGGTTAAAAAATCTTGTAGTTGACATCTGAAGAATGGACTTGAATGTGGTCTATTTGAGTTTACATTAGCTCAGAATTTCTTAGTGAATATATTAAAAATAATAATGGAAATTGTAAACGGTGAAGTAAATGCTGAAAATGCAAAAGAGGTGTTAAAACTGCAAGGCAAAAATTAATAAAGCACTCAGATTGTCATCTAAATACCAATTTTCCACAGAAAAGAATCAGGGCTCCCAGGAGAAATGACTGGATGCAAGCCTGGGGCTGGAAATGTAAAAGCTGGGATATCTCGTCATGCCAAAAACAACCACGTTATCAAAGAACACTAGGTTCATGTTAAAACAACACATGGACCAGCTTGAAGGGGCTCCCACTGACTAAAGATGAGACAATTTGAGGATCAAAAGGAATAATGACTGCAGTGAACATCAATATATAAAAATCTACAAGTTCATAATGACACTTAAGAGCAAAAACCTCACTGCTTCCCTTTGAAAGCTGCTAAGATACTAGCAACACATTCTAAATATTGATAATAAAAAGAAAGTAATAATGCATATGAAAACAGAATAAAGCCCAAGAAAACACAATAATAAAACATTAATTAAAAATTTTAACCCTTTTTTGCACGTTGATTATGAATATGCAATAAAATATGATGTACTAATCTCTTTTTTAAAGGAGAAGGATCTCTTGTAGTCTGCTTCCAATGGAATTACCTTGTTTTGAAGGTTTTATTCACTGAAATATTGACTTATTAAGTATTTTCCCCTTTAATTAACCAAGATTATCAATATGGCAGGCATGAAACACTCAGACAAAAGCAAATAAAACTTGACCACATTATTCCCATCACATTGTGAAATGATGATCTATGCCAGGGGCAAGAAACGCTTTCTGTAAAGGGTCAGACAGTAAAATAAACATTTTTGGCTTCAAAAGCCATATAGTCTCTATTGCAATTAATTACTCGATTCTGCCACTGTAGTGCTTAACAGCCACAGACAATACGTAAATGAATGATTATGGTTGTGCTCTAATAAAACTTTATTTTTTTATTTATTTATTTTTTTAAAGATTTTATTTATTTATTTTTTCCCCCCAAAGGCCCAGTAGATAGTTGTGTGTCATAGCTGCACATCCTTCTAGTTTCTGTACGTGGGACGCGGCCTCAGCATGGCTGGAGAAGCAGGGCGTCGGTGCGAGCCCGGGATCCGAACCCGGGTCGCCAGCAGTGGAGCGCGCTCACTTAACCACCAAGCCACGGGGCCGGCCCCTAAAACTTTATTTATGGACACCGAAAACTGACTTTCATATAACTTTCATGTATCACTATATATATATATTTTTAATCATTAAAGCCTTAGCTCACAGACTGTATAAAACAGGTGGCAAGCCAAATTTGGGTCACAGGCTGAATCAATAAATCTCTTTAATCATCTCAAGAACATTACTTAAAGTGGTTCTTCATTTATTATTGCTTATTTTAATTTAAGTTCCTTTTATATCAGAGTACTTCAGAGCTGTCAAAATGATTTATTGGTCAAATCCAGCCAGTTTTAATATCTTACAACAAATCATATGACTATAAAATAGAGACTTAAAGCAAAACATAGCTTTAATAAAGTAATAAAATTGAGTTTCAAAGTTAGAGAACATAAATATAAGGCATGACCATAAAACAATTACTGATTTTTAATAAATAAAATTTAAATGAGCCCTATCCCTTTCAATGTAACTACCTTATTGGTGTTACTAATTCTCAGAACAATTACAGAACTGGATTCACAGTATGGTATGTTCTCTTGCCTATCCTTATACTGTGGAAAAATTTTTTTTCTGAAGATGGATGTGAATGATTTTTGAAAAAGTCATAGTCATTCAGAATTAAGCCTGAAAGATGATCAAATTGGCTTATTCTACTTAAGGCTCATAAACTGGTCTTGAAGAGAATTTCAAACCAGAAGATCTGAAAAAAGTACGAAGAATGGAGTAAGTCAATATGGCTTCCTAAGGTGACTGCTAGAAGAAAAATGTTTGTGTGGATATTTAAATTCTGGTACATATTAAAAGTTAGTCTTGTCAAATCACACACTACTATATTTTACATTCAGAAAACACAAAGTAGTTCATAGTTATGTAAACCTTCCACAAGACTGTTGTTACCTAGTGTCATCAGAGCAGCAATCAACAACCATCCAGCTTGGGTGCGCTGAGCTGAAAGGCGGCTGTTTTGAGCAGCAGAACACAGTAAATCCTCTGCTAATGTCATAATAATCTATTTATGTACAGAAGAACAAGGTAAAAAAAAAGCATATCAGTTTATAGCTGATTGGACAAACGACAGCAACTAATGTCTTGAAAAATTAACTCTTACATACAATAAATATAAGTGATGGACTGTTATTCTTATAGACTATACCATAGGACAATGTCATACAGGATACCATAAAAAAAGTAAGTTTCCAAGGTTAAATATTGGCATATTAGGTTCTACAAAGCAACCCTATAATTCTTTGTAGAGCATATGTGACAACACTGTATGACTGTTCCAGATTAGCTGTATAGAATTTGAATTTTAGTTTTAAGCAACTATCTGAGATCTGTAATTACTAGAGAAAGTTTCATTACAGGAATACAGCCTATATAGTCAATGGGCAACATTCAAAAAGAGTGAGGACTAAAGAAACCAATCCTGTCTGCCTAAACTAATAAGATCTGAGAATATTAAATTTAATACATGCAATGGCAATTCTTTGCTTAGCAAGATGTGATATATTAGTTTAGAATATAGCTAAAATAATAAATTTAAATGAATAATACCACCTTTTGAAGTTGTCAATCACCTTATTCAAAGGGCCTTGGCAATACTCAAGATAGTTTTAGAATTTTTGAAGTAATGGTATGTTTTTTTACAAAGCCGAAACTGTGGAGAATATACTATAATACTCATTAATGACAGAGGAGTGACAATAAGAAAGGAACGACGGTGATTTATTATTTAAAAAATACTTACATGTGTGTGAGGCCCAGGTTATGAGGGCTTTCATTGTCAAACAATATTCTCTGACAACTTGCAATTCCTAGCTATGCAAAAAGAAATAAAATTCCCACACTATGCTTTGCCTATTTTGTGTTTTCTATCTCATTAAAAAAGTTTCTTTAGTTCTCATCAAAATTCTTTGTATATTAAAACTGGGTTATTTACTCACTAGGTTCTGTATCATTTATCTATGTGAAAGTGCTACATTCAAAAGCACTAAATTTACCCAGAAAACTGTATCTTTTGGTAGCAATGCAATTTTGGGGAGACATTTTTTTCAGTATCATTATGAACTCATGAGGTCTTATATATTTATTATGTTTTTCAATCCACTGTTGTCATTATTTTTTTGATGCACACATTACCCCATCTTTGGTCAGTGGGAAGCCCCTTAAGTTACCTCCTGTATCCTATTAAAACGAACACAGTAGTCTTTGATGACATCCTTGCTTTCTGGCATGACAAGATATTTCAGGCTTATACTGTACACTTCCTGTCCCAGACCTGGAACCAGCCATTCCTCCATGGAGACCTGATTCCTTTTTGGTTCAAATGGTATTTAGAGCCATAATCTGGGCACTAGCGGTTTTCCCTGCTACAGGGTTGTCAATGCTTTTAGGTCTTTTCACTGGACAGACGGAGGATGTAAGTATTTTTGAAAAAATGAAATTATAAGTTTATAGTGATATTTTCAATTCAAATTTAACATATGGGGCTTTTACTTAACTTTCTTCATTCTACAGCTATAGCTTTATTTTATATGTGGAAAATCTTGGTTCCTAAGAACATTCATTATCTACTTTATCTTTCAAGTTTATCTTTAAAGTTTACTACATGTAAACTAATTTCAAAATAATATCACCAATAATACCACTAACTATAAAACTATTAAATGAAATTTAAAATCTCTTTTGTAGCTCTATTTGTCCTTTACAGGGAAATTTTATTTATTTTTTTTAACTTTATTTATTTTTTCCCCTAAAGCCCCAGTAGACAGTTGTCTGTCATAGCTGCACATCCTTCTAGTTGCTGTATGTGGGACGCGGCCTCAGCATGGCCGGAGAAGTGGTGTGTCGGTGCGCGCCCAGGATCCGAACCCGGGCCGCTAGCGGCAGAGCGCGTGCACTTAACCGCTAAGTCACGGGGCTGGCCCTACAGGGTAATTTTAAATGCACTTCTATGGCAGGACTAAATATATGGCAAAATAAAGACTTTAGGAACAAATTTTGTTACTAAATGGAGATACTTCTAACAGAAAGCACTCCTGTTTAAGTGTGGATAAGACATTTTTAACTATCCCTTTGTTTTTTACAACAATTATGTTGATAATATTTAACATTTAAGTAGAGCAGCTGATCGCTCAGAAATTTGTCCTGCATGGCTTTGACTGGGTGGTACACAAGAAGATGATGATGTTTTTGGGAAAAACTTGAAACATCATTATCATACATGTGGAGAATGAATCAATTACCTTGCCCTTTCCGTGAGGAATTCCTAAAGGACAATGTTTCACTGCTCCCAACAAAGCCGCCACAGCAAAACTAAAGCCAGTCACTGCTTCGGGTGAAGACTTAAGCACAGTAAGCCGTTCCAGGCAGCGGTCTAAGAGAGGCGTTAGATAAGAAGGTAACGCCACAGCAATGCAGTGTAAACACCAAGCTGCTGCTAGTCGAACAGAAACGCTAGGATGAACGGTAACTGAAATGACACTGTCAAGAATGCCTGGAAGGACAGAAAAAAACATATGATGACTTAGCTCCACAGACAAAACTCAGCCATAGAACAGTCAAAAGAACAAGCAGCCACATGGATATAAAATGTTATTATCTTTATCAAAAGCCAAATCAAAATAGAAAAAAAATAAGTGATAATTATAAATAATTTTTCGTATCCAAGAATTAGTTTTACTAATATATCTCATGAAAACTGGCTTAAATTAAGTCAGTACACGAAAGAAAAATTTTATTTCCTAAATAAGCCAATGTTCTACTTACTTTATTTTGAAATCATTATTCAAGTAATGTTAGCAATTAAAAATTATCAATAAATAACAAAAACACCTTGAAAAGAAATGTTACACCATGCTCCATTCTCCTTTTTTTTAAATCCCTTCTGGCACATTACTCTACATAATTAGTTTACTTCCTGTCTATCATATCTGAGAACAAAACTGAGCTTTTGCTAGGCCCTCAATGGGCTACTAACCAATTACAAAGGCAGTGGCGTACCACTACCAGTAAGAATAAAAGTTTACATTTGCTATAATCCAACATACACCTTCATCAAAACATGTAACAGTTCATGGTGACTGCCACTTAAATAATATATCCTGGGATAAACAACTTGTAAACAAAATATAATGTAAAGCTTCAATCAGCAGGAAATGTGCATCACAAAGGACAAAAACCATTAAAAATGATTTTTAAAAGTGATTAAATAAAAGAAGTCAGTCACAGAAGACCACAACCTGTATGACTTCATTTATATGACATGTCCAGAACAGGCAAGTCCATAGAGACAGAAAGTAGATTAGTGGTTATCAGGGGCTGAGGAACGGGAAATGGGGAGTAACTGCTACTGGGTCCAGGACTTCTTGCGGTGATGCAAACATTTGGGAATTAGACAGTGGAGGTGGTTGTAGAACTCTGAATATACCAAAACCACCGAACTGTACACTTTAAAAGGGTGAATTTTATGGTATGTGAATTATCTCTCAAAGTGATTAAATAATTTTCAAAAGAGAAACAGACACTGCTTGAAAAGACCTTTAAGCAAATGAATGACTTATACCACATAGAAACTAATGTTTTCACTGCAGATGAGAGATGAGTTCAGGTTTACTTCTCTGTTTTTCCATGTTATCTTAAATATCTCCAGAAAAGGGGGGCAGGGGGAGATTCAGAGAATCTTTAATTAAAAAGCAAAAAAACTCAAATATATACATATTTTTAATAATCTGGATTATATATATTTTATAAAACATCTCTAATAAATTTGCAGTGGAATCTATAACAAATGAGCTATATGAAGGAGATTTCCTTTTGGAAAAAAGCTGTCTAGAGTAAAAGTAAAAATAAGGTACTGAGATGAGTCACAAATAACAGATACCTGCACTTGAATCCTGCAGCAAAGGTGCGGCTGTGGTGCCGAGACTGTGTATGAGATTTCCAAGTTCCTGTAAAGCACACACCAGCATATGCTGGCCAGCTGCTAAATCTGCGGAGCCAAGCCGGGTTTCCAAGTTACCGTCACTCATCACAGCATCTGACAGAGGCGTAAGAATGAACTACTGTTTTAGTAAAATGTGTTACAGGGGGTGGGTGTTAGGAGCAGAAAAGCATAAAGGCAAAAATTAATACCTCCACTTGATCTATTTGAAACCCTTAAGGCAGTAACTGAAATACTACAATGGGGACTTGCATCAACAGAGAAAGAACTAAATATAACTGATTTAGCTCAAGCAACCTGACCACAGATCCCTTATTACTCTTTTAGCAAGTAAAAAGCTACTGAAAGGGAAAACTCATGGAAAACTAAAGAATATTACAATTATATTGATACACAAGATAAGCAGAGTGGACTTAAAACAGTATAGGAACTGAGATAAACTAATTGTTTTTAAAAAACAATGTATTCAACTTCTATAGGAAGATCATGAATTCTGAGGAAATACTATCACCATCCTTTAAGATTTGTACATAAATATGACAGTTTTTACCAAGTTAGATAATTTATATCTCACCTATATATTGACTACTCTGAAACAACTGACATCTATTATCAAAGTGTTTTTTGTATTAATATAGTAATATACCAGTCTAGCTTTTTCAAAGGGACAATTCCTTTGGCACTGTTAAAACAGATTGTCTGAGTGGATCCATACCCACAACTTTCTTTAACTTCCAGATAGCCTGGCAAATATCCTTGGCAGCAGCAATTTGAGCCTTTTCTCCAAGAAGGCCTCCTATAGTAGCTCGAAGGATAAATGAAACACACCGGCGACCACAGACAGCATCAATCTGAGTTTGGGTGGCTTTAGGGTGCGACTGTGACACGAGGCTTAGGACATGAGAAAGAAAGGCAGCAAAATTTTTCTCTAGCCACACTCCTCCTAGTGTTGAAACAAATACCACGTAAGCCTAAAAAAGAAAGGAGTTTTATCTTCAAAATGAAATAATTTAAATTCTACATTAATGTCTTCTCTTCCACAAAATATGCAGAATTTATTAATATCTCTTTTTAGTCTTTCCTCATTTATAGTCACTTCAGCTATATAAATGTAGTACTACTTTTTTGTTTGTTAAGCCAAAACTGAAGTATGCAGTGTTTCAACTGAGATTTCATTTATGCTGTCTGTTGTACTTTATTTGGTCAGGCTGTGCAAAGATTCAGGACAGTCAGCCTAGTCAGCTAATATGTAAAATGTCTGTGGATTTTCTGAACAAAGGATTCAAGCTCTTTAACATTCTAAATAAGAAACCCCAAATCTAACATATGAACACATTGTAAGAATTAACTATGTTCCAACACTATAACCCTAAGGGAATTTATTTCTATAAACCTGAAAGAAATTTAGGTGATGCATCATTGCTTTTTATTTTCATGAATGCTAATCATTTGTCTTACTCTAGAGATACAAAGACAGTAGTTTTCTTATGCAATCTGTTTTTTAGAAACACAGTTTGTAACTATACTGGGACATCTTACATTTTCATGAATGACATCACGCAGTATAAAACAATGAGGACACGTGAATTTAAAAAAACACAGGTTTGCTTTGAACTATAACGGCATTTATAAAACAAGATAATTCAGAGACCTCTGTGTTGTTTCATCCTAAGATGTTTTTCCCAGGGTTTAGGTTTTTACATTTTGGTTAAGACCAAGAATTTAAGCACTTAAGTAGATTACATGCTGTAACCTTTACTTAGGAGTTGAAACCATATAAAATGGAAATACAATATTGCCCATGCTGAATATGTACCTAATAGTTTAAATTCAAACTGTACAAGCACACATAAACACAATGGAAAACATGTTAAACCACAAGACCCATGAAGGCACAAGGCCCAGAAACAAACAAAAAATGTTGTTTGTATTTCAAAGGAAATAAACAAAAATCTCCCATTGTTAGGAATCGAAAATACATAGTGGGTAACAGTCTATTTAATTTGCTTTGTTTGTAAATAAGGTTCTCTGACTTGTAATCCAGTTTTTGTTGTTTGTGTGTGAGGAAGATCAGCCCTGAGCTAACACCCAATGCCAATCCTCCCCTTTTTGCCAAGGAAAACTGGTCCTGGGCTAACATCTGTGCCCATCTTCCTCTACTTTACATGGGACGCCGCCACAGCATGGCTTAACAGGCGGTGCATTGGTGTGCGCTAGGGATCCGAATCTGCGAACCCTGGGCTGCTGAAGCGGAGTGCAAGTACTTAACTGCTGCGCCACCAGGCCGGCCCCCGTAATCCAGTTTTTAAAAAGTGTTCTGGCCTCACTGTATCTATTTATAAGTATGAGAGCATAAGTGATGATCTTGCACAGTATCACTTCTGTCTGGAGTTAGACACTAACGCTTTCCTTATAGGCCAGTGAGAATTACGTTCAGATACTGATTTGTAATTCTAACCTGAGTAACTCCAACTCGAACATCCCTACTGACTGAACTGGTTCCTTTCAGCATATCTCCACTGGCTCGAAGAAATCCTGAACTCCCACGCAGAAACCCTGTTCCTAGTAATTCCAGAACTTCCTCCAGAGATATTCTGCGAATGCTTTGACGTGAAGCTGCTATAACAAAGAACAAAACGTGATTCGTATTTCAGAGACTAAACTTTAATGCATGATCTTGATCAGCACGTTAATAAAAATAAACTAAAAATCCAAATAAAATGCAAAACTTACGAGACATTACACACATTAATACACAGTGACACAGGGGTTCAGAGGTCAAATCACAACAGACACTGAAGTACCATGTCAACAACATCTTCAAGTCTGTGCCACTTTCAGATTATCCTATTGCTCTCTGTTCCTCAAAGAAGTTAAAACGCTAATGGTCTTCTAAAATAAGGGAAAACATAAACTGCCCCAGTTCTCCATGAATGAAAATGTTATACATTGCTTTGAAGATTCTTTCGAAATACTAAAAATATCAAAATCGTAATTTTATTTTTCCAAATTCTCTACAACTCTTATCGAAACTTATATAAAGTAACCACCATGTCCTACTTTTAAAATTCTCAACTGCAAGTCCAACTTTTGTTCTATCTTCAGTTTCTGAAGAAATCAACGCCAAATATTACCCAAATTGCCCAGGTGGCCTTCAGGCTATAATAATTAAGAGATTAGTTAGGGCAGAATGTTTAAGTTTGTCTTCAGTTTGACACAGCTGAGTTTCTCCCTGTGAATGTCAAGGGGATAATATCCCCTTTAAAAAAAAGAACCCAGGGCCGGCCCCGTGGCCTAGTGGTTAAGTGCTCGCATTCCACTGCTGGCGGCCTGGGTTCGGATCCCGGGCACGTACCGAGGCACCACTTGTCAAGCCATGCTGTGGCCGCGTCCCATATAAAGTGGAGGAAGATGGGCACAGATGTTAGCCCAGGGCCAGTCTTCCTCAGCAAAAAGAGAAGGACTGGCATGGATGTTAGCTCAGGGCTGATCTTCCTCACACAAAAAAACAAAAAATAAAAAAAAGAACTCATTTTCCCCCTTTCATTCTTTTGAAAAATGGTCACAAGCTCTGACCCTCATTACTGACTCAAGTCATACACAGCAAAGAAATAAACTTCCGCTAATCAAAATTAAGACAGAGATAACCAACGGAAACAAATGAAAACCTACATCGGCATTTGGGAGAGAAACATCAGTAAATAGTACAAAATCCACGCCCTCGTGGATGGTAAATTCTAGGAAGGAGAGACAACAATAAACAAAATAAATGATTAAATATATAGTACGTTAAACAGTGATTAAAAGACATGCAAAAAACAGAGGAGATCAGGAATACTGCGGGTGGGAGGAAGTGTTTGTGATTTTCAATAGGGTCGTCAGGGTAGGATTCACTGAAAGGGGGACACAGAAACACAGTTTGAGGGTAGTGAGGGAATTAGGCATGCAGATATCTGGAGAAAAAGTGTTGTAGGCAGAGGAAACAGCTAGGACAAAGTGGCCTCGAGGAGGCCCAGTGAGTTCAAGCAGAACTATGAGGACAGAGCAGTGGAGGGTCTAGGAGGAGACAGGCCTGAGTGGAAGGATAGGGAGAGAGCAGAAGACACAGGACCTTCTAGATCCTTCTAAGGATGTGAGCGAAGTGAGGTGCCAGTGGAGGAACCTGAGCAGAGGAGTGATATCTGTCACTTTGCTTCAGTGCTGAGAGGACCACAGAAGGGGGCAAAGGGGCAGAAGAAGGGGAACCCATTAGGAGCAATTTAGTAATTCAAGCAAGAGGTGATGGTGGCTTACATCAAGGTGGCTGCAATAGAGTGGAGTCTGGGCATATGTACATATGTATTTTTAAGTTTTTTATTAGAAAAAATTTCAACATTACAAAAAAGCTGCAAGAATAATAAACTCCCATATACCCTTCACCTAGACTCACCATTTTCCTTACCACTTTTTCATTTTTGAATACATGTGGGGCTAGTTGTTTTACGGAATAGCCCACAATTTGAGTTTGTCTAGTATTTCCTCAGAATTTCTGGCAGGAGAACTACCTAAGTAATGCCGTAAGCCTTCTCAACGCGTAACATCAAAAAGCACCATCAGGCATAGTGTCAGTCCGTTCCTACATTGCTGATATTATCTTTGAACACTTGAACAAGGTGGCTGCCAGGTTTGTCCACTGTAAAATGTCATTTTTCCCTTTGTAATTTACTATGCAAGCTGTGTGGTGATACTTTAAGACAGCATAACTATCCTGTAACCCATCAAACTTTCATCTAAGAATGCACTGAGGATTCCTACCTGCATAAATTATTATGTACTACAATGATTGCAAAAAAGGTCATTATCTAACAATCATTCCTTCTACATTAGTTGGCATCCCACTGTAAAAAAACAGCTTTCCCATCTCCTTTTTTCTTTTTTAAAGATGGGAGAAACAAAAGCATGTTTTTGTAGGAATACTCCAATAGAGAGGGAAAAATTGATGTAAGAGAGGGGACACCTCCTAAAGCAATGTCCTTGAGCAGGCGAAAGGAAGAGCTCTAATATACACTGACAGTATGGCTTTAGTAGAAAATGGGATAATTCATCCTTAGTAACAGTGGGAAAGTCAGAGCATATGGGTATAGATGCTAGTAGGTGGGTAGATGTGGTAGGGGAGCCTATGCAAGATAGGCCATCAAATGAAGGTAAGATGGGGAAAGGAGTCTGAGGTGAGAAGAAGGTATAAAATCGTCAATTAGGAAAGTGAGAGAGTGAATGGACGAAGGAAACACAGTATGACTGCCAGCCACCGCTAAGCACCTACTTCAGGTTCGTGGTTAAGAAGTAATTTCAAAAGACTACATAAATCCCTGGCAACTTATCCCAATGTTAGAAAAATGTCATACTTGATCCCTGCTTTTTAAGTGCCTTAGTATGATATACCATCTATTCGAAACCTGTTACTTTTACTAGAAAAATCATTTCAGTTCTTTACCTCATAATCTTTGCACACTGTGGTTGAGTGTACAAACCTCCATTGCATTTGCTTTCCAAATTATTAAGCATTATGTTGCTATTAGTCCCCTACTTAAAGAAAAATCTATTATGACATCTAGATCATTTTTTAATTGTATGAAAATAACTCAATTATAACCCAAGCTAGAACTTACAGATGCAAGATGACACAATTTCTAACAAAACGTTGGGCAAAAGTTTTTTAGTGATGGTGAAGCTGATTCTTTACTTAGTATGATGACAAATATGCCGGTACTAGTTTAGTGCTACTACAGGAAAGTGTACATTGAAATAGTATTCGCATTTGTTATGCAATTCTACATTCTGCTTGTTGTTACTACAACTGTGTGCTCGTGCTAACGATACATCTATAGAAATGAGCAAGTCACATTTTCAAGAGGGTTTGATTAAACATGTCTTCTAATTTCAATTTCTTAGGGGGCTTAAGATTTAATCTCTTAAATACTCTGAACAACCTTTTTTTCCCTGGTTTGGATTTTTTTGTAGCTTCTTCCTCTTCCCATCCGCCCTTTCTCCTCTCCCCCATAAATAAGAAAGTCTTTTTTTGTGTGTGTGTGAGGAAGATCAGCCCTGAGCTAACATCTGATGCCAATCCTCCTCTTTTTGCCAAGAAACATCGGCCCTGGACTAACATCTGTGCCCATCTTCCTCTACTTTATATGGGACGCCGCCACAGCATGGCTTGACAAGCAGTGCATTGGTGCGCGCCTAGGATCCAAACCTGCGAACCCCGGGTTGCCGAAGCAGAGCACACGCACTTAAACAGCTACAGCACCGGGCCGGCCCCAAGAAAGTGTTTTTGAATTACAAGATCAGAAGAACCACAATAAAAATTTCTTATTTTAAATTGTAAACTTTTAGGTCTCAATTGGAGAATGAGGAGACTGTACAGTTTGTTAGTGTCCCCAGGTGATTCTGATATGCTATATTACCTGTCCTCTCTCATATCTGGTTAAGAAACACTGGCTTTAGCAAAAACCAGAATCCTCCTTGATATAACAATGAACAATCCCTAGAGTAATGCTTCTCAAACTTTAATGTGCACACACATTATCTGGGGATCTTGTTAAAATGAGAATTTTCATTTAGTAAGTTGGGTGGGGACTGGGTTTCTGCATTTCTTACAAGCTCCCAGGTGATGTCAGTTCTCCTGGCCTGTAGATGTTTGAGGAGCAAGGTTCTACAGAACAATCACATTTTCATTTGTGTGAGGTTGTTTATTCTTCGGAGATAAAACGATACAGTAAGTTTTCATTATTCATCAATGTTTTATGTACATTGTAGATTAAACCCAAACAAACTCTCACGTTTTCAAAGATACCCCATCTTTGCTTACTGCCTAGAAGTGTATAAATAGGAAATAAAAACTAACACAAACCAAATTGTCCAAATACAGTAAATGTCAAACATTGCTGTTTGGAATTATTTACATCATTGTTCCCTTGTACCAACCTAGAAAATGGCAAGCCAAATGTATGTAGTCAGATGTATGCTGCTAAAAAAAAAATTCTCAAGACTTAGATTATATCTCTTATTGGATAACACTTCACAATTTACTTTTTCTTCTTAAAAAAAAAAGGCCATAATGTAAAGCAATACGATGATTGCATAAAGCACATTTCGTCAAGAGTTCCTTTATTTCTTTTCCTCAAATTTTTACTGAATTGTTTCAAAATGAAATCTTGGGTCCTACAACAATGTTTAGGAACTAAAATTGTTTATATCCCACCTCTTTCTGAAAGTAATAATGGGTAGCAGTAACGCTACCTATGCTTGTTAGAAATCAACTGGGAAAAAATTATAGAAGACATTCTGAAAGTAATTACATGAATTTACCTGTTCCTGGATGTTTAGAAATCACAGCTTTTGCCAACACTGTGCCTAGTAGCTTTGAAACTGAAATCCGCACATCATAATTAGAACCTTCAAAGGATTTAAAACATAGTGTGGCCACACTGTCCAGATCTGTAGTCCACATAAAGACGGCCTCATTCTGAAGTTCAAGGAGACACTATTCAATTGGAAAAACAAAAATTAATGAAAAATAAAATACAAATGTCAGGTTCAGATCTATTTAAGGCTGTAGAAACTATTAAGATCTAAAAAAAAAATACACAAATCCAAAGTATCTAAATAATGATTGCAGGGACAATTAAAAGTCATAAAACTTATACTACATAAAGCAATGTGCCCACAAAGACTGGGGAGGAGGACCCATCTGTAAGTCAGGCGGCTATAAAAAATGTCTTTAGAATCAATCTGTTGGCTATGAGCAATTGTGAGGATAATTCCAACATAAGCCAACAATTTTACTGTACTATCTAACCAATTATGTTAAGAAGGCATGATAAAAACAAAAATCACTTTCAAACAACATAAACCTTACATGTAAATTTTAGTTTACACAGTTATAGCAAGGAAGCATAGCACAGTGGAAAGAATACTTACGAGCCTGGCAATCTGAACTCCCCATCCTTTGACATTGTGTTGCTAACTACTAAAGAACCCTGGGAAATTCATATGACTCTCTGGGTCTCAGTTTCTTCATGTGCTAGAATGAGATGGTAGTCCTAGCTGATTACCAAGGCTGCAGCTCTAAGATCACGTAGCTGTTACTAGTGTTTTCACAGGGACAAACGGATTTAATTTTCTTTATATTAACTTTTAGCAAATCTGCTTATTAGACCATTTCACCTTTGCAGCAGCACAACGAACGGCCATGGATCTATCTGTTAAGCAGGATCTAGCAGCTTTATAAATATCCCTGTGGCAAGATGTAGCAGCAGCTCCTAGTCCATTCAATATATTTTGCAGACTCAGCATAATCTCATATCGACCTTGAGACTACCAAAGAGAAAAGAAAAAATTTAAAGGAAAAAAAATTCACTGTGAAGAACAGCATTAAGCACTGAAATTTCTCATATATTAGAGAAATACTCCGATTTTTGTACACACTAACCAACCCATTCTGGCATCAAGAAACATTAATAGTTGTTATTTTATGAAGTGTTTACTATTTGTAAAGTGTTATTTGCATATACTACATTTCAACACAATACAAATTGCACAGGCCTGATGTGAAGAGCAAACGAAATTACACGGAAAGTGCCTACAACAAAGCTTGCGTGTTGGTAAGCATTCAATAAATGGTTGCTATAACATGAGGTAACGTGTTAAGAGCACAGGGTCTGCCACCTCCTAGCTACAAGACTTTGGGAAAATCTGTTTCTTTATGTCTAACAGTACCCGCCTCACAGGTTGTTGTGAGGATTCAATGAATTACTACACATTAAGTGCTCAGAATAGTGCCTGACATACAGCAAATGCTCAATAGATTTTACAGCTATTAGTATTTTATCATTTATCGGTCCAAGTAGTTTAACTCAGAAGTTAAAAGTCTGGGCTTTAGACTTAAAAAGACCTAGGTTTGAATCTTGGCTCTAACCCTTAGCAGCTGTGTGACTTCAAGCTCTTCTTACTTATTTCTTCATCTATAAAATGAGGATAAGATAAACCTCAAGGAGCCAGTGTGAGAAGTAAATAAGACGCTGTGGGTACAATATTCCCCACAGTGCCTGGCACATAGTGCACTTAAGAGGTAGCAGTTGATTGCACTATCGCTGTTTTACTAAACGCCCCACATGACTTCCATATCCCAGGAAGTTAGGCCACCAGAGGTACGTAAAGTTGGAGGAAGACAAAGATCAACATCAAGTATCATTTTCACAGTAATGTTATTAATTTATCTTTGTTCAAAGGAGCATAATAGTGAGTAACTACAGGTGAACCTAACAAAATGGATGATAACGGGAAACTTCTGACTTTCTTTTATCTCCATTTCAAATGTTATATATCACTGGTGGGTGTGTATCAAAGGCGGGAGTCCCTTTTGATATCTCCGAAACGTCGTGGTACCTCATCAACCAAATCATAAAGGTAAGAAATAAGGAAGCAATAAAATACACAGCAATAACTTTAAAATTTCTGAGACCTACAGAGTAATCCTCTGTTAACCATGAGGCCTAAAATGTATTACAGTTTAACCAATGGAGTTAAGAGGAAAAAAAGTTTAAAGTGGTCATACCTCAGTAAATAAAAGTTCTTATAGACATCTGGCTTTATTTAAAAGCAGATTTATAGAAGTCAACAATCTCTTTTCTTGAATCACCTTCTTTAATCTTTCAGGAAACTACTGCTGAGAAGTGATCTGCTGAGTAGACTCTCTCACCGGTTTTATATTATGGACTTCACTTCTCCGTAAAGTTCTTGAATTAGCTACGTTCTTCTTGAAATTGAACATATTTTACATCTGAATTTTCCCATGTTTTATCTTGGTACATTTTTAAAAAATGTGTGCGTAACAAGCCAGAATTTTTATAAATTATTTCAGAGTTTTCTAGACTGCTTTTCTAAGTAAGGTAAGAATAAGAACTGGTGTGATATTTTCATAGTTAAAGGTGCTGAGTTATCTTTAAAATTAGGGACCACAGGGCCGGCCCTGTGGCTTAGCAGTTAAGTGCTCGCGCTCCGCTGCTGGTGGCCCGGGTTTGGATCCCGGGCACGCACCGATGCACCGCTTCTCGGCCATGCTGAGGCCGCGTCCCACATACAGCAACTAGAAGGATGTGCAGCTATGACATACAACTATCTACTGGGGCTTTGGGGGGAAAAAAAAAAAAATTAGGGACCACAGATGTTAAATTTTTGCTATACAAACATACAAATACTTTTCATCTCAAAACTGAATGGTAAAACTGAAGTTGGCAAGAGATCACAGTATCTTGGAAGACAAGTGGAGAGACAACTACAAAAACACAGGGTGTTCCACAGCGGTAAATGATGCCAACAAATCAATGAGGCTAAGGTTGATAATACGCTCCCCTGGCAATTCAAAGGTCATCCAGATCCTGGTTGTACTTACATATTCCGTGCTCTTTCCCACCCTGATTATGTTCCTCACTCCCTTCTGCTGCTGCTACAATACTAATCCATTCATCAGGTATATAGTAGTTACCAATTATGTATCTGGGTCCTTGGTGACAAGTACCAGCTCTGACACTAGTAAGCAGTATCAGATGGAAAAGGTGATGTGAGAGGAGGGAATAGGGATGGGTCTGCCAGAGAAATACCTTAGTTTTCGCCCATTTGGATTTATCTGAATAGACAAAATTTTATTGCATTATTGCAATATACAAAATAGATATGTGTGTCACCTAGAAATATTTCATTTTGGATATATTTATATACATACCTTATGTATGCTTGTCAAAGGTAAAGCTCTTTTTTTTTTTTGGTGAGGAAGACTGGCCCTGAGCTAACATCTGCTGTCAATCTTCCTCTTTTTTGCTTGAGGAAGGTTGTCGCTGAGCTAAGATCTGTGCCAATTTTCCCCTATTTTGTACGTGGGATGCTGCCAGAGCACGGCTTGATGAGCGGTGAGTAGGTCTGCGCCCGGGATCCGAACCCGCGAACCCCGGGCCACTGAAGTGGAGCATGCGAACTTTACCACTACACCACTGGGCCAGCCCCACAGGTAAGCCTCTTTTTTTTTTTTTTTTTTTCTTTTTTTTTTGAGTTTCTAAGAAAGATTTTATTTTAAAAGAGAATTCAGAGGAATCCCAGATGTATTCATTGTTTTTATTGGCTCAAGAAACCATAAAACTTATAAAATACGATCCTTTTTTTTTGAGGAAGATTGGCCCTGAGCTAACATCTGTTGCGAATCTTCCTCTTTTTCCTTTTTTCTCCCAAAGCCCCAGTACATAGTTGTATATCCTAGTTGTAGGTCCTTCTAGTTCTTCTATGTGGGACGCTGCCTCAGCAAGGCTTGATGAGCAGTGAGTAGGTCCATGTCCAGGATATGAATTGGCGAACCCTGGGCCACCAAAGCGGAACACAGGAACCCAACCAATACGCCACCAGGCCAGCTCCTAAAATATGATCGTTTTGTTTTTTGGTCAAATTTGTAGTTACTTACCTCTGCACTCTTCATAGCTTTAAGAATATTCCCCACTGTATCAGTAAAGGTGTTACCCAGTATTCTACCCAACTTCTTGTACAAGGAACCCAAACAGACCACAGCAGCACTGAAACAACATTTAAATTAAAAATTAGCCAAGGCTAAAAAAAAAAAAAAGAAAAAAATCTTAGGATATATAATGGTGACTATTTAATTTTACTTTTAAAGGATAAAATTTCCCAGAATCTACTCCATTGTTACATTCTAAGTCATGACACTTAGGTGAGTATCAAATAATTACACTTTCCATAACAAGATTTTTTTTTTTTTAAAGATTTTATTTATTTATTTTTTCCCCCCAAAGCCCCAGTAGATAGTTGTGTGTCATAGCTGCACATCCTTCTAGTTGCTGTATGTGGGACGCGGCCTCAGCATGGCCAGAGAAGCAGCGCGTCGGTGCGAGCCCGGGATCCGAACCCGGGTCGCCAGCAGTGGAGCGCGCTCACTTAACCACCAAGCCACGGGGCCGGCCCCATAACAAGATTTTTAAAAAGAGGTATCAATCTTCAATTAATCTAAATCTCAGCCTAAAGATTCAAATTTCTTACAAAATAATTTTTAATAGAACTCAGCTTCATATATTAGATAATCAAAGATGGACTTAAAGATAAAAAACCAAGAAATAGTGTTCTCATCAAGTCTGAAGTCTGAAAACTTGATGGGAAAATACAGTCTTTTATAAGGTAAAAATTAGATCAACAAAAATTTCTATAAAATTACTATGTGGAACCGTACATGGCTTATTGCCTTCTCTAAAATAACAGGTGATAAAATGAACTGAATCCCATAAAGAAAGAAACTAAGCTGTTCTTCTTAGGATCTTAGAAGACTAGTATTTTTCTATATAATTACTATTCATTTTCACTACTAAGAATACACTAAAAGAATAACCAAACGTGAAGAATTTAAAATATCTTTTTCTTAAACACTCACAACTGCTAAAATTTTAGTGAGATATCTAGGCTTTAAATATGTCTAAAATATTTTTTAAAAGAACTGTTTCTCAGCCAATGTTAGATGGGAAAATGTCAGATTTCTTAAAAAGTTAGATATAAAAATGAGTAAAACAATTTGTATTCAATTTCAATATAATTATCAAGTTATTTGGGTTCTTTATAAAAATGACACAACAGGAAGCACTATTTTATTTTCTGTTCAGTTTTAATATTTAACTTACAGTTTAGTGGGAAGATAACTTGGAGAATCATCTTTGCTACGAATAAGATCATTACATTTATCGATTGTCTCGTAAACAGAAAACGTGTCTCCAATACTATAAAGAATGCCGAGATTCTTAGCAAGGAGTTTGCGGGTAGGAGGCCCTGGGGAGCTGTTCAACAAAGATAAGAGCTGTTCAACAAGAGTCTTCTGTTTCTCCCTTACGTCACTCTAGAAAGGAAGGTAACAAAAAGACAATTTAAAGTCAACATAATTACATGTAATCCTCTAATATGATTTTTCTTTCATATATTTAAGAACTAACTAAAAGGCTCTAGAAAAATGCAAAATTATTTTGACTAAAAATTACAGATAACTTGGTGGTAGGGTCATCACACCACACGAATAAATGGTTTGCTGCCCTGCTGGTATCTCCAAAAAATAAATTCTGGACCACAATACTGGAGTCTCTGTGCACAAAGATAAGGGCTCCATCTCTTCTATATCTTTCTTCTTATGTTTGAAAGGTAGAGCAAATTTGTATTTTAACTAGAGCTTCTTAGTTATTAACCGTCCACCCTACACATATCTGCATAAATGAGCAGCAACCTATAACCTATGACCAGAGCTGACCTTGTAATGGTTACCTGTTTTACTCAGATCTTTTTCTAAGTTTAGTGCAATTCTCTTTTTGTAAGCTTATGCATTTAAATGCCAATAATGTAACTCCATTTTACTTGTCTGCTCTCTGAAAAAGGAGTACAGAATATCATTACAGACGTAATGGTATTCAGGTGCTCACTAAGGCCTAAACTACCACAATGAAATATCTATTAATTTAGTGCACGGATTTTTGTCTTTTGTTAAATTCTAATCATTTCCACGAGTAATGTCTTTGCACCACTTCTGCAATACATATGGCATCTTTATTATGTAGGAGAATGTCCTGATTTTTAGGAGATGTATGCAAAAGTATTTAGAAGTACCACCTCACACAGCTCAGTAAATCAGTCAATTAAATAGGGCAAAATGTTAACTGTTGAATGCAGATAAGAGTACGAGTGATCGGTCTTTTTTTGTACCCATTTCATAAGGTTTTAAGAGAGAACGTTTACTCAAAGACTCTTCAGTTCAGATCTCCGCTCCCCTTTTTTTTAGGTGAAACTACCACTACATTACTTAGCACGATACCACACCAGGGCTTCACATGCATATGGAGGTACACAAGGTACAGAAGATAAGCTCATTTCTTTCTGCTTTTTGGAACAAACTTCTTGTAATATTAAAACTGCAGGATTTGGGGGAGGCGGCAAACAATTACTGTATTTCATTATAGTCTTAACAAGGTCTAGCATTTGAAAGCTAATTTAGGTTATTCTGGACAAAACTAGAAAAGCAAACCAAAGGAACTAAACATTATCTGGCACTTAAAAAAAAACCAAAAAACAGTTTTTGCCATTTTACCCACCCTGCTGGTTGCTAGCAAGAGCTTCTCCAAATATCTCAACCAATCAAAAATAAACTCTGCCTTCTGAACTTCACCTAGTTGACTGTATGCTTCTTCATTGAGCAATAAGCTATGAGCTAATTCCATTCCTTGCAGAAAATTCTCCTAGCTGGTCACAATTCTTCTCATTAAACTTCAGCTGAGATACCTAAGAACAAAAATCTGAAACAGAAGAAAACATATTTTAAAAGGAGAGTGAAAAGACAGGCAATCATTACACCAGAAATCTTCCACGTAAGAGCACAAAGCATAATTAAATGTATACATCCTTTATAATGGCTCTAGGTAGTCCCCCCACCCTTTTTTTTTTTTTTTTTTTTTTTTTGCTGAAGAAGATTTGCCCTGAGCTAACATCTGTGCCAATTTTCCTCTATTTTGTATGTGGGTTGCTGCCACAGCATGGCTGACGAATGGTGTAGGTTCGCACCTGGGATCTGAACCCACAAAGCCGAAGCAAAGTGCACTGAACCCAACCACTGCACCATGGGGTCGGCCCCATGGCTCTAGGGTAAAACTGGGAAAATCCCAATAGGTGACACAAAATCCACCTTTGTATTCTGTATCCCTTTTTGAGAGAATACACAGGCAAAATAGAGTAGCATTATTGACATTCACCTGCAAAAACTTGATAAACAGAAGAGACATTCCACTAAAATTCTGAAAATTTTAAGGTTAGTTGGACTACTCAGGTGTTCGATTTTCAGTTTTCTTTGTAGTCTAAATTCTCTTTTACTCAAATGAGTCATGGGTACATATTAACAAATGACCAAATATCCAGACCTCCTCCTAGAATTCTATGTAAAATTCTACCTAAAGCTTGACATCTCCTTGGGCTTTTGCATATCCTGTCATTTACCTGGAGATCTAAGCCAGAGCAGAGGAACTTATTCCCATTAGCATCCATTCCTCCAGCTTAATAAAGACACTGCCTGTAGCTTTAGGCTAGGAGTTTTAGGAGAGTTCCATCTCAACCAGTTCAGTCTCCTTATCTCTGTGAGCCTTGTTGTGAAAGCAGATTCTCTTCTGAAGGCACCTGGATGGATGTTGTCCAAGAATTGTAGCAATAAAGATCATATCTACTCTGACCCAGATCCAATGTAGCCTTCACTTTTGTTATAGCAAATAATCAACAAAAGACAGAGGTTCTGTTTTTTTAAAATTCATGAGCATCTCCTGGGCACACCCTAGGGCCTTTCCAGAACATATACAACATACAAGTGTGTGTACACACACAAACACACAAATTTATAAGTGGCATTGTTATTATGGAATTCTTTTGTTTTTAGGAGATACATGCTCAAGTATACTGCAGTAAAGCAGCATAATGTCTGCAACTCATTTTCAAACGGTTAAGTAAATCAATCAATCAGCCATAAAATATGACAAAACGTTAACAGTTGAATATAGGTAGTGGGTATGTGACTGATCATTTTACTATTCCTCAATTTTTCTGTATTTTTTTGAAGACCACAATAAAAAGTTGGAAAAAATTATTTAAGGTTAAAAAAAGAAACAAAAAAACACAAGCTGGCTTTAAAAAAAAATTATTACTACTACTTATAGGAGTGACAGCTATCATCAAGAACATTAAATAACAGAGAAGACACCATATACACAAAAGATGGATACTCCTATTCACTAATATATCAAAAATAAATTTGATACATTATAAATAAAACTCCAAGCTAAATAGAAACAGGTAATTGGAACTGCACAGAAATATAGATAGAATGCTGCAGATAATTAAACTAAAACATTTAAAATACATAGGTCATATCCCCTAAACAAATCTCAGTCTTCTATAGAGAAGCCAGTCAATAAAGATGTATCAGAAAATCAGATGGGAGACATGTGGAAGGCTTTTCTATCTTTCTTTCACTTTTTCTTCCAGAGAATGTACTGGTATAAAATTACGTAGAGTATTAGATCATCATAATTAGCACATAACTAAAAAGAGCCTCTTTAAAGACAGTAGTCACAAACCGATACCCTGTTGGCCAAATTTGGCCTGCAATGTATTGGGGGGGACAATTAGTTACTAATACTTAAACACAAAATTTCACATGAAAATCTGAATCCAAATCCCCATACAGCAACGAATGGCTGAATCTAAGAGGAGCAGGGACTCTCCAGCAGGCCACAGTTGCCACCTGGCCTGCCTTACTCATTTACATTATTTGCCAACTTCTATGGGTATTTATCTTACCTGCGTCCTCTGGCTTGGGACAATATTCTAGATTCTGTGACTCTGCCCCAGAGGCCAAAAGACAGCTTTCACTCACCCACCCATCTTCTCAAGCCTGTGTGCAGTTTTAGCCATCTGGGTTGTCCCCTCCCAATCAGTCCTACCCGCCTGCCCAATACCACCCATGACCTGGCACTGAGGATCCTCAAAACAAAAACAAAAGTACCTATTAGGTTATTTTCAGAAATGTCAATTTTAAGACACAAGAACAATATAAACAATGGTACTAATAAATTCACTTTTACAGAAACAACATGAATTTTAGCTTCTTGTTGAAAAATCCCCCTTTCCTTTTTTAAATTACCGAAGTGAACTGATCAAAATATACACAATTAAGGATAAAGTTAACAAACACTAGAGAAACAACTTCTGGAAGAAACCTACTAAGTACATAGAAGGTGAAAAGCAAGTTTGCACTCAATATCTATGACTGTGTGAGGAAAAAAAATATCCTCAGTATCAAAGAGAAAATTTCTTGTAACCACTAGGGCAAGTCAAAATCCTATCTTAAGAATCAAATTACCCTTTTCAGCGGTCATTAGGACTGCTGAAGAGACATTTTTTTCCTCTGGCAGCAGCAATACTGTGGTGTAAAATGATCTATCAAGAAGCAAAATAGCTAACAGAATGCAATAATAAATAATTCAGTACAAAGCTTGAGATCATAAGCAGGGCATAAGTTGTCTCCAATGCCCTCAATATATTCCTCATATAAATTACTCCTAAAAGAAGTAGACAATTCATATTGGCAATCCCACATCTAAACCCCCAAGTCTCAAATGCACCTGTGATCTCCACATACGCACTATCAATGTGATAAGCAAAGACATTTTGCAAATAACAGATGTTCCTGCTCTTACCCGAAGTTTCACTTTAGGAAGATGAATACAAATGTGGTCAATCTACTGAACATTTTAATATGACCACAGCCCTATGGTTATATATACCCAGAGAATGCTTACTTTTCTAATTTTCTCTTATTTTTCATTTTTATGTTTCTGTTGAGATTACAAAGTGATTAGTTTATTAAAAGTGAACATATATAGCAACACATTTTTCAAAGTAAAGTTATGTTACTTGAAAAAAGATTTCAGAAAATTGCTGCTCCACTGTAATGGCAGCCGTTATTTCTGGCAGAAGCTAATATTTATTGACCACTTACTATACTCTAGGCACTACTCTAAGTGCCTTACATTTATTTTCTTAAATAATTTGCAAAACTGTCCATGGGGTAGCTATTTTTATTAGCCCTATTTTAAGATGAAGAAAGCGGCACACATAAGGTCACACAGAACCTGGTGGTACACTTAAGCAATCTGACTCGAGATATATGACTTGAACCACTAGATCCGATGCCGTCACCCCTTCATCCAATCAAGTCCCTCAAACACCTTGAAGCCAGTCATTCTTAAAAAGCTTAGAACTTGTACAGAATTTGTGGATATTATGGAACTACAGATCGCTGCACTGTTTCCCAAAGACAGAACACCACGTTCCTGTTTTAATAAGTTTGAGAATCTCAGAATAAAAGATTTCTCAGGGTATTTAATAAGGTTAGTGTGTACTACAAATCTCCATGAATGCAATACAGTATGAAGTATTACTCAAAATACTGCCAGCACAATAGTACTCCCAGAACTAAGTAAGCCGTCCCATGGAGAAACATTAACATGTACCTGTTATGATCACTTAGCCTATATTTTTAAAAGGTACACAAGAATATTAGTTCCACCACTTTACAGCCAAATATTACATGTGCTTAACGTTAACTAAAGCCAACAGCTGAAGTGAGTTTACAAAGGCCCTTAGATGCTTTTTAGACCATGCATTTCTTGGAGGCACTTGGGAAGAACTATCTGTATTTTGTACATGACAGATACTCCTAGTGACTCAGTCATAATTTTCATCCCCGAAGTCTTCTGCATTGAGAAAAGTAGGCACTGTGTACTAGACCTAAGACCTAGACCTCCAAACCATGCTTCTCAAACTGGGATAAACGAGCAGCGTGCCAACAGAGTAAACACGGAGCATATTATTGGAGGAACAAATTTTACTTAAAGATTTCCCCTCTGATTTTAATTTAAAACATTATTTTATATTAAAATAAATATGTACTTAATATGTAATGGAAGGTAAAATTAATAAAGCGTTTCAAGATAAAATATGAGACTTCAAAGAAATTCTGAGCATGACAATGCCTTTCTAGACAGATTTCCTTTAACAAAATCAGTGCCCTCTGCCGGTAAGAATACTAGTTTAATGGAAAAGTTTAAGAACCACTAAGCTACTAATAAGGTGAATTATATGAATTGCCATTTTAAAGGTCAAAAAATGGCTGTCAGCAATTTCTTACGGTTCAATCGAAATATCAGGCTCAGTCTTCGAAGACCTGGCATACTGTAGAAGCTAATGCCTGTACTTTGCATAGTATTCTTAAGCCAGTGACTTTATTAGCCTAGAGTAATACATATGTATAAATATTGTTGACTGCTGACACAGAGAGGAATCAGCAGGGGGCCAAACTTGCAAGTCCAAGGTTTGCGAGAGTAACTTACTCCAAAGCCCATCTCCTAGAGCACTTATCAACTCTATTATCAAAACCCAAGCATCAATTTTCCATCTGGAAATGGGTTAACATCAAATTTATGTAGGCAAGGAAGCGTAAGCACCTTCAATAATTTAAAAAAACAACACAAACTGATTATGCCAGTCTTGATACAAAGTGTTAACATAATTTTCTCTAACTAGGGTTTATAGATCTATTTTGATAGAGATGGGAACATATGTTGAAATTTATGGGGAAAAAAGTCTTAATCTTTTTGGTCATTTTAGTTTCTTAAAATGATTTATTATATCATTTTGAGGAGGGAAAAGAAGAAAAATGACAAATAAAGAGAACATCAAACATAAAATAAGATAGGTTCATTGGATTGGTTTGTTAGCTTTTTCTTTCCAGAGCACGAAAAGATCAATTTACAAAATGAACAAGCCACTAAACAGTAAATGGAACTAATTCCAGAATGTATCAAGTGCTTGAAGTTTTGAAATACGTCGCATACTCAAATTTCAATTACTTTTGACTGTCACTTTCCTAAACTCAACTCAGCCTCCAGTCTTTATTTTCTCAGTTTTGTTGCAAAAGCATAAAGTAAACCAAAAACCAAAACCAAAAAACTCTCAAGATCTCCCACACTTCAGGAAACATACATAAATCTTAAGATCCAAATCCTTCAAACAAAACAATAATTAGCTTTAATCTAGAAAGAAGCTGGATCATTGTATCCTAACCTAAGATTTCCTTAGAACTGTGATTCAGGCTTCGCAAAATTACAGGTTACAAAATAGGAACTTCCAAGTTACACAGAGCATTAGGTCTTGCTTAAGATGTTGCCTAAGGAAAGCTGCCCCTGGTAGAGAAAATGACGCCTTTTTGTTACTATACTTTCAATATCCCTAGGCACAGTCCTCAAGTTGGTTTGCTGACACACTTAACCACTATACTGCATGTCAAATGGATAGTGAAGCAAATCATTTATAATTTTAGAGTTTTTTTAATACAGTTTTAAAATCTTGTCTATATTTATTCCATCTTTAAATCTGAAATATCTTGCTTCTTTCTTCCTACAACGAACTCACTATTTTAAAATTCAGCTAAAAAAAAATCACTTCCTTTAGGAAGCCTTTCATGATTAATTACCCTATTCTTATACTGTCTGCTCTTGGTATAACACTTTTTCCATTATTAGATTTATGCTTTTAAAATAATGTTTGGCTTCTCTAGCCATCACTTAGATTGTGAGATTCTCCTGATATTTTTCCAAATCACGATTCAAAAATCTTAAGATTATTAGACTCGTAGCATTATGGGTAATGTTCTCGTCTCCAAATTTCTAGTGGTTTAAAAACTTTTAAATGAAACCCTTAAAAACCAATAAGCAAACTAAGTTTCTGTCAGACTTCTAACTTTTAAAATTCACAATACCATCTGTCAGCATCATCCCGGTAACATCACAAATGGGGAGGGCCCACATATAGCTTGCTGATGTTCATGGCTATGCCTTTCACCTTCCCAGCAGACTCCCAAATCACAAAATGACAATGGTAGCTATTACTCACTGAGCCAGGAACTTTTTACGGGCTTAAATTATATCATCTGTAATCATCACAAGGAAGAAAGTAAGGAAGGTACTAGTGGTCCCTATTTTATAAATGAAAAAACGATGAAAATGCCAGTAAACTGTAGAGCTGAGAATGAACCTGGGTCTCTTTGGCAACAAAGCTCATTCTCTTTCCTCAATGCTATTAAATTAGGTAAGAAAGATGATCTTGATATTATTTTTAGAGAAGCCCATAGCAACTGAAAATGCTTTAGAAAATAGCAGGAAAACAACAATGAAATTCAAACCTATGGTATTATTTGACATGAACGTAACCTTAGTCTTTCTAATTCTCTATAACAACCCTAAAAATAAATTAGTTATCATTAGTTAGTACTTTAAAGATTTTATTTATTTATTTTTACCCCAAAGCCCCAGTACATAGTTGTCTGTCATAGCTGCACATCCTTCTAGTTGCTGTATGTGGGATGCGGCCTCAGCATGGCTGGAGGAGTGGTGCCTCGGTGCGCACCCGGGATCCGAACCCGGGCCACCGGCAGCGGAGAGCACGCACTTAACCGCTAAGCCACGGGGCCGGCCCGTTAGTTAGCACTTTAAAACGTTAAGTGTACAATACTGATTTAAGCTCACTTAAGAATTTGATTTAGCTGAATGGTTCAAAATTGCAGGTACATTAAATCTAAATATGATAAATACAGAAACTTTTATAGCCAACACTGAGATTTTAGAAAAGCTTCTAGTTTTATAGTGATAGTACAAACAAGTTCAACTCTTTTGGAAAATATAATGTATGAGAAGTCATAAAAATATCAAAACCATTTGACAAAAGCATCCAGCTTTTGAAAATTCATGCTGAAAAAAAAGGAAAATATCAGAATTGTTAAGTGTGGATGACAGCACTATAAAAGTGAAAACTGGAAACTTACAAGCCCAACATTAAAGAAAAGGTTAAATAAATTTTGACATAGTCAAAGAATATTAGGCTCTCATTAAAAATTATAATTATGAAAACTCCAAGTATAGAAGTTTTACATGTTAAGAGAGAGCCCCATATGGTGAAGAGTGTTTTGTAGAACAGTGCCAAAGAATGAGGAAAAGTGTTGTGTTCCAAGCTAAAAATGGCTTGTTGTATCATAAATCTTAAAATTTGATTTTTTGGAATCCTGAATACAAAATTCCCATAAAAATCAATGTAATCCATGTTTTTTAAGTCATACCACAAAAGTCTAAGTTGTAAGTGCCCCAGGCACAGCATTGATACCTTATTTTAATAGATAATGAAAAATACATTCAGTGTACCAAGATTCCAAGAATATTTCCTGCAAACTTGGTAGGATTGGGAAGAATACTGCTTTTCACCACTGCACACTACAAATCAATAGGAATGGCAGATACTCACAGCTCCAAGAACCAATGGGGAGCATACCTTATAGGACAGACAAGTTAGGATGGAATAGGAAAGAAACTGGACTTAAAAGGACATGGAAATTTATAAGAAGCTGGGATAAGAATGGGCCAGAAGTGGGGATGCAATTTACCTTGCCTCCCTCTTTTGTTTTTCCGAAGTACTGTAGGTTACCGATAGGGATTGGAAGATAGGCAGAAGTTGGATTCAGTAAAGGAGATTGCCAGTGGGGGCCTCAATTATAGTCTAGTGTTTCTGCCAATTCTCCTTCAAAATCACACAAGAGAAAGCCCCTGAAGGGTCAAAGGAAGTGTTGGGGGTGGGAGAGAGACTAGGCAGTAGGAACCAACTATAACAAGGCAGTGATAGGAAAAGGAACTAACTTTTTTTGACGATTTACTTATGGAAACTTTTAATTGACTATCTCATTTAATCCTAATACTGAAACTTAGATATTCTTATCCTCATTTTACAGATGACAGTAACAAGTTAAGAAATTTGTTCAAGGTCAAGATGTGATTTAAGTGGAAGAAAGAAGGTACATTTGAAACTACACGTGTCTAGTCTCAACGTCCATGTTCCTTCAACTACTTCACACAGCTTCTTCATACAGTCTGTAATTGCTACCACCGACAGTTATGGCCACAGCCGCTGGAGTATCTCATCTTTATAACTTTGTTGTTCTTTCTTATCACTTCACTCTCCTTTTAAGTCTCCAGTACTTTGAGGCTTTTGTTAAAGTATGAGGTCTTCTAGAGAGACGTCAGCTTCCAGAGGGCCCTTTCCATCTACTCAGTGAATCAATAAGTAATAACAGTGCTAGTTTAGTCTTGAGCTATTCTTGACAGTTTTTATCACCCTTCATTTCACAAACCAACTCTTCCATCTCCCCCGGGGAAGGGAGATTTCTTTCTGGACATGTAGCAGTGCCAAATGGCAGATTTTAAGACAAGAGAAATTCTACCCTTCTATCTCCCACCTTACTCATCTGAAAGTCACTGTCTAAAGCCATCTCACTACTTGGTACCTAGCTGAGAATCCAGAAACAAGAAGTGAAAAACAAACGACAAAAGTTTTTTTTTAACACAATATACAGCAATTAATTGTTTCAAAGATCACAAATTTCAATGACATAAGTCTCTTGGTCCCTCAAAGCCTATTCATTCTTACTTCAGACACGACTAATAATCCAGTTATCTAGATTCTGGCTAGGGTGGCATATTAAAAGTGAAGGAGCAAACTCACTGAGAGCAGGAAGAAGTCAGAGCAGGCAGCTAACAGTGGTGGAAGCGACCAAAATACTATTTAACATAGCTATTTTAAAAAGCAGGGCAATATGGGGCTACTTAGTATAAGAGCAAAGTGCACAAGATGCCATTAATCCCTCAGCTCAGCAGAGTTTACAGGGGAGGCCAGGAATCCTTGCTCAATTTTCCAAAATAACACTATCCTTGTATTTGCTGCTGTGCAATCTGCCATCTAGGACTTCCCAGCTTAGTCATTAGACCCCGCCTGCTTTAGAATCGCCTCCTTTTCCCTCTTCTCTAACTATTCACGGCTCTTACATCGTGGTTAGTATTCACAGATTCACCCTTAATCCACACGACGGTCTGACATCTTGTCTTGTCCTCATGGTTCCCACTTCGAAGTCACAACATGTCCTATGGAATACCTGGCCAAGAGGTTAGCTATATTTCCAACCTTCTTGGAGCCCTACCTGGGGGCTTTCCTTAGTAGACACTGCTTCTCACTCCCTGTCAGATGCCCAGCCAGGCTCTTAACTTTGCAAGTACAGCTCCCTGGAACAACTCCACTATTACTCTGCCTTCTGGCTGCCACTGTCATAGTGCACCCAAGTAATACAGTGGACACACCATCTATTACCTCCAACCCCCAAGTCGGTCTGGGGCAGCACTCCATAACCAAATTCGTTGATATTTCTGCGGCAAAATATAAACATTTGCAGGAGGTAGGATAAATAATGACTATAAATAGCTTCGTACCAGTTCAGGTTATGTTTTGCTCCCAAATGAGTTAAGAAAAACACTTTTCAGAGCCTTTTGGGCTCTGGAATTATGATTAAGAGATTTTGAACCTGTACATGTTTTTCTTTTTTTGCTTTTCAGATTTCCTCCCAATAAAAAAAAAATTTTTTTTTGGTGTCTCAATGGGTAATTTCAATTTTCTGATAACTTCACTTACATAAAAAAATGTATTGAATAAATGAGGTATTATTTTACACATATACACAAAAACATGCATATATTCAACATATAGAAACCTAAAAATGCAATAGAAAAGGATATAGATAGATGCTGTTGTATATTCACCCATAGAGAAGCATTATCTGGGCAATAAGTACAACTAAGTTACTGAAAAAGTACACATATAAAACATTTTATTTAGTGCCATTAGAACCAAACCATGGTTTTAGATTAGCAAAAGCATATGCACAGCTTTAAATATCTAGAATTACCACCTCCTACAAGTTTTCCTTCTTTCCTGCCATACAACTCACTTGAATATCTGAGGCAGGTAATATGAACAAAGTGCTTTAATATGGCTATGTTATGCTTCTTTTTTGGAAATAAGTATCTTTTACGTCGCTACTAGTAAAAAAACAAAACAAAAGCCCTAGCATGAGGAAGGATACAAGCTCCAGTTTCAATCTGTCGGGTATCTGTTTAGAGAGTTCTAATTTCCCATTTGGGTCTCATTGTAAATATGTTTGATTTCATGTTCACAGTTACACTTCCAATAATTTTCTGATCTTTTTTTTTTTTGTATTTTCTGTCTTTTGATCAATTGCTATGTCACTAGATTCATGCTAAAAAAATGTTTTGGGGGCTGACCCGGTGGTGCAGGCAGTTGGGTGTGCGCGCTCTGCTGCGGCGGCCTGGGTTTCGCGGGTTCAGATCCCAGGCGCGCACCGACGCACCGCTTGGCGAGCCATGCTGTGGCGGGGGCCCATATGAAGTGGAGGAAGATAGGCATGGATGTTAGCCCAGGGCCAGTCTTCCTCAGCAAAAAGAGGAGGATTGGCAGATGTTAGCTCAGGGCTGGTCTTTCTCACAAAAAAAAAAAAAAAAAAGTTTTGAGTAAAAGTAACTGTTACTTGTGATAAACACCCTGAATGATACATTAAAAAGAGTTCACGAGCTCACTAAATGAAAAAAATATTCCACACCAGCTCTAAATTAAAACTAAAAATTATCAAGTTGTTAGAGAAACATATAAAAACTCTTCTCTTTCTCTAGCCTTCCAAAAGGCTAGAATCGCTGAAATTAAAAATTTTATACCAGGTAAGTATATATAGGACAGCCGTGCCCCACTTCCATCATTACACATCTAGGATCCAGAAGCATTTATGGGATCCTACAGTTTACGTGACATAATAGAGAAAAAGTAAGATTAAGAATTAAAACTGAACTTAACCTATTTCCTCCTACAAAAGATTTACTGATTAAGAGTCTAGAGTTGCAGTCCAGGGTTGGCAAATTTTTGCTGTAAAGGACCAGAGAGTAAATACTTGAGGCTTTGTGGGCCATACAGTCTCTACCACAGCTACTCATAAACAATACGTAAACCACCATAAACAACAGATAAACGAGTATGGTTGTGTTCCAGCAAAACTTCATCTACAAAAACTGGCAGCAGGCTGGACTTGATCCACAGGCTGTCAATTACCAACCCCTATTCTAATTCAAAGAATTTAACACTAGAACTAGACAAGGAATTCAGTTAAATAACATAAACAAGTTTTTACTAATTCCTTAGGCTTCAGTTAACTCATTTTTTAAATGAAGATTAATAAAAGTTTCTGTAGTCTCCTTAAAAAGTAGAAGTGCTTTTTATGTGAGGACTGTGGTCCCAGAAAGGGCTGTTGAAACTTCTCAACTATACTATGGTTAATTAATGAAACACATTAATTAACTCAATAAAGCTTTTTCTCTCTTTTTTTACATGCAGATGTCATTAAACTGGTCAACTATGATTTAGAATAAAATAATTTTAGAATATGAAGGGCCTAAACAAATCCAGAGTTTAATCCTTTCTTTTATTCACAAGATAATTAAGACAGACTCATAAACTGCCTGAATCCCCTTGTGAAATAAAGCTGGAAGGAAGATAGGTGTACTGCTTAAAGACAAAAGTACTCAAATTTTTTCCTTAGAGAATGTATTCATTATTTACGTAATTCAAACAATTTTTTAGGTATTTTGGATTATGTATTTTCTGTCACTAAAGTCAGATACAATGATAAATAAACAGAAAGGAAGAGAAAAGTAACCTAAGATCCATAAATAGTAGTGGAGGAGCTTAAGCTAAAATTTAGGTCTCCTGAATGTCAAGTCAGGAGCCTTTTCCTATACCATAGCTATCTATATGAAATAACTGCATTCTAAGACAGATCCAGCCTCCAGTACTTTTCCAACGGTCACTATTACGTTATAAATCCCGCCTGCTTAACCATTTTACTAAAGAAAAAAAAAATCGATGGTATTAAAACGTACGACAAACATTAGCTTCAATGCCGATCTAAAATCACTTTCTCAAAGACAGGCTTTCTAAAATGTTTGGAAAATGAAACAGGGCAATTCTGCTCTCCCCACCCATCCAATGTCGGCTCTCAGGACACTTCTGCTTTCCTTACACTTTAAATAATCTCGCCGGAGTATTTTCTCCGAAAGTTCAGAACCGTTTGTGGGCCCCTCTTTTCCCCTCCTTTTAACGTCTCCTCTAGGCTGTAAGTTCCTTAGGGCGCCGAGCCTGCACATAAAAGGTGCTGCGTGTTTGTTGGATAAATGAATGCACATAAAAACAATGTATAATTATGACCTTTAATAGGGAGCTCAAATGATATGACTATTATCTGATTTGACAGTTACGAAAATCATCTTAACTTGCCAGAGGTAAACATTACTGTGATCACTAAGCAGCATAAAGCGCTTTATAAAGTTTCTGAACACTTGATAACCACTTGAAACGACGTCGTGCCGGCCGAGAGCAGGGTAAGAAGGAAGGCTTCCTCGCACTAAGCAAATGCTACCCCAGCGAAGGCTTGCTTTCCTTGCGAGGAGGACTGGAAACAGTCCTCCCTCCACATAGCCGGCAATGACCGCTCTCTCTCCACTGCTTCCCTCTGGCAAGCCGCCTGGAGGGCTGCGCGCGGGCGTCCCGAGCGCCTCGGCCGCAGCCCGGGATGCGCAGCCGGCGCGGCGGGCCCACCCGGGCGGGTCCGGGCGCGGCGCGCCGGCGAGGCGGGCTCCGACCTTCCCCGCACGCCCGGAGTCCCGGGCTCCCGCCGGCGGAGTCCACGCCTACCTGTTGTGCCCGGGGGAAACCAGGCTTTCCCCGAGCCCAGGAGGAAGGGCTGACCGCGCTGGGCGGCCGGCCGTCCCCGCGCTCCGCCTTAGTCCCTCCTCGGGGGGCTCCGGCCCCTTCGGCCACGACCCCTCACCCCTCGACTCGTTCCCGCACCCGGTCCCAGCTTCCTCCACCACTTCGCTGCCGCGACCACCCCGGGACCCCCAAGCCGCTCAACTCTCGGAGCGGGCCCGGTGCGGTGTCCCTCCCAGCCAGCAGGCAGCCCGGACGCCGCTCCCTCGCGCGCGGCCGCCTCCACTCCCGGGATGCCCGACCGCTCGACCTCGGGGGTCCCCCACGGCTCAGCGCCCGTCCCAGACCCGCCACGTTACCGGCTCCTCAGCGCAGCAAGGCAGCGCCGTGACGCGCCGGCGGCGGCAACTGCGAGGCAGGGGGCGGGAGGGGCGCGCGCGGGGCGGAGACGGCAAGCTCGCAGCGGCGGGCGCGGCCGGAGCCGGCGATTGGGAGCGCGCCCTGCGCCGCGCCGCCGAGCCGAGCCGAGCCGAGCCGAGGCCCCGCTAGCCGGCCGCCGAGCCATCGAGCGCCCACTCTGGCAGGCGTGACTGCTGCACCGCCGAGAGAGCGATGGAGGCGACTGCGGCCCAGCTTGAGGCCAGGGCCGCGGACATGCGGGCGGGAGATTTTGGCCACAACTCTTCTTGTTTGTTTTTATCGCCAGCTAGAATCCGTGGGGGCGGCATTGGGCATCTGAAGGCTAAGACACAACTGGAGCCTGGAGAAAAGCAGGCAGCGAGTGCTGTGGGTGTAGATGGTGGAATGTTAGACGTGGAAGGGGCCCTAGAGAGCCTTGTAATCTTACCAGGTTTTACAGCCTGAGACTCAGGCCTGACGTAAAGCGACTTGCTTAAGGTCATACACTGAGTCAGTGGCGGAATTGGGACTAACAGCCTCTTGGTTCCAAGTCAAGTGCGTTTTTCCAGTATACTCTGTTTTCAATGCAGTTTTTCAATTATTATTTTGAAACAATCTCAAGCCTACAAAAATGTTGCAAGTATAGTACAAAGAATTTTCTTTTCTGGAACCACTTGAGATTTAAGTTGTTGACACGCTGCCGCGTTGTCCCTAAATACTTTAGTATGTATGGCCCAGTAATAAACACCTTCTACTACATGATCACAATATAACTATTAAAATCCAGACTTTTACATGATTCATTACGTTTTGCCAGTTGTCCCAATAATGTTCTTTATGGTAAAAGGATTCAGTTCAGAAGGAAGCGTTGAGTTTACTTGTCATGCATCTTTAGTTGCCTTCAATCTGGAACACCCTCAGTCTTTCCTCGACTTTCGTATCCTTGACACTTTTGAAGATTCCTGGTCAATTATTTTGTAGAATGGGCTTCACTTTGCCTTTGTCTGATGTGTACTCACGATTAGATTCAGGGCAGGTATCTTTGACAGGACTCTCACAGAAGTGATGCTGTGTTCTTCTCATTGCACCCTATCAGGTGGCACATAATTTTAATTTGTCTCATTATTGATTTTTTTTTTTATTAGGTAGTGTCTGCTAGGCTTCTCCACTGTAAAGTTGCTTTTTTTCCCTTTGTAATTAGTAAGTATTTTGTGGGAGAGATTCTTTGAAACTATGTAAATATCTTGTTTCTCATCAAACTTTCAATTAATTTATTTACATCAGTATGAATTCAGAGTTTCCTATTTTATTTAACGGGTTATATGGACAACATGGATGGACCTTGAGAGTATTATGCTACCTGAAGTAAGTCAGAGAAAGTCAAATACCATATGATCTCACTCATAAATAGAAGATAAAAACAACAACAACAAACAAACACACAGATACAGAGATTAGATTGGTGGTTATCAGAGGGGAAGGAGGAAGAGAGGAGGGGGAAAGGGGTGATTGGGCACATGTGTATGGTGACAGATGGTAATTAGTCTTTGGGTGGTGGACATGACGTACTCGACACAGAAATTGAAATATAATGATGTACACCTGAAATTTATATAATGTTATAAACCAGTGTTACCTCAATAAAAAAATAATAATGGGTTATAATCCGTTTCTATCATTATTTACTTTGACGTTCAAATTGTCCCAAGTTTGGTCAGTGAGAGCCCCATTCATGCTGGCTTCTGTGTCTTTGTGCATTTTAAATTCTTTTGCAATATTTTATCATAAAACACTTTAAACATACAGAAAATTTGAGAGTTTTATATACTATATACCCACCATCCATATTCTACATTAACATTTTACTATTCTGTGCCCTCTTGACACACCTCCATCATTCTTTGAGCATTCCCCTACTTTCTGGCACAATAAGATGTTCCAAGCTCATCTTGCCCCAGCCCTGGATACAGCCATTTATCCAAGAGCCCTGGTTCCTTTCAGTGGAGAATGGTATTTAGAAGCACTAGACATGCTCACTGCTATTGGGCTATCACTGCCCAGGCTGTCTCAGTGGATGCAGCTAGGGAATATTTATACGTTCATACATATATACCGTGCATTTATATATGTATACTTACATGTATACATTTACAGCTATATTTCTTTAACAATATATGTTGAAAAACCATATGATCACAGTAATACCTCCAATCCAGCATCACACTGTTCATTGTAGTTTTCTCCCTTCCACATGTGTAACTCCTTTCTCCTACAGAGAGAAACCTGGGTCCTATTATCCTTGAGACATTTACTTATTTGAACACTCCCCCATATTTAAGCAATCGCCCACAGCTGCCATCTCTCTCTTTGGAGGATGCTGTCCCTACCCAGTAAGGTTCTGAAACCCCGAAATTAGCCACCACAAGCCCCCCTTCTCTTTCTTTACCCCTGTTCTTAAACCCTGTGCCCATGCCCAGTCTATAAGCCTTCACCACCCTGCTCAGGCTCCAGAATCTCTTGCCAAGTGTCCCTCTAGGCGTCCTCCTTACCCCACTTGATATATATAGACACACACACTATATATATATTTATATATTTACAAACAAACATACATATGTGTATATGTATAGGGTACTGTAAAGTACCCTGAGAAAGGTACATAGTATTACAGATCCTGAAGGAGAGAGCAATGACTATGTTGAGAGGCTCATGAAGGGTTTAAAGAAAGAGATGACATTTAAAATGGGCTTTGAAGGGTACCTAAGAATGGATGAGTAGGGTATACTCTACTAGGTATTGAAAAAATTCTGGAAAATAATTTGGGCTGGTCCAAAGCAGAGAAAGTAATTCATTTTGACTGAGTATGTGGTACAAGGATAACAACATGAGAATTTCAGAGCTGGAAGGGATATTATGTATCGATGAGTCCAACTGCTAGTTTTACAGAGGATTCAAAGACTGCTCCAAACTTTGAGCCTAAGTGACTACCAGAATTAAATTAGAAGGAGTCAGTTTGGAGGGGGAATGATGAGCTTAACTGTAAACATGTCACATTTGAGGTGATCGTAGAGCATTAAGGAGAAATGTGGGACTACAGCTTAGAAGAGAGGTCAGAACTGGAGATCTAGATTCAGAACTTTTCCACATGGAGCTGACAGCTGACACCGTGAAAGAGAAAAAATAAAAAGAGAAAACAACAAGGACAGAACTCTGAAAGACAGCCAGTTTAGTTTTAATCAAGCGGAAATGTGTCCCACCTTTCAACTACTGTTCTACTTTGTTCAATCTCAAATTGAAATTTTGAGTTGCAATAAAGAGGAAGCTGTATTATAATTAGTGGAAAAAACACAGCTTTGGAATCAGGTGACTTGTGTTCAAATCCCAATTCCACCACTTATAGGCATGACTTAGGGAGAACCACTTCATATCTCTGAGGCTCGGTTTCCTCACTTGTCAAATGAGAATAACATCTTCCTTGCTGAGGTGTGGTGAAGATTCAAAATACAATAGAAATAACTAGCATGTTGTGCATTGTCAAATGATAGCTAGCATTATTAGACACTTACCTTAACTCCCTACCCTCAACGTACTCCAGCTGGTTAACTCAGTTGGTGTCACTGCTTGGCACAGAAGGCACTCATCAGACATTTGTTGAAGGAATGGAGAATTTTATCTAGTTACTATTTATTTTACACTTATCACTAAAACGCATTATACTGCATCTTCTTGGCTTTCTATAAAGGAAAAATTTCAGCCACCATTACATGAAGTACTGTCAGAAGTAGACCTGTTGGCGTTTAATGATGTATGCAAAAATTATGAAGTAAACCAGTAGTTACCCATTTGACTGGATATGTGATATCCTGCTTTAATTTATTGTTCAAACACATCTGATATGATGATTCTAGGTTCCAACCAGCATACATGTGGGAAACTGAAAATGATAGATTACCTTTAAGATGGCTTCTACCCGTGAGGTTACAAAATTCAATGATGGTAGAACAGTATTACCCAAACAATGGGACTCTAGTATACCCATGGAATTCTAGGGTTCTCCTCTTGATTATACTCCTCAAGATGTTAATAGATGTTCCTTTAAAAAGGAATTCTTAAATAAATTTGAGAATCAGTATTAGTTAATATATTACAGCTATCTTTTAGGGAGTCATTACGTATATTAGTAGGCTGCATTTCGTGCAATGTTCCCCAAGCTTATTTGACAATGGTGTATATCTTCTTTTAAAGGAATGCATACTAATAGCTTTTAGCACTGGTGTTCCTGGAGGCAGACAGTGGCAAATGCAGCTCTGGATGTTTGTTATTAGTCATCCACTCCAGTCACGTCGGGTTGCTCAGTGTTGATGAAACCGTTGAGCAGACCGGCATGTACATGTGGCAAGGTCATGTCACAAAACTCATGGATGGGACACAGCTTCCATTCTGTCGATCTCAATGTGATCTGAAGCCTGAAGGGATACTGATACCCACCTCCAACAAAAGATCCGCTGGCCCTCGTGATACAGTTTTCTACAGTTTTGGTCTAGCAAGCATTGTTTGTCAATGTGCTGCTGAACTTGCTGTAATCTGTGACGGCTTTTAGCACTAAATTTCCCACAAGAACCTTTGGGCACAGGTAGAATTTTCCTCAGAAGGCAAACAACCACTATAAATATTCAGCCAAGAAGTGCTTAAAACACCATAGATCTTGATCCACAGAGCGAGTAAGTAAGTAAGTAGGTAGGCCGTCTAACCTGGAAGGAAGCAGTTCAACTCAAGGTTGGTGCTTCTCAGCAGGAATACTGAGCCAAGGTAGATCTGCAACTATGTATCTGATAAACACATACACACATTTCTGTATGTACATGTATGTACATACATACATTTATTACAAGTATGTACATACATACATTTCCTGTGTACTTTACATAGGAAAGGACTGCAAGTATGTTCATACCCTTCTGATTCTTCATTCTCTGATCAGGTTAAGAAATACAGTGTTTAACGTGCATAAACTTTATGGTTTTGTTCTAAAGTTGCTGTCATATATTTTATGAGCAAGCCACTTAACCTATTTGGGCCTCAATTTCCTCCTCTGGAAATGGGTATGTCATACTAGAGGGTCTCTAAGATCTCCTCCAGTTTTAAAATTCAGATATTCTATGGTTACTCTTAGAAAAATGCCTTCAAAGTAAATAGAGTAGCTATTATTTGGAAGAAATAGAAGCCAAAGTCCAGAATAGATAAGTGATTTGTCCTTGTTTAGAACAAGATTCCGGAAGTAACATTTAAAACCAGGCCTTCTGAAGCCTTGTTTGATATCTTTTTCATATTATCATAGTACCATGTACATTCTAAACAGTATAAAATATGTTAAACTAACAACACTTTTGAAAGTCTTTCTTTCAAAGGCGTGTTGTCATATATTTATTTTAAAATATTATTAATTTAAAAATAAATATGAAAATTTTTTTTCATCAACTTGAAAATACAATTTTTGTTGTTGTTGTTGTGAGGAAGATCAGCCCTGAGCTAACATCCGTGCCAATCCCCTCTTTTTGCTGAGGAAGACCGGCTCTGAGCTAACATCTATTGCCGATCCTCCTCCATTTTTTTTTCTTTTTCCTCTTTTTCTCCCCAAAACCCCAGTAGATAGTTGTATGTCATAGTTGCACATCCTTCTAGTTGCTGTATGTGGGATGCCGCCTCAGCATGGCCAGACAAGTGGTGTGTCGGTGCGCGCCTGGGATCTGAACCCGGGCTGCCAGTAGTGGAGCGCTCACACTTAACCACTAAGCCACAGGGCTGGCACCCTGAAAATACAATTTTTTAAAGCTCAAGGAAACAAAAACGTAATCCTACTACCTCCACACGGCAATTATTTTCATTTATTTGGTTTTCTTTCATCTGTTACTCACATGTCTAAGCAAAGTTATACACGTGTGGCACATCAAATTTGTATTCATAGTAATTTCATTACCACTAGCAGCATAAATATCAGTTCCTGGGTTAACATTGCTAGCACTCCATCACACGGACCTGAGAGGAGGGGGAAAAACTGCTATCTCCTACCTGTAGGTAGGTCTAATTGGCAAAGGGTGAAGAGGACCTAAAATGATTCTGTAGTCTGCGATGATCCCCCTTTTCTCATATATCTGGCTTTAAAATCTCACGGCTAGAATCATTCCTTTGGTTTTCATAAGAAAGAGAAAGAGACTTTAGGAAGTCATTGTTAAGATGCTATAATCTGGAGTGGCAGAGAAAATCCTGGAGATCTCTTCTGGCTTATTCCTTTCATACAGTTTTCACCTTGAAAGACGGGGAGGATGTGACCCTGAAGGAGTGAACAGGATGGTTTCCATGGCAAGGGGGAGGATCTGGCAGCAACAAACCAACAGTGGCCAGGCAGAGAAGGCTCTGGATGATGGCATCTGCAGCAGACTCCAGGAAGGGGGAAGGAAGTGTCTGTGGAGAATCAATAAAAGTGGGGCTGGGAGGAATTAGAAGAGAGTCCTTGGTCAGCTTGTCAATTTTTCCCTGCCAGAAAGTTCCTGATGGGAACCACACGAAACATCGTCATAAGCCAAATTACCCATGAAGTTAATCTATCAAGGTGAAGGAGCAAAATTTAATGACATTAGCAGCTCAGTTCTAAACATGAGCCAAAACCCAAGGAATAGGATAGGTCAAGCCAGAGCTAGGACTGAGGGGGAGGGCTATGTTATTAGATATTATACAAACCCTCAACTCACTGCAAGCTCTTTAGGCAAGTCAACTGTTTACCTATAGACAGGTAACTTAAGAGCATAATTTAGTGCTTTCATTTAGGGATGTTTCATCCTTTACCAGCAGCATGTAGGGCATCCCACCAAAACCTTATTCAACAATTGGAGACATCTAAATGTGAAAATTGATGATGGTTAATCAACCACTTAAAAATCAAATATGTTGGAATAATAATCACTCAAGATAATAAAATAGTAAGATCCAAGCAATTTGTTGTAAAATTCACAATCTAAGATTATTTGTCTAGCTCAAGAAATTTGAATTTACCCAGTAAAAGGGCAACTCTACATAGTTGATAAATAGTATTTTTGCTGAATTATCATACATGAGGAAAAACTATATACAATATTATAAAAAATACTTAAGGAAATTCTTAGCAGTTACTGTGTTTATGAATACAGATCTTTTATGAACTTCTTTTGGACACATTTTTCTTGAAGCACATTCTAATAAAAATTAGTTTATATGTCAAACTTCTTGTTTAGCCACATACTTAGAGGAGAGAACCTTATACAGATGTAAATATTTAACTGACCAGTATGAATAATAGCTAGAAATTAAATTAACCATATAATGTGGTTAAGATAATCAGTGGAGGGCTGGCCCTGTGGCTTAGCGTTTAAAAGCGCGCGCTCCGCTACTGGCGGCCCAGTTCGGAACCCCGGGCGCGCACCGACGCACCGCTTCTCTGGCCATGCTGAGGCCGCGTCCCACATACAGCAACTAGAAGGATGTGCAACTATGACATCCAACTATCTACTAGGGCTTTGGGGGGGAAAAAAAAAAGGAGGAGGATTGGCAATAGATGTTAGCTCAGAGCTGGTCTTCCTCAGCAAAAAGAGGAGGATTGGCATGGATGTTAGCTCAGGGCTGATCTTCCTCACACACACAAAAAAATAAATAAATAAAAAAGATAATCAGTGGAGCTGGAATCATAGATCAGGAAGAAAAAGTAAAATGTTAATAATATGGAATAGAATCATGTACTCTTGAACTCAATTTGCCAACCTACGGGCAGTCACAGACCAGAGCACAAATCTATTTATAGACCACACTTACTCATCTTAATAATATTTTATTGACTTACACATTTTCTCCTTTTGACTGCTTCTTCTCCCTTACACTCCCTGAGCTGAAAATTAAAAACAAAAATTCTTTTTCCTAAATATTTATGATAAAATATTGTTTTAGAAAAAGCAAAATATAAAATCCGTTATACTAACTGAACTATGTTAAAATATGTGTGTGGTTATGAGCAAAGATTATAAGAGATTAAATAAAAATGAAATAATTGTATTTGAATAATGAGATTATAGGTTTTTAAAAATCTTTCCGTTATTTGTAATTGTTTATATTGCTTTCACACAAAGTAAAAAGAAAAGCATTTTTCAAAGTTTTCTCTTTGCAATTTCCTGGTGCAATTTTTTTCCCCTTTGGAAAGGTAACTGACACATAGTAGGTGCCAACATAAATTTGTTGAATAAATATACAAAATGGCAACTACAACGGCTGGCATATTTCCTTTAGGGAGAAGCTAAATGATGGCACTGGCTATAGTGAGATAAGGCTGAAAAAAGTCAGTATTTACTTATCCACCCACCCAGGGACTTCTAATTACCTATCCCTGAGATTGCTATTAGTAGGGTGTCCATATAGTTTGTTATCTACCAAGACACTTTTCAGAGTGAAAAGGGGAGCTATTTGTAAATATGCTAGGTTCTTAGATATGACATCTAAAGCACAAGCAACCAAAGAAAAAAAATAAACTAGACTTCATCAAAGTTAAAACTTTTGTTATTTGAAGGACATTATCAAGAAAATGAAAAGACAACCCATAAAATGGGAGAAAATATCGCAAATCATTTACTGATAAGGGTCTAGTATTCAGAATATATGACGAACTCTTGTAATCAACAATAAAAAACAAACAACCCAACTAAAAAATGGGCAAAGAACTTGAAGGGACATCTCTCCAAAGAAGATATACTAAAGGGGAATGAGCACATAAAAATATTCTCAACAATGGTCATTAGGGAAATGAAAATCAAAATGACATACCACTTCACAAACACTAGGATGGCTATAATCAAAAAAATGAAAAATAAAAAGGAAAACAACAAGTGTTGGTGAAGAGGTGGAGAAACTAGAACCCTCATACACTGCGAGTGGGAATGTAAAATGGTGCGTCTGCTTTGGAAAACAATTTGGCAGTTTCTCCAAAAGTTAAACAGAGAGTTACCATAAGACCCAGTAATTCCACTCCTAGGTATACGCACAAGAGAACTGAAAACATACTTCCACACATAAACTTGTACTTGAACGTTTATAGCAGCATTATTTATAATAGCGACAAAATGAAAACAGTGCAAATGTCCATTGACTGAATAAATGGATAAACAAAATGTGGTGTATCCATACAATGAAATATTCTTTAGTCATAAAAAGAAATGAAGTTCTGATACATGCTGCAACATGGATGAACCTTGAAAATATTATGCTAATTGAAAGAAGTCAGACACAAAAGGCCAAATATTGTACGATTCCATTTATATGAAATGTCCAGAATTGGCAAATCCATAGAGACCAAAAGTAAATTAGTGGTTGCTAGAGGCTGGGTGTAGAGTGGAAACGGAGAGTGACTTTAATGAGTATAAAGCTTCTTTTTAGAATGATGAAAATGTTCTGGAGTAGCTTGTGGTGATATACAACCTTATTACAATATTGTGCAAGACAACAATTTTGTACAACGTTGTGAATATACTAAAAACCATTGAATTAGACATTTTAAAGTGGTGAATTTTTTGGCATGTGAATTACATATCAATAATAAATAAATACATACATATATAAATAAATAAGCTGAGATAATGGGGTGAACTGGAACTGAATTAGGTCATGTAGATCAGGCACTCAATGTACTTACAATCCTGAAAGGTAAATAGTTGGAGACAGTTGGATTTGTAGAACATGCCTAGATGTTTTTCCCCAGAACAAAATGTTTAAACCTGACATCTAAAACTTTAAAGGAGAGGCTATACTAAAATTACGTACCACTTCCAGATATCTCCATTTTCCTTCATCTCTCCTAAACAATATTCAGCCATAATAAGTGTTTTGGTTGTATTAATATCCCTTCTACCTCTCAATGTCTTTTGCTTCATCTCTGACAAACAACATTCAGCCAAAAATTAGTATTATAACTCCATTCACATTTCTTCTCTCACCTCCCTGCAATTCTTGTGTGCTTCTTTTTTTTTTTCCCTACCCCAAAGCCCCATTGCATGGTTGTATATCCTAGGCGTAAGTCCTTCTAGTTCTTCTATGTGAGCCGCCGCCACAGCATGGCAACTGACAGATGAGTGGTGTGGTTCCACACCCGGGAAACGAACCCTGGCCTCCGGGAAATGAACCCAGGCTACTGAAGCAGTGAGAGCATTGAACTTTAACCACTAGACCATCAGGGCTGGCTGCTTGTGTACTTCTTAATGCCCTGTCTTTCTCATTATATGTTTCTCTAGCCACTTTTTCTTTTCTCTGCTGTCTCTTTCCCATACAACTAGCTTGCTGATTCTCCTACTAATCCCATTTTATCTTCTAAAATACCATCCCATTGTTAATAAACTTCCTATACTGTTAACAATGTTTCGATTTCTTTGTCATAATGGAAACCCAACTTCCTCCTGATCACACAGGTCCTTTTAAGAAAGTGATTCCTATTTCAGGACCAGGAAACGAAGATGACTCCCCTAGCTTTATACTAGGGTTTTCAGACTATGGTTCCCCTTGCTCCTCCTCTGAAGTTCACATCCTCTTGAAACATCACTCTCTCCCCATCCTCATCTCTGCTTTTTGCTGACCTTCATATCACACTGTCACAGTGATTAAAGATTTGGGCACAGGGCTATGGGTATTTCTCTCTGTTCTGGTCTTATCATTCTGGGTTATTTTTATTGTCCAGATGGGGTAGTCATCCAACATACGAGCTTTTAAATTCCTTGACACCTTCCATTGTAGCTACACGTTCCCATGGCCTCATCCTAGACCTTGTTATCACTCAAAACGGCTCTACCTCAGAGACCTCACACTGTGACCAGTCTTTAATCTTGCCACATCTCCGACTTTTACTCTCTTTATACTTTCCCCTTCTAGCTTCTTAAAAGCACTAGTTTTCTTCTTCTTTTTTTTTTTGTGAGGAAGATCTGCCCTGAGCTAACATCTGATGCCAATCCTCCTCTTTTTTTTTTTTTTTGCTGAGGAAGATTGGCCCTGAGCTAACATCCATGCTCATCTTCCTCTACTTTATATGGGATGCTGCCACAGCATGGCTTGACAAGCAGTGCGTCAGTGCACACCCAGGATCTGAACCTGCGAACCCTGGGCTGCTGCCGCAGCGGAGTGTGTGCACTTAACTACTTGTGCCACTGGGCCAGCCCCAGTGCTAGTCTTCTTGATCTCTTCCCTCATCTAGTCTGTTAGGTCCTTACTGATTTTATTCTTTTTTATCCTTTCCTTGTCCAGTTTGGTTTATGAGGTCAGTTGTTTCAATCACTTTCTCACTAGCACTCCCAATTCCTTCCACTCCTTGACCTTAGTACACTCCATCCCCTCTGCCAATCCCTGAATGTGGATCAACACAACCATTTGCTTGTTCTGATCTGCTCTTGGACTGCCAAGAAAACTGCGTAACTGTGCTTTCTAATTTGTTGCATTATTTATGATTTTTAGCCTCAGCTAGTTGGCTCACTCACCCGTTTCCTAAAGTGGCTCTGTCAAACACTCACTACTGTCCTCCAGCTGCTATTCCACGCCATCTTCCTCTCTCCCAGATGATCAAGTCTTATGTTTTACAGCAAAAGTAGAAGGCACGATGTCTGAACTCCATTAGAAGTCTCCTCTTCATCCTACACTCAGCAATCTTTTCCTCATCTCAGAGGATACCCAAAGTTTTCCAAAAGCATCCCTCTACCTATTCTTTTGATGTGAGATTTTGCTCCATAAGCCTCTCTTCTTCTTTCTTCAATTTCTCTACTTCCTCTAAACACATGCTCAGATTTTTGGCATCTTAAAACAAATTTCCCTTGAGCCAACCCTGACGGCCTAGTGGTTCAAGTTCAGCTCTCTCACGGCTTCCACGTCCTGGGTGTGTTTCCCAGTCGCAGAACCACACCACCCATCTGTCAGTTGCCATGATGTGGTGGTGGTTCACAAAGAAGAACTAGGATTACAACCATTCACTGGGGCTTTTGGGAGGGGGACAAAAAAAAGAGGAAGATTGGCAACAGATGTTAGTTCACGGCGAATCTTTCCCTACAAAAAAAATTCCCTTAATACTGCCCTCCTACAAAGCTACAACTCTTCCATTTCCTTCACTCCCAATTTCCTGAAATAGTTGTCTACGCTTACTTTATTTTCTTATGTCCCATTCAATCCTCAAAATATTTGGCTTACGTAAGTCTAAGGAACCTGCATTCAATAATGTTCATAGTGACCTTCTAATTGTCAACGCCAATGGCTTTTTAAAAGTTCTTTCCTATTTGACCTCTCTACTGGATTGGCTGTTGTTCACTACAACATACTTGAATAGAAATTCTCCCTTCTCTTGGATTCCATGACATCATTCTCTTCTAATTCTTCTGCTACCTCTCTTCCCCTCATTTGTCAGCCTCTTGATGGTGTCTCTTAATCTGTCTGTTTCTTAAATATTCAGCTTTCTACTGTTTCTTATTTGACATCTTTTCTACACACTCTTTTAGACAACGTCATCCACTTTGGTGACTTTTTCTTAAGTGTATAGTTCAGTAGTTAAGTATACTCACATTGTTGTGAAACAGATCTCCAGAACTTTTTCATCCTGCATGACTGAAACTCTATACCCATTAAACACTAATTCCCCTTTTACCCTTCCCTGCAGCCCCTGACAACCACCATCTTACTTTCTGTATCTATGAATCTGACTGCTTTAGATACCTCATATAAGTGGAATCATACAGTATTTTTCTTTTGATGACTGGCTTATTTCACTCAGCATAATGTCTTCAAGGTTTTTCCATGTTATAGCATGTAACAGGATTTCCTTTCTTTTTAAGGCTGAATACCATTCCACTATATATATCTGTCATATTTGTTTATCCATTCATCCCTCGATGGACATTCGGGTTGCTTCCACTTCTTGGCTCTTGTGAATAGTGCTGCTATGAACATGGGTGTGCAAATATCTCTTTGAGACCCTGCTTTCAATTCTTTGGGATATATACCCAGAAGTGGGGCTGCTAGATCACATGGTAGTTCTATTATCAATTTTTGAGGAACCATCATACTGTTAACCTCGATGACTTTAACTATCACATATGTGCAGCTAACTCCCAAATCTATATTCTCTGGCCAATCTCTTTGTCTCCTGAAATATATAAAGATATGAACCCACAAACGGAGGGAACATGTTTTATCTTTGTATCCTCTGTGTTTCCCGGTACTGGGTATACAGTAGATTCTAAATAAACTCTTAATTAAAAGACTATGCCTTTTGAATTCTGAGTGTGTCTAACAAAGAACTCCTAGGAGAGCTAAAGTCCAATATTTTTTCTATTGATTATTGTGTAATTCAGGATGAATCACTGTTGTAAGCTTAACAGTAGGCACCTTGCAATATACTTATCTGTTTGCTTATAATGCCTACCACTGCTTCGCACATACTAGGTAGTAAGTATCTGGTTAATTAAATAATTTCAAATATTAATCAAACAGAGAGTAGCAGTGGCCTGGTGCCGAAATGCTTACATAATTTCTCTTTCTTATTTCTAAATGAAAATATCATGGAAAAAAGAGGAGAAAATATGGGAATTAATATGTCACTACTATACTCCTACACATGTCTTAGGATAAACACAAACCTGTGGGTTATATACTGAATGAACTTTATTCCGATCATATGACCTCAGTAAATAAGAATGTGCCAATAAAATTTTTGGAAAAGTTTAGCAATTAGCAAATTTATAACACTACTGAAAAAAAGAAGGTTAAAAAGAAATCTTGTTGTAGGATATGGGCACTCATCATTATTATTTATGAGATCATAGCAAGAACACTAAATAATATTCTGAAATCATCATGAAACTAAAATTAGGCCCAGATTTATAATGGAAAAAAACACTATCCAATACCAAGGTGACTGAGGGCACAAAATTTAATCATTGCTTAAGACAATCAGACACTTTTCCCTTTCACTAGTAAATACAGCTTTAAAACTTGCAGTAACTTCTGCCAACTCAGAACCCTGAGAAAATAAGTTGCTTTCCCTATAGGAAGGAGAAGAAGAGAAAAAGGATATTGTCAACAATGTAAAAGGAATGCAGAGTGGCAACGGCTCAAAGTGGACCTGGCAGACTGTGAACACTGGAATCACCGGGGAAACACAGAGCTATGAGTCGGCAGAAGTCTGAGCGAAATGCCTGAAGCTCATTCTCTGGTTCAGCATTTAAAAACCAAATGAAATCTCATGAGATGCAAGAAGGATTTAGTTATTTTGATGAGTAATTCACATGCTAGTTGAATGAAAAGAAACAACTGTAGTTCAAATGAATACAAACCTGAACAGTTTTTTTAGTTCCTCTGATTAAAGCTTAACCAATTTCTTCTAATTTACAAAATTCAGTTTTCAGAGTTCCACAAAATGGTAGAGCTGGACAGGATCTTAGAATTTGTCAAGTACAATTCCTTCCCTTTTATGATGAGTCCCGGAGGGACTGAGTTACCCTAAGGTAGCCCATGGGAAAGCTGAGACTCCAAAAGAAGCCTCTTGACTCTTGGTTCAGATATTAATTACCACTATACGATCAGTTCTCAGATGCTAGTCTGTAGAAGTCACAGGTGGGGAAAAGTGACTGTTAAAATGCAGATTCCCAGGCCTCTTCTCAGAAATTCCGATTCAGTAGATCCAGGGTGAGATACAGGAGTTTGCATTTTTAACAAGTTTTCCTAGTAAATCAGATTAAGTTGGCCCTCAGACCGTACATACTTTGATAAATTTCTGGAAAGCTAGACAAATCATGGGGCCATTTGGAAATAAGTTCTTCTCTTTTCTCAGGTGCAGACTTCCAGGGATAGTTAACTAACCTAACTGGAAGTGTGGAAAAATTATTTCTCCCATCAACCATAATTTGGGACCTTTCTTTAAAGACAGAATGGCACACGGAGTAGAGAGGCTTTCCTATGAAGTAAGTATAGTGAATCCAGGCATATGGGTGAAATGAAGCACACACAATCTGGGCCTCGGAGAGAAGCAGCTACCCAATAGAGGCAAAGGGGGAGGAAAGAAGAGAGAGAAATTAAAAACCCTTGACAAACAAAATAACCTCATTCTTGGAATGGACAGATGGAGAGATAGACATTAAAGCAAATCTAGCAAGATGCTACGTGTAGAATCTAGGTGGTGGGGATATAGGTGTTAACTACCTTATAATGCTTTCAACTTTTCTGTATGTTTGCACCCACTTCCCCAGTTCTTGAAACCTTAAACTCCAGGACACTGTTTCCATTTACTTCTCTCAGTTTCTCCACCTACTTATCTGTCTGATCTTTCTTTCCTTTGTCAATTTTCCCTCTTCCTTCTGTTTCTCTAAATTTGGTTGGAACTTAAATCCTTTGTTGTTCTCTACATCATCTCTCTCACAGATCTTAATTTTCAAAATTATACCGAAATGTCAATGCTCCCACAACTAGATGAGGTCTCTTCCATCTCCAAATCTCCACAGCACTGTTTTTACTCTTTGGCACCTCTAGTTTCTCGGTGTTCCAGTGAACTGTCTTAACACCCCAGTTATGTTGTAATCTTCATGAGGCTAGGAACTGCTTTTTCTTCTTTAGTGAGTCTCTTATACTTACCAGAGTAGGCACTCACTGAATATTGGATGATTAAATCTTGTCTATTTCTAGGGCTTCAACTATCACTTTTATGATTCCTAAATCTATACTCTCTCTGCCCTGAGTAACAAATGTGCTGGACATTTCTACCTGGAGAAACCTTCAGGTGCCTCAAACTCACATACTAAAGTCTGGATTCATCTTCTCCAGTCACCCATACATAAAACTTTAGAGTGATTTTTGATTCCTGCCTTTAGCCCCACAACCAATCAGCTGTCCTCAAGTGTATTTTTCTTTAAAACACCTTCCAATACCTCCAATTGTTTATTTCCACACTCACAGTCACTACCAAGTTATAAGTGAGCCCTAATCCCCTACAGCTGCACTACTCAAAAAAAATGTCTTCCTGTCACCAAATTGTCTTCTTTCTATAATCCTTATATGCCAACTGCCGGGTCTATTCTCCTAAAAATTGTTTTATGTCACTCTTCTCTTTAAAGGCTTTAATGGCACTTTATTACCTATTAGTCCAGACAAACTTTGAAATGCCTCCCCCTACCTCTTGTGCCTGTAGAAATTCTATTCATTCTTCAAGGGATGGCTCAAGTTGCCAAGCCTTTTTTAACACAGGGATTCACCACTCCAGCCACAAGTATTTTCTCCCTCTGTGGCTATTCAATAGCTCATAGATAGCATCATCCAGATATCACTGATCACGTATTACTAGTACATTTCTGTGTCCACCATGTCCCCTACTAGATGGTAATACAAAGCTAACTAAACAATATCTCAAAGTTGGAGCCAATTACTTTCCCAACCTCAATTGTTTTCAACAGTATTAGCTAATGGTTTTCAGATACTGTTACATAGGGTGTGGTGCATTACACACAAATTCTTTCTCATGCAGAAAAAAAGCTGATGCAATAGGTCAAATTTTATTAAGCTTCTTAAGAGAAAAATGCTGGCTAACCCAGTGCAAAGAATTCATTCATATGGAAAAGTCTAATAAAAAGTAGAGTCATATTTATCATGAAGTTGCCTATTTGTGATGCATCCCACAGAACTGCTTTATTTTGTAATTAAATACAGAAGAGTCTTAACAAGGCTTGTTGCATCAAAATTCATATTTATAAACAAAATAAAGACATTTTTATTTGGTTCACAAAAAGTTTGTTTTACAAAGGACTCAAATACAGGTTTTTAAAAAATGAAATAGCTTTTCTCTTCTGTATTTTAAGAACGCCTTGCTTTTTTGGGCATGGAGCTATTACAGTTACACCATATTAGAAAGGTACTATAGCATGAACTTTAAGAAAATATAGTGACCACTCTGAAGTAATAAGGCAATAAAATAGAAACAGCAACGCCCACATTTGTGTTGAGACTCAAAAATCCTTCATTTCGGTTTGTCTCTAACTTTTCTGGTGTTATCTATTGTAGTAAAGCAAAGGGTAGCTGATTTAAACTTGCTTCCTGCACATTCCAACCTCTCTTTATTCCTTAATGGCAAAGAAAACTATGTGTGAAGTACTAGTATAACTGAACCAAAATCCAGAGTATTCTGGCCACTGACATATCTCCATATTAATTCAGGTAATATGTGCTGAGAATTATTGAGCATGGACAATATACACAGAGCTATGGAAGCACTGTGAGAGAGAAAACAATTATACTATATTATGTATGCTCACTACTATATTGTCTCTGCCCAATATTATTTATACTTTTGCAGTCAAGACAGACCAACATAAAAAACTAAAGCCAAAGTACTCAGTCTCATAAGACACATCACAGTGTCAAGAGTGCGACAATCACAGTGCCGAGGAAAGTAGAGGCAGGAGAAATACCGTGAGGTCAGAAGAGATTGACCTGAGCTAGATATTGAATGATGACAGATTTAGAGGAGAGCAGAGGGCAATTTAGGTGTGGGCATGATCTAAGAAAAATATAAACAGCGGTATGCTGGAGAACTTCTATAGGGAAGTAATGGGAGAAAAGGTTAGAAAGTTGACTGGACCCAGATTATAAAACCTTGATACCAGCCTTAGAAGTCTGGGCTTCATTCTGATTAACACTGGTCCTAGAATTCCAGTGTACACAAGAATCACCTGAGGGAGATTGCTGACTAAGAGTTTAACTCCTGAGATTTTAATTCAGTAAGTTTGGGATGGTCCCAGAGAACTGCATTTTGTTAAAATGTTAGGCTCCCAAGGTGAGCCTGGTACAGGTCCACTGGCACACTTTGAGACACTCTGCTCTAGGACAAAAGATTAAGAATCGTTTTCTACTTCTACTAACTCTTGCAAATTTTACCTCAGTTTCCCAAAAGCTCAGAAACACCTAACTGCTAGGCCCAGGGGTCTCTCCTCGGTCTTTGTAGTATCCAATTTTTCTTCAGGATTTGGCGCGGACTTTGTCACTGTTTACATGTTGAAAACTATCTTCTGTTACCGGGGCATTTTTCTGGTTCTCTCTGTCTCTCTGATCTGGACAGTGTCCTCTGGCATCTTATATGTTGCCCTTTCTTTATGTTTTCTCAGAATTCTGACTGGTCCTCTACAGTTCTCCCTGCATGATTTCATTTACTCCTGAGGAGTATGGAGAACCTTCATGTCAACCTCAGAAGTTTAGACTTCGTCCTGTAGATAAAAAGAGTTACAGAAATTTCTAAATAGAGGAATATTATAGAGAAAGGAATATTCTAGGAACATTACCTTGGAGATGGTCTGCAAAAAAGTATTTGAGATAGAGAAATAAAAGGAAAGGGGAATAATTAGAAGACTATCAAAATAAACAGACATTTAAAGTCATCACCAAGGTGTGGCTTCGGGATGAAAATGTTACTTTTATAGTAGTTCTTCCTTTTCAGCAACTAGTCTTATTTCAATAAATTAATAGGCAAGGCACATCTAGATATCTTAGTTTCATTATCCTGTGGGGTTTTTTTAAAATATAAATTTTACTATAACATAAATCAGGTCCTCTGCAATGTTAATTATAGATAGTAAAAATTTGACGTGTCATTGTTCTTTTATAACACCAATCTAAGTTCTTATTCTCCAAAAAAGTGGCATAGGATTCTGCACTATTTATCCTCATATTTGATAAGCTTAGTTCTTTCATTATGGAGTCAATAAATCATGATTAATACAGATATTATTCATAAATGGCATGCCTTCTTTTGCCTTGAACTAATGAAAGAATGGTAAAAGTGTTTATTTTACTTTATATGAGTATACTCAAGTTATTAACACCACACTCATTGGTAGTTCGTGTCTTATACACAGTATTTTTCTATAATGGAATCCATGAAGTTTCCAAATGGACAGATAAAATAGTATTTAGAAATGATATTCTAATTGAAACATTCTAGAATCCTAGATAAACAGACGTAGAAGGCACCTAAATTAGGTGCAACCCTACTGCCATGTAATTTAGTAAATAAACCAGTTTATTGGCTGTTCTTTCTCAAGTGCTCCACACCGGGAGATGCTAAGCCTTTATCAAGATCAATTTCAACTTTAACAACTCACACTTCAACAAAAGTTGGGAAGATGGAAATTATTCCTCCCTACCGTGTGATCTTGGGAAAAGTATTTAAGCATTATCTTACTTTCCACAGCACTATCCTCATTATATACTGTGAAGATAAAACACCTATTGATGGTTCTTTGAGCACCTTAGGCCAGAAGAGCTACAGAAAGCCAAGGTGTAGTCATTTTCATATTCACCAGTTCTCTTGCCAAATTCTTGCTCTAGTTTCCTTGGAAATGAAACAAAGTTGGCCATCATCTGCTGCTTAATAACCCTTTATGTAGTTGAAATTGCTATTCTCCACAAGTACTCAAATTTTTTTTTTAAGGACAAATGCCTGAGCTATAAAACAGTAATCTAGGGCTGTGAGACAGCATTTCACCTAGACACAAAATCAAAACGATTTAAAATAGGTAAGACGCGGTCTTTCCGAAAGACATATACACCTCCTTGGAGAAGCTTTGAGAAAATTGGAGTTTGCAAGTTTATGAATAGTTTATTACATTTCAATAAGTGTATTGTGAATCAATAAAGCAAAAGTTAAGGACAATGAGCTCATTACCAAGCCAGTTATTGATTTTCAAGTTCCAAAATAGAATAGCACAGGAAGGATATAGAGAAAACAGGATTTTTTGTGATGATAAAAATTTTAAGTATCTTAGGAACACAGACCTAAAGAAATTATAAGACACAAAGGAATTTTCAGCAGATGTTTATTCAAGTTAATTTCATCTTTTTGGTAATCAGAAATATTTGGTTTTTACTGTTTAAAATATCTTTTAAAATCAAGTCAGAGGAGTTTGCAAAAACTGAATATTACCTCTTATTGATTCATTTACTCTTTCAATTTCTTACATATCTTCCTCTCTTGCCTTTGAAAAGTCTACCTTATTAGCTTAGTCAGCTTCTGCGTAATAACCATCTTAGTCAGCTACTTAGCTTGGGCTGTCATAAAAAATACCACAGACTGGGTGGCTTAAACAGAAATTTATTTTCTCACAGTTGTGGAGGCTAGAAGTTCAAGATCAAGGTGCCACCATGGTCAGTTTCTGGTGAGAGTTCTCTTCCTGGCTTGCAGATGTCCCCTTCTTGCTCTGTTCTCATGTGGTGGGGGAGAGAGAGAGAGCAACCTCTTTTATAAGGCCACTAACTCCCACCCTGAGGGCCCCACTCATGACCTCACCTAACCCTAATTACTTCCCAAAGGCCCCGTCTCCAAATATCATCACATTGGGGGCTAGGACTTCAGCATATGAATTTTGGCGGGTGGGTGGTGGTGGGGAGACAATGACACAAACATCCAGTCCACAACACTCACTAGTAGAAAAAGTGACACTGACTCTGAATCATTAAGTAGATAATATGGAAATGAACAAGTCAACTTGTTTTCAAATAATTCCAGTAGAAAGCTTCCCTTTTTCTTCCTTTTATAGCAGTCTAATTCAACAAGGAACTTCCTAAAAAATTTATGTACAATAATTTCATGAAGCAGTAACTTTTAAAAACCAAAGACAGAAAGTGAGACATACATTGTTTTGGTAAAAAACTAAGAAACAGAATATTAACCCATTGGTATATTAAATAAAAACAACTTTTAATCCCCTATACTTTGTTCCTATATCAACTAAAGGTTCTTAAAACAATTTAAAGCACTTGGATGTCCTTGGAAAGTAATAGTATAATGCACAATAACATTTCTATATTACATTTTCATAGATATTAAAAGAAATAGTAAATTGCATATTCTTTCATTCAAAATATGGAAAACTGAAATAGTAAAACAAAATCGACAAAACTATAATCAGTTTGTGCTCAATTTTACCTAATTTTAATACAGTTATTTTTACTACATTCTACGTACATCTGAGGGTATAAGAAATATATTTTTCTCGATTGCACACAATTCTCCATTGCAATGTAAATACAGCTCCCTAAGAACATTTCCACAATGACTAAAATGAATAGAAAGCATTTTTCAAATTTTTGAGTGACATGTAGGGGAATGCAGGATAAATGGTGACTGAGATCCAGAGTTTAGGTGACTTGGCAAGGTCATCCAATTAGCAGGTTGCAGAGTTATGGATGGGACTGAGGATTTTCTTGCCTAAAAATACTGCAGATTAGTGTATTCAAGACAAAGCGGGGTGTGGGGGGGCCGGCCCCGTGGTGTAGCGGTTAAGTGCTCGTGCTCCGCTGCTGGCGGCCCAGGTTCAGATCCCGGGCGCGTACCGATGCACTGCTTGTCAGACCATGCTGTGGCGGTGTTCCATATAAAGCAGAGGAAGATGGGCATGGATGTTAGCCCAGGGCCAACCTTCCTCAGCAAAAAGAGGAGGATTGGCATACATGTTAGCTCAGGGCTGATTTTCCTCACCAAAAAAAAAAAAGGGGGGGGGGGAATCTAATTATAGTCCAGATCATTTTATACCTGAAAACAACTGTAGAAACTAACTTTTAATTTTTCAAAACTCAATTAGGTGTGTGTATGGTCCATTGGTATCCAGCTTTAACACCTGCCTGTTCCCATAAGTGCCATGTTCCACCACAACCCCAGCTTCAGCACACTTGCTGTTAGCAGCTAATTCTTTTTCACACAGAGTCACAAACTGGGAATACAGTTCCAACCCTTCTTCTTTTCCGGTGTTAGAGTGATACTGCATGTTTTTTCCTTTTACTCTCCCGCCAAGGGTGGCTTGAGGGATGATAAGAATGTTGCCAGGTAGATCCAATATAGAGACGTGCTTGCCATTTTCTGTCTCACTTAATTTCACATTTAACAGTGTATTAACTGGGTGGAGAAGAAAAGGAAAACATCTTAAAAACAAACATGAAGAAAACCAATAATCTTCTAGTCAGCAAATCTCATATTTAAAGATCAGTTTGTCAGCTCATGCTTTTTACTCAACGTCTCTATTTAGTTTTTAAAAACTGCTTCACTAAGCTAAATGATCTAAGCATGAGAAACAGGGCAAATTTCACACAGAAAATGGCATGATGTTTTAAATTTGACTTGGCAGTTAAGATCACCTAACAAGAAGCTCATCCAGAAAGGACTAAAGAATTAACGATATACTGGAACCTCAACATTTTCTTGCCTCAGGGGGATACGTGAGAAGATTTTGCCTTCTTGCTTCCTTTTATATTTCATAAGCAAATCCCATTGGAAAAAGACCATGTCAAATCCTCCTCATACCAAATTCTGCTTTATAACAAAGAATATCAAATACAAATCTTAGTGCGTTTGTTATTTTAAACTTAGTTGCCTAGAGTTCTAAGCTGAGACAAAGGTTCCAGGTTCAATCCCATTATAAACCAGCTGATTTTGCAGTTTCATAATCTCAAAGGCACTATTAACATGGACTAATCATTTTACAAATATAACCCATAAGAGAAGGGTAAAAGTGAAAGCAAGAATCATCAGAAATTCATTATTACTATTGAAAAAGTAAATCAAAAGGTATAGAGCTACTGGCATTATCTTCATACACATACAAGAAAACATGGTATTATTATTTTTATAGCACTTACGAAATTATACTTTTAGCTAATAAGAAGTGTTAAAATCACCATAAATATCTATGTGTAGCTAAAAATCTAAACTTAGAAAACATTTACATCTCAACATTAGCTATTTTCAAAACAATAAACAAACGAGATGCCTAATATAAATAGCCTTAGGGTCTTCCTACCTCTATAAAGGGTATAAGTAACTCCTGTTTGTAAATAATAGTCCTGAGGACAAATGGTAAAAGAAACTATATAAACCTCATACTCCTGCCCAATAATTAGACTTGAAAAGGTCCGCCTTCTGGTGGGGTAGTCAATGGCTCCAATTATTAGAGGGTTTGCAGTAAAGATTAGTAAGGATTCAGCATGGTTGCCCCACTCTACAGGGAATTAAACTGGTAAAAATCTGTGAAGGCGAACACCCAAATGAATTCATTCCTAAGCTCTGCATTAAGCGCTATCAGTTTTCACTTAACTAACATCTATTTTAAAATACCTCTAATTTTCTGTTTTACAAATAGGACTTTGCTCTATAACCAGCAGTTCTTAATGATTGCTTCTAAGGAAACTGTAATTCTCCAGAGCACTTCATTCCTATGGAAATCACTATCCAGCTATCCAGGCCTCAGGCTAGGGACAGACTAAGGAGGCAATTTTGGAATAACAGGCCAGAGAGGTAAGTACAATTTATTATACTTTCCCACACCTCCCTCTACTGGCTATCACTGAGAATTCAATTAATGCTGTTGGTATACAAATATCAGTATGTAGAAGTAAATATAATATAAATACAAATGTCAGGAGGTAGAATTAAAATGAGACAATGAATTAGTGGCACGTTGGAAACGGAAAGATCCTAAGATAGGTTGTCAAACAAGTATCTCTAATGATGTATATGGGAAGTTACCCTTAGACAGGTCCCTGGATCTCAGCCCAATTATACTGAAGATGAATTAAGGAAGATTCTGCACATCTCTGTGTTAGCCTTCCTATTTCAGACTTTATGGCTATAACTGGTTGTCATTTTCCCAAGGGGTACCTGATGTGATTGGAAAGATCTGAATCCACGTAGTAAGTATGAGGTGGGCTTTAAGAGAAGCCCATCACACTGGCTTACTTTGCCTCCTGGAGTAAAGTATAAGCTAACGCTATCAATGATAGATGGACTTATTTTGCCTATAATTCATGCCAGCAGAATGTGATTCTTAGAGTCACAGTTCTTTACTAAGAATCATGATGTACAAAGCTTTGTGTTAGACCACCCACCGAAAGAGTTAAGGCGGACCTCCTCAGTGTTTTTAATTCACCACAATCTTAACCACATATTCAAAGTGTACTCAGACAGCCAGATACAGAATTTAATTACTATAAAACAAACTGCAGCTTGGATTTGGTTGGTTCATTTCATCTTATTATGATTAAGATCCATTTAAGAATATATGAAACAGGGCCGGCCCTGTGGCTTGGTGGTTAAGTGCGCGCGCTGCAATGCTGGTGGCCCAGGTTCGGATCCCGGGTGCGCATCGAGGCACCACTTCTCCGTCCATCCTGAGGCCGAGTCCCACATACAGCAACTAGAAGGATGTGCAGCTATGACATACAACTATCTACTGGGGCTTTGGGGGGAAAAAATAAAATAAATAAAATCTTTAAAAAAAAAAAGAATATATGAAACAACTTTAGGAAGTCAATCTTAAGTCACAATGACAACAATTCTCTTCCTGATTTTGAAGATTTCTACTACGGTCAATAAAGATTTAATTCAAGGCAAAATATTAACTCAGGAAAATGGACAGAATGTCCAACACAAAAGCATTAGGACTTGGCAAATCATCCTCTGTAACAGGAGCCTTCATTTCATTTTCTCCTTAAACCCTTCAGAGATCTCTATTATCCTCCGGATTCAAATTTCAAACTATTACAGTTGCTGGTTTTCTATCCTCACCTATCGTAGTCCCTTCTTAAGTCTAGTTTTCATCTTCTGACAAAGCTATCAACACATGTGCTGTCTCAGTATAAATTCCCTCTAAGGGCTTTAGCCTTTTGTCTAAGCTGTTCTGTATCGGGCTATTTACCCTTGAGTCCCACTACTTGAAGCTCTTCTAGGTTAACTTCTGCAGGCTTCAAATACCCATTTGTACAGTTTATATTTCTTATTAATCTAACTAATGGGTGCTGTCCTTCACTAATGAAGAGAATACAACCTGTTCCCAACCTTAGGGATAGCTCCATGATTTCAGGTTTTTTCTTTTTTGGACATAATTATTATATCAAATACTCTCTTGAGACAGTATATGATTTGGTATATCAGAACCTATGTAATCATCACAAGGAACGTGCAGTGCTATGGACTATCCAGGATACTGCAAAGCTGCAGGCAGGTAAATCATTGTTCAGAGATGCCTGAACATTGACTCTGCTTTCTCTGCCCCTGGAGGAGGTGTGCCTGTGATGGCAGTGAACTTGGTTCAAGAATCAGGAGTACCACATACTTATACACATTTCCTGCAAAGAAGTGCATAAATGGTTAATGTAAATTCTTCCATAATAATGATGTAAGCCTGAGCTGTCCAGATTTGATGGGACCCGAATCTTGCATATACAGTGTCACATACATGCCACCGTCATGGACTCTGGCAGATAACGAAACTATATTAAGAAATGCAGCATCTGTTTCTCCCTATGTGACCACCCTGCTTCCAACAAGTTTCTGTATCCTTGGCTGAATCTCAGTGTGTTGTCTGTGTGTGTGTGTACACTCTTCTAAACCAATCTGTAAGCCATGTGAAATGCTGCAGATGTTTTAAAAGAATTCCACCATACTTGCTTCCTTTAAACTTCGGAACAGGCAAATAGCTGAAGCCAACAAGAGTACAGAGTTAAGTCATTTATAATTTACACACCAGTACAACTTAAGATTGTGCTTTTTGCCCTTCTGGTTCATCTATGTATTGCTATTCATTCCCACTCTTAAAAAAGAAAGAACATCAAATACATACCCATTTTGGGAAGAAGTTCTTTATCAGCTCCCTTGAAAAAGCACACGTAGATCACTAATCCTCTCTGAACCTATGAGAAATCACCATGGTAAACTCAGATTAGAAAGCAACTTTTATATAGAGAAACAGAGGTAAACGAATAAAATTTCACAACTGCTGTACCTATAGAGGTTAAATGCAAAGGAAGAAAAATAAGTTTTTACAGTAGATTTGATTTCTTAAATCTGTGAGAAAACAAAATCTTTCTCAATATTCAATCACCTCAGTTATCATGTCTCTCAAAAATTAAATTTAAAATACAGCCAAGAGCAGTGAAGTTATACCTTCAAACATTCACTTCTAATCAAATTCTTTAGGACTATGAACTAGCCTCCTCCTCCCTAAGTCAGTCTGACACACTTAGAAATGTTTAGTGTACAGGGCCCCATTTATTCAAAATCAAAAGAATTCACATTATATCAGATTTGGCTGATGTATAAGCAATAGTGTGACTGATATCTTTTGACATCATCACTCTTTATTCCTACTAATTCATTTACCTACAGAGAGTGAAAATAAGGATCTGATTCTATTTCAATAAATTCCAAGAAACTGTCCAATTATCTTTTGTTATCGCTGTTAATGCTTTAAATAAACATAGTGATTAGGCCTTGGAAATTGCATTTAGGATATTAAATTTTACATCACAAGGTTGTCTAAAGCTTATTTATTTTATATAATGACTTGGATATTTCTTTATTAGCTCTTGCAGGATAGAGACTATATGGAACAGAGACACTTGATAAATGATTTTGATTTGGCCGCTGAGTGAATCATTAAAATTTTTTTTTTTGAGGAAGATTAGCCCTAAGCTAACATCTGTTGCCAATTCTCCTCTTTTTGCTGAGGAAGATTGGCCCTGGGCTAACATCCACGCCCATGTTCCTCTACTTTATATGGGATGCCGCCACAACACGGCTTTACAAGCAGTGCGTCAGTCCGCGCCTGGGATCTGAACCTGCAAACCTCCGGCCACAGAAGCAGAGCGTGCAAACTCAACCGCTATGCCACTGGGCCGGCCCAAATCATTCAATTTTCTATTTTGTCGATTAAACTTTTTGAGTCAAAGAGCTATTATAAAGATTAAATGAGTTAATATTTGTAAAGTGCTTAAAACAGTGCCTGGTTCATAGTAAGAGCTATATAAGTGTTTATTAAATGAGTATGTAAAAATAAATTTAAGGGCTGAAATACAATTTATTTTGCATTTTAACCCCCAAAGCACTTTACAGACTGTTTTGTACACGATAGGGACTCTGTTTATCTGTTGAGTGCATTTAAGTTCAACTGTATCTTACAGGCTGTATGTGTTATTTAAATAGTCTTCCATGTAAATATAAACACAGCTCTGCACTCACATCTGATTTACCTGGAAAAGAAGTAATTTTTAAAAAGCGCACTTGTGCTTCCGGAACAAGCAAGGACCTCTAATGCACACCCATAAAGAGGAGCTGGCAGGTTGAAGGATACAGTTATTTGTACCACTATCACAGGACTCTCCACTGGCATCGTTTCAGCAGGACCCAAAATCTCAAGCATATTCATAGTTGGACACTTGCAACGTCAGAATTAAGTATCTAATCATTTGCAGAAATAGTCACCTGTTCTTTCCCCTCACCACACTACCTCATTAAGGTATTCTCCTTTAGTGTATTCCAATAATCTTTAAGTTGTGACCTACAAATTCCCCTCTTCAAGTCAGAATCACTTTCCTTGTAGCTTCTTTTGGTATAAAACATTTCAAATATACAGGAAAGTACAGATCATTCTCACTCTAGCTTAAAAATGTTCACCTCCCAGGAAGAAAAATGTTAGCCTATGTCAGCAAAGGTCTAAATGAATGAAACTAAGAACACACAAAGTAACCCTCAAATCTTTCAACAATTAAAAGTTTTTAAAAAATCAGAACTTTTAATAATAGAATAGGTAAGAGGATGCTTGAGAAATTACTATCTAATTACTTGTCAGTTTTTTACACTAATTTAGGCATGTGTGGGAGTGGAAGGGAAAGGCTTTTAAGTTTATAAACACAAACTGATAGTTTGGAAGGCTGCAATAAAACATCTGTGATTTTGCATAAGGAGATGTGGCATGAAGAATATAAAAAGATAAAGCAGCATGGAAGAAATCTAAAGGATTAATATCTTAGGATTTATAGTCCCATGACGCATCTACGAAAATAGGCAATTCTTTGGATAGGATGGCAAATATAAAAAAAAAAAATTTCAAAATACGGAAGAGAAATCAAGACCTCAAAAAAAGGCCATAACAAATTAAGAAATAAGAAACATGAATTTTTGAGAAAGAAAAGGGGAAGGGAAAATATAGAAATGTTTACGCTTACAAATATTTCCAATTAGCAGAGTAACAGATTTTGATTTAATAACCACCCACATATCACAGTTTATAGGTAGTAGTTAAAATAATGACTAGGATTGTTTTAAAGATTGCTAGATCTGGGACAGAATTCGGCAGATGAGTGAATAAGATGCTCCTAGGTTAAAGTTTCTGGGTACTTCGAAAAGTCTTAATTATGAACTAAGTTTTTTCTTCACTTCAACTTACTCCAAAAATAAGTCAGGAGCCTTAAGGAACATTTTAATCTTTTTGCATGGAGTGTGGGCAGGCCGTCTTAAAAAAGCAAATATGCAAATAGAAGGAAATCATATTGGTGTAAATGTTTTTAATTCTTTGGAGGAAATGTGTTAGATACAATGCAACTTCGATATACCATTATAAAAGTAGGGTTTCTAGTCGGAAATAAATCAAATTTTTGAAAGTTTCTTGAAAAAAAGAATTGTTTCATGGGAAATCTCATTTCTGTGCTAAGAACTAGGTGCAGTCAACATAAGAGGATATTCGATGGGATCTGGAGCACAAGTCAAAACAGACCTCGAACGTTTGCAACAAATCTAATCTACAAGCTCGAACCAGACGAGCACTGGCCACTCGCAGCCCGAGCAATGCGAAGGGCGCGGCAAGGCCTTTGCTCTCTTGCAGCAAGAAGTCTGAGACAATCAAGCCTACGGTCCACCGAGCTCAGGTAGCAGATGGGGAGAGGAGGTTCAATTCCCGCGGTCCCAAGCAGGGGACCCGCTCTTCCTCGGGGGCAATCCGAGGGAGAAGGCGCCGGGGCCGCAGGTGCAAGACTAAGGAGACAGGCGAAGCCAGGCCGGCCCCCGTGGGCAGTGCCGGGAGGACCGACCGGAAGTCCCGCGCCGCCCACAGCACGTGCCGGGCGCCACGCGGCAGGTTCGCAGGGAGCCGCGAGGGGACAAGTCACCGAGACAACGCGGAAGGAACCGCCCCTGCGCGCCGGAGGATGACGGGAGCTGCGGGGCCGACGTTACCTCCACCCACTGGGCCGCGGCGTCCCCTTCGGCGGGGCGTACTTGCAGCCGGGCGTGCAGGCACTGCTGCAGAAGCGCCCGAGCCTGAGGCGCCCGGCCGCTCTCGGCCATGGCTGGAGCCCGGGCGCCGCTCCGGCGAGCTCAGGCCGCGCGCCGCGCAGGCTCCGCCCCCGCGCGCAGGGAGGACAGGGCGGGTCGCGGCGGAGGGACGTCCTGACCTCTGGGGGCGGGGCCTCTGCCTAGCTCTCGGATGTCCCGGATGTGTGGTCTTCAAAGGCGGGACCCTAACCCCTCTGCAGAATACAACCAATTCTGTAGAAGGCGTTCAGGGTATGCTTTCGAACGAGTGAAAAAGTCACGTTGGATCTCTGCCCTACACGCGTTTTAAAGAAACATTTTTTCAGCTCAGAAGGCTTAGGTTTCCAGACGTTGAAAATTTTTAAATCTGCTTAAGTCCATATTATGCCTATTACGAAGATAGGTAAATAGAATGAATCTAATTGAATCACAAAGCAAGCTGAGACGGAACTAAAAGCTGTAAATCTTTCAAAAATTTCCTTACCCCGGTCAATAAAACAAGCCTGCCTACTCTATCAGGAATGCTATAAATCGTTCTGATCTCGCAGTTGCTTGAAAGGTATTGGTATACTACGTGATCACACATTTAGAGATCAATCCTTTAGAGAATATCCTCACTAGAAATGTCCTTATCCAAGAAAGTGTGTGTTAATAATTTTTTTAACCTGCTACTAATACAAAAATAAAACGACACGTTCTGATGCATGTAATGATATCAAATTCTGTTGTGTTTCCTGTAAGTACATATTAGAATGTAAATAAAATTAGACAAGGGCTTGATTTTCTTTCCCACATAACGTATTCCTTGAACATGCATCAGATTAGCATTATTTTTCTATAGGCTTGCAGGATTTAGACGAGGAACAATAGTGTTACCCTGATTGCATTACCCAGGTCATTGATTTGGGCTCAGTTGGCACAATAGGCCTATACATTCGAGTCTGTTGTTTTAGAAGATGACATCACTGACTGTTGCTATCCATGCAAAGTAGTGTGACTGAAGAACATAATCCATGCATAATCGACGGTCCTTTCTACACAAAATTGAAGCCGGCTGTTTCCTGGTTATCATGCAGGCTGCCTTACGCTCTGCAAAAATGAAAAGCAAAATCTCACATTATCTCTGATAGCTGCATTGCAGGGGTTCCTACATTTGTTGACATTTGCAAAGCACAGACAAGTTGCATTGCTTAATGTCTGCACCTTTATGCCATTATAACTATTGAGTCTCTTTTCCTGTTCACTCTCAGACTTAAGTTTTACAAGACTGGAAGGAACTTGGGCACAGAGTCTCTATGCCTTGGCTGAGAATGAGATAGGACTTTCAAGTCCATTTGTACATCGGTGCATCAGATAGGGAGGTCTCTTGAAAATAGAATATATGGTTCCCAAAGATCTTTCTAAGGTGAAGGGACTTTAGCAAATTGGGAAACTCCTCCTGTGAGTAGATGGAGTCTAGTTGGTAATGGTTAGCCTCTCAAAAATCACCAATTACTTTAAACCTTCCTATTGAGTGACGATCTCCTAGACGTTGCTGTTCGTAGTAATAGGTTGTGGCTCGCTTTTTCTTTCCTTCTACCTGCAGAGGGCAGTAGAGAGTAGGCACCAAGGAGAAAATTGCCCTTCTGTACTGTATTTATTTTTTTGAATATCTAGTCTCATTCCACAAAGAATTTAAGAAGGCAACACATACATGCAATACAATAGTAAAATGTGAATAAAAATAAAGCATTAGGAGTAAAGAAAATAGAATTATGTCAGTAAGTCTCAGTGGGGGAAACTGAAAACAGTTAAGACAGTGGTTCTTACTGGAGTGCTAAGATGATACAGTATGTAGCAAAGTTTTCACAGATATATAATGTTAAGTTTTGTTATAAAACAATTATTTCCATCATATGTAATGCCGAGGTGGAGCATGTTGTACAGATTGCTTCAAGTTAGAGGGAAAAGGCAAAACACAACATTAAGTTGGCTCTAGGGGAAGATGGTGGTTCACTGGATAATAAGAGAGCTTTGTCTGGTGAATATATAAGAAATCACTGTCTAGGCAGGAATAGTTCTCAAACAGCTACACTGTTGAAAAGGGACCATATGGATAGAGGGTTAATTGTGAATGCATTCTAGGCCCTCTGAGAGGGTACAATAATTGATTTAGAGTTGTATTAAATTGTTTAATTCATTCAAGTTGGCTGCCCCAAATTTTAACATTTAAAAGTATTTCACAAACATGAAAAATTTGAAAACTACTTCTAAAAGATCCTTTCCAGTTGACGCTAAGCTTCCTGACTGTAAAGAGGAAAGGAAAGAGAAAGGAACTATAATCTGTTTCACAGTTCTCAAAATAAGCAGAGCTTTTCCCAAAATGTAGCTCTACAATGAGCCTCTTACCTGAGGCTGTGTTAATCAGTAGAAGGGCAATTGGAAGCGGTAGATGGTTCATCCTGGGGAAGGCTGGAAGAAATCTAGCCACCCACTTCACAGCTCAGAGATTTATATTTTTTCAGTGCTTAGGGAGGTGATCAGGTTCTGAGAAACTGGTTCACACTAACTAAAATGCACGTGAGATGGGGGTAGAACTGGAATACTAGTTTATTCATTTATAAGAAGAAATATTGCTGTGATGTGGAGTGGAAATTCTCACATCAGGTATGATCAGCATATTTTCCCCTGGGAAGCGTGGGATACCAGATCGTATTCAGAAGTCTCTCTGTTAATTTACTGTGAGAGAGAGTCACTCTTCTACCAGGGCATCTGAAACTGAGGTGTGAAAGACCCATATGAGTTCTGGCTTCAAGACACTTGCCTCATGCGTTGAGACTGTGAGGAAAGAGAAAACAAACAGATGTAAAAAGGAGCCTGAGATAAAAAGTTCAAGGGCAAATGCTCCAAATCACAACCATATATTTTGCCGTGGAGCCTCTTCTTACGTAGGCAGAAACTGAGGCTGCGAGTGTTAATCCACTTGAAAGCCTTCCATATGGAAATATAAGGCCTGGGAAAATAATATTCCCACCTAAGAGCTGAGTCCATCTTTAACATGAGTAGTACAACCAGGCAGGGGTTGGAATTTAGTTTGGAACCTAATATTGATTGTTCTCTTTGTTCAATTTGCTTTTTTTAATTCTTATTTTATTACTGCACCATTTGCTTGTGTGTTGCCTAGGTAACATAATATAGCAAGTGCTTTTTAACTCTAAGACAATGATGTATGTCTTTGGCAGTCTGTAGAGTTTCCCCAGGGTAGACTGATAAATTATCTTGATCTTTGGGTTATTTTTCAGTTCATAATGTTGTGATAACTTAGCAAAGCACTGCATAACCTTTTGAATATTTGTATACTTCTCTTAGCCATTTTGTCAAGTTAGGCCAGCCTGTTGTAAGGGCTTTTTATAATTTTTTTTATAATTATTTATTTATTTATTTATTTTCCCCCCAAAGCCCCAGTAGATAGTTGTATGTCATAGCTGCACATCCTTCTAGTTATTGTATGTGGGACGCAGCCTCAGCATGACCGGAGAAGCCGTACGTCGGTACTCGCCCGGGATCCGAACCCGGGCTGCCAGTAGCAGAGCGCGCGCACTTAACCGCTAAGCCATGGGGCCAGCCCTGGGCTTTTTATAATTTTGACACCTGCATCTTTTGTTTTAAAAAATTGTGAAAGATTTTGAAATGGGCAAAAGAGATTTCTAGATATCCTTTTAATGGAGTGCTGGAGCCTATGGGGATTACCTATTCCTATAGGGCTATATAGAGGTTGTCTTTGACTAGGCTGTTTTACACCTCTGCAGAGAAGTTAGCTTTTTGAACACTGATAGTAAACAAATCACTCCTGTCGGTAAAAATGTAAAATTTAATTATTATTCTGTGGATATTGACAAGTTTTGCCAGTTTTGCATCCATTTGTAAATTCATTTCAGCACTCCTTACCTGACTATAAATGTATAGCACCTTGGGCTCTCTCTTTTTTTAAAATAAACTTTAAATTTTGGAATGAAGTGTACAGAAAAGTTGCAAAGAAAGTACAGAAGTTCCCATAATACCCTTACCCAATTTCCCCTATTCCTAACTTCTCAAATTACTATGGTATGTTTGTCACAACTAAGGAACCAGCACAGGTACATTAAATTAAACTCCATACTTGATTCAGATTTCATTAGTTTTTCTCTAAATCCTTTTCCTGGTCCCATCCAGGATGCCACATTACATTTCGTTGTCATGTTTCCTTAGGCTGTGACAGTTTCTCAGACCATCCTTGTTTTCAATGACCTTGACAGTTTTGAGGAGTCCTGGTCAGGTATATTGTAGGAGGCCCCTCTACTGGAATTTGCTGTTTTTCTCATGATTAGACACATGTTGATTGAATATTTGTATGAGAGTTGTGATTTTATTCTCTTTTTAAAATTATCCTCTCATATCTTTCTACCAAGAATGTTGTGGAAATTATTTTTTATATAGTTCTTTGAAATTCGTGGGTAAATGTTATAAACAAATACATTATTATTACTATTATCATTATTTGTGAGGAAGATTGGCCCCGAGCTAACATCTCTTGCCAATCTTCTTCTTTTTGCTGAGGAAGATTGGCCCTGAGCTAATATTTGTGCCTATCTTCCTCTGTTTTGTATGTGGGATGCCACCACAGCATGCCTTGATGAGCAGTGCATAGGTCTGCGCGGGGGATCCGAACCCCCGAACCGTGGGCCTCTGAAGTGGAGTGCATGAACTTAACCACTATGCCACTGGGCAAGCCCAACAAATACATTATTTTGAAAAGAAGATATTGAATATTATTTATAGTAAAATAAAAATATATTATCACACTAACTGTATCAGTCAGGTTCCCATCAGCAATCAAATAACACACTCTAAATAGGATAACCTGAGAAAGTTTTATTTACAAACGGACTATTTACAAAGGTGTGGGTGTAGGGGAACCACAGGGGGTGTAGTAACCAAGGGTATAAAAGCAGCTGAGATGTTATCACCCCCTTGGCCTGAAGGGAGAAAGGGAGGGAGTCTGGAATCCAGAGGAGGAGACTTGTATGGACTTTTAAGAGGAGTCAACCTTCTGCCAAGAAGCACAGCCAACTCCAGGTGACCTGATAGGGAGTGAGCTAGGGAAATAATTACCTGACCTCATTCTCCATCTTCCTTCCATTTCCTGCCAGAGCTCCCCATTGGCAAAAACCAACCAGAAGCCAGGAAGCACGGGGACTTGTTGATGTCGCAGACTCCAGGGTGGAGAAAGCAGGGTGGAGAATGCTTGAGTGTAGAACTGGAAGGCAAGCAAAATATATCTGGCACACTACTGAAGAGGTTTTGAAGGCCACAATGGGGACTCTTTGTCATCTTATTTTTGGAAGATGACAGCTGGGAAGACAAAGAGATAGCTGCAGTTAACCTTTCTAATGGAAATCCTAATTTCTTCAAGAACTTAGAAAGGTAAAGTTTGATTTGGTGAGTTATCAGTATAAGATAAGTCAAGGTCCTTGATACCCACCCCTACTCTGCCCTTTTTTTTTCCAGCCACTGGGGATATGGCAAGACATCAGAGAAGCATGGTTACTGGGATCCTAGCCTTGGTGAAAATGCCCCCTATGCAGCCCAACTTCCATGGCAGGAAGGGATGGAGCCACTGGGACCTAAGTCCTTAGAGCTCTCCTGAAATCCTTTGGACTGTGGGGGAAGGGACTTGGAATCAGATTCAGTTGGATACAGAAAAAATAATGAACCATTTTTATTGTCTTTGAGAGTTGTTACTAAGTAAATTTCATACTGACTCCAGCAGGAAGTAAATAAATAATAGAGATTTCAATAATGAATTGTTCATATACGCCTAAGTCTTCAATTGCATCTGTTTGAGACGGAAAAGGGAGAGGAGTATTGTCAGATGGCAGCCCCCTGATTGCTTGCCTCTTCTGGAAAGTGAAGGGAAAGAAATACTGTAGATCCTCAGCGTGTTTGAGAAGGGACGTTCTCAAGACCTCAAAAATAGAGAAAATTCCAACTCCTGAATTAATTAGTGACTGCATTCATGTATTTATCCAATTGTTTATAAACATTTATTTATCATGCCAGGCACCGAGCTATGTATTGGAAATGTATGAGGAATAGGATGCTGTTCTTATTCTCAGAGAGCTCAGATTTCAGTGAAGAAACAAGGAAAACAACAGGGAGCGTTAGAAAAACTGTTTCTCTTTCCATCACTGTGTTGTTCCCTCCCAGTAGGGGAAGGACAGGACTTGGAAGGGGAGCCACTTCCTGGAAAGACTGAACTAAACTTAATTGGGGTAACTGGCCTTAACTGTTGAGAAGGTAAGCTCTGAGGCCCAAATAATTTGGCATACCAGATTTTCAGATCCCCGCCACATCTAGGCAAATTTTTTCTCAGTTACCAACTGACTCTTCAGACTACCTCTCTGTCTTCTCTCTCTTTTACAGCACTTCCCTATATATGTATCGTGCCGCCTTCAGGGTCTCCAAAATTTGTTCCAGGCTTGACCTCCAACTCCCATGGTTTCCTTCCTCTAGGCCACAATCAAAAGTCTAATATTCTAAGTACTGTGTTGAGCTGCACTCTGCTGGGCGTGAAGCTGATTAAAGTAATTCCCATTAACTTGTGAATGAAATTTAACCTTCTTAAAAGGTAAATTTGCATTTTAATAGCAGTCCCTTAACGCAAATTAATCTCTAATTGGTAGAATGTGTGAGAGTTACTCTTTGTGGGAAGAAGAAGGAGGGGGAATTACTCCTTAATTCTCTAAATTTAAAAGAGTTGCTGCTCTCAGAGCCTCTGGCTTCTCACCTCCCAGTCCCTCTTGAGCACAATGCAATTTTGCTTCTCTTCCTGAAGCTAGTCGCTCAGAAAAGCTTTTTAGGTTAAACTGAATGGACATCATCATCTTTTGAATAGCTTTTATATTTGGGGAAATTCTTACATTAGGAGTACCCCTTTCCTTCTCATGTAGAAATCAGAACTCAGCTCCCCAGCCTCCTTTGCAGCTAGGCTGCAGGCTTGCCAATTAGATGCCCTCCTGCAAGGTTAACTTTGAAAGAGAGCAATGTGAAAACAGGCTCTGCGCAGGGCGGCCATTTTCCTGAGTCGGTGTTGGCAGAGCTTCCAGGCACAGGAGGGTTTAAGACCTGATGCAGAAGTGCCGTGCTGGCGGTAGCAATTGCAGCAAAAGCAAGTGGCTGGTATTTTGGGCTCAGCGGCAGCAGCAGCAGCAGCAACTGGAACCATTTAGAGAAGACCAGTGACAGATTCCTGATCTGGACAGTTTTGTGGCATGTTTTGGGCACTGTTCCTCGGCGTAGCCTTGAATGTTTCTCCAGCCATCCCCATAGTTCTGTGAGTTACTTGCTATCCTTTAGGAAATCAGTTTTTGGTTAAACCAGCCAGAATGAAATCTACTGTTAGCGACCAAGAACTCTAATTGATGCAGGAGTCATCATCAACTTTTCCCTCTCCCTTGACCCCTCAACCAGCAGACTTTAGGACAAAACTCTCTACCATTCTCTATCCTCACTTCCACTTTCCTAGTTCAGACCACATCATCTGTTACCTGAATTACTGCAACACTGTCCAGTATGAGCACTCACCTCCAGTTTTGACCTTTCCATGGTAGCAGCCAGAGTGATCTTTCTAAAATGCAAACCTAATTCCATCACTCTTGGGTTTAGGACCCTCGGTGGATCCCTAATGCCCTCAGGGTAAAGTCTGGGATCAAGTCCAAACTCCTGAGCACTGTTCTCTTTCCCTCTGAGGCTTTTACACATTCTCTTCCTCTGTAGTGTCCTTCCCCTTCTTTATATGTCAACACTGTTCTGCAGGACTCAGCAGGACTCATCTGGGAGAACTTGTCTGAGTGGTGAAAGCTGGGTTGGGGGCTTTCGCTTATTACTTCAAACATGGTACTTATTATGTACTGTACTTGTACAGTCACTTGTACTGTAGTGTACTGTACTTGTACTGTAATGACCTTTTTACTTGTTTTTCTTTCCTACCAAACAGAAGAAGTGTTCTATTCTGGTTGTACTTTAGAGTCACCATTGAGAACTTTAAAAAAAAATACAGATTCCTTGGCCCTGCCTCTAGAGATTTGGTTTTAACTAGTTTGGGTAAATCCTAGACACTGGTATTTTCGAAAAAAGTGTCCCAGATGATTGTAATGTGGAGCCCAATTCAGCTCCACCTACACTAAAGCTCCTTGAGGACGGGGGTCGTGTCTTATTTACTGTCGTATTCTCAGAGCCTACCACAGTGCCAGGTACACAGACTACACTAGGAAACAATTGTTGCCTCTGTTTTCTCAGGAATATGGAATTAGCTTCGCGTTGCACACCATCCTATCTTACACCCCAACTCCTCTCACGTATGTTAGCAGCTGGGCAGCCCATTCATCTCATTAAAACAAGGAGCCATTTCTTGAGGAAAGAACGTGAGCTGTATTTGAAACGTATCTCTAATCACTCCTGTATTCTGTTCCAGAGCCAGTTTGATACTGATATAATGAAGCAGGTTTATATAATTGGATGCTAATAGGCACACTGCTAATAGTTCCACAAAGCAAAGCCACTAATTCTTTGTTTATAAACCTCTTGGCTCCTGAGAATAATGAGGAGGTTGATGAGATCAACACAACTATAAGGAGTAGGTTTTCTTTCTTTTTTTTTTTTTTTTAAAGATTTTGTTTATTTTATTTTTTCCCCCCAAAGCCCCAGTGGATAGTTGTGTGTCGTAGCTGCACATCCTTCTAGTTGCTGTATGTGGGACTCGGCCTCAGGATGAACGGAGAAGTGGTGCCTCGATGTGCACCCGGGATCCGAACCCGGGCCACTAGCATTGCAGCGCGCGCACTTAACCACCAAGCCACAGGGCCGGCCTAGGAGTAGGTTTTCTAAAATAATTTTATGGGAAGTTAAAAAAAATTTTGGGGAGAATTTTCTTAAGTTTATACTTTATTTTCTTAAAATTTAAAGTGACTTCTTTTAAAAAAAACCCTCATAATAATATCTTATATTTATATAGTGTTTTCTATTTTAGAAGTAATTTCATACCCTTAATCTCATTTGGAGATGTTCCTATTTTATAAATGAGGAAACTGAGGCCTAGAAAATTTGGATAACCTGCCCCAAATTAAACACGAAACTAGAGGCAAATCCAGACCACCAACCAGATCTCCTGATTACAAGTTCAATGTCATTTTTTTTCACTTTGTACTGGATCCTGACATTTTCTATGCACTTCTGTTTGATTTTTGCAGCGAAGAAAGTGACTTCTGATGAAATAAACAGACTAGGGAGATCTGAGCTGGAAGCCCAGCCTCCCTGCCTCCTAGCAGTGACCTCAGGCAGCGAGTGTAGTGGTTTAGAGCATGGGTTCTCGCACCAGACTGCTTGCGTGTGTAACACGTGCTCTGCCAACTGCTTACTGTGCGGCCTTGAGCTAGTGTTTCAGTTTCATAGTCTGTAAAATAGGGATAATAATGTGATCTACTTCATAGAATTGCTGTAGGATTAAGTAAGTTACTATTTGTAAAGCACTTAGAATCACGCCTGGACACAAGGTAAATGTGATGTAACTCTTTATTAAATAAAAATCTGGTTCAATCCTATTATTTTACATCCAAAGTCTTTTTTAAAAATCACATATTTTGAGTGCCCATATTCAATTTTCATTAAATATCTTTTATTGGATATCAATTGAGGATAATATTATAGAAAAGAAATAGTGTGATTGACAGGCATCTTTCTGTCCTTGAGGAGTGAAGAGTCTATAGGGAGATGGAATGAAGTACATAAAGATCCCGGAAAGAGCACTTTGTTATTGTAGCAGGTCTGAGGAGGGAGACACAAGGCTCCCTCTGTAGCTGCTAGGTTTCCAAAGCATGATTCTTGTTTCAAAGAATCATATGTTCCATCCAATAACTTTCTTTCTTAGGTTTTGCATCATAACCTTCAGCGGGCTAGTCAGGAGCTGGGAGAGTGTGGAGAGGGGAGAAGCACTAGCCCCTTCTTGTTGCAGCAACACTCAGACACACAGCCCGGTCCTCAATCCTCTTCCTCTATCTCTGGGAAAACTGTTCAGGCTCCAAAAGCTTGAAATAAGGGCTAACAATAAAAGTTTTCATCTACCCAAAGCTTTTGTCCCTCATATTCAAAGGGAGAGAGACCAAGCCCCAAGTTGCCCAAGGAGGCACTGATGCCAAGTCAATTAGCAGGATTTCTAGGGCATCGAACCACTATTACTTTCCCTCTATCAAAAGTTAGTAATGAAGGTTAATTTCCCTTCCTTTCTTTAACCCCTTGTAATTAATATCATCCATTTTGGAGATTTCTGAGTAAGATATATGCCTGTGGCTTGGAATGTTTGTGCAAAGCTAGCTGGAATATTTAAGGATTGAGTCTGTGTTGTGACCTAAACACCTCCATTCTGTATCAATTGAACTAGATAGATAGAACTATCTACTGATTGATATCCATTGACGATAGAACGAAATAACTAACTAAACGAAAGATAATAGGTCAGTGATAACTATGTGGTCCTACATAACTTAGGTGCTGTAATGTATTGCAAAATCTTGAAGCAAAACTTGAAAACCGGGGAAGACAAATTAACATTGTTATTGCTATTCTAAAATTAAATATACTATGACATTAACAGGGCAAATTCTTAAACATTTATGATAGTCTTAGTCTCATATTTCTGGGACAGCTTAATCTATAGATATTGAAAAGAGACAATTAAGATATCTTTATACGTAAAACACTAAAATATAAATTTTTTATACTTTAACATGGAGATGACAAGATGAGTGCCTTGTCATCTCCATGTTAAATTTTGTCCATACCAATTAAATGATTTAGGTGCTATCTAAATAAAGAGGGGTCTCTGTCCAAATGTCTATTTGCTAGAAGATTCCTTGACAGAAAATTCAGATCAATGGATTCTATTGGTATTTAGAAATTGATATATCTATAGCCTCAAAAATCAAAGGTTAAGAGTCACATTTGTACCACTTCACACTGACTAGGATGGCTATAATTGAAAAAAAAAGGAAAATAATAAGTGTTTGTTGGTGAGGGTGTGGAGAAATTGGAACTTTTGTACATTGCTGGTGGGAATATAACATGATGCAGCCACTGTGGAAAAGTTTGGCAGTTTCTCAAAAAGTTAAACATAGAATTACCATACGACCTAGCAATTCAAAATAATTGAAAACAAGGACTCAAACAGATACTTGTACACATGTTCATAGTAGCATTATTCACAATAGCCAAAAGGTGGCAACCACCCAAATGACCATCAGCAGAAGAATGGATAAACAAAATGTGATATATACATACAATGGAATGTTATTTAGCCGTAAAAAGAATGAAGATACACGTTACAACATGGATGAACTTTGAAAACATTATGCTAAGTAAAACTAGCCAGACATGAAAGGAGAAATATTATATGATTCCACTTACATAGAATAGCCAGAATAGCCAATTAATATAGACGGAAAGTAGGTTGGAAGTTTTGAGGGGTTATGGGGAGGGGGAAATGAGAAGTTATTGCTTAATGGGTACAGACTTCCTCTTTGAGATGCTAAAAATATTTTTGAAATAGCGGTGATGGTTGCAAAGCACTGTGAATGTAGCTAATGTCACTAAAATGTACACTTAAAAGTGCTGAAAATAGCAAATTTTGTTATATTTTACGACAACAAAAAAAAGAGTAAAAATAATCACAATTGCAACATCACCCACTGCTTGCTTCCTTACAGCCCTTTTAATATTCCCAGCTCTCACTATAGTACAGCCTAGATGTCTCTCTAGTATAGGGATATTATTACACAAAAGCAGAGGGTACGTGTCTGGTAATTGACTACAAGTCCATTGTTTGCTCTTGGATCCAGAATTTAAACGTAGGCTTCTGAATTAAGATTTTGTGTCCTTTCTGTTGAAGAATCCTCTCTGAATGTTGACTCAAACAGGGCAAGAATGGACTTCTTGAAAACCTTTTTGAAGTTCTCCCCAATAAATAGGTAGAGAGTGGGAGAGAAGACAGTATTGAAGAAAGTGGTTATGACTGTAAGTATCAGAGCGAACTGTAAAAGCAGTGATTGGGTCTGGGCGAGAATTAAGCCCTGGTACACGTGATAGGGCATCCAACACACAAAGAAGGAGATAATGGCGGTCATCATGACTTTGAAGGGCTTGTTGGATTTAAACAGGCTCCTCTCTTTCATCTTGTTGGCTACTCTTTGGTAACAGAAGGTGATGATGAAGAAAGGCAAAAAGAAGCTCAGCAAGAAGTGGCTGATGAAACAGGCTACGTGAATCCATTTTCCTAATGTTTGCTTCTTCTTGCTTTCCCAGTTAGTAGACACAGCATAGTTATTTTGGCAGATCACTGTTCCTTTATGGTCATCGTATGTCTCTTTGAAAACCACATAGGGCATGCTGAGGGCAGAGGCAGAGATCCAGACTCCCAGGATGATGCTGGAAGCCCAGCGTGGGGTTCGGTGCAACTGTGACCACACTGGGTGAAGAGTGAGAAGGTACCGATCAACACTGATGGCCGAGAGGAAGAAAACAGAGGCGTACATTCCTGTATACAAAATGCCAGTGAAGGCCTTGCACATGGCACTTCCAAAGCTCCAGCGATTGTCTTGAAGGTAGGAGATGGCTAAGAATGGCATAATCAATATTGAAATAAAATATGAGAGAATAAGATGAAAAAATAAGAGAGTATTGACAGTCTTTTTCATCTTGAATTTTAGCACCCATAGGTAGAGACCATTGGTGATGGTACCAACTACAAATGACATGAACAAAGGAAGGGCAACAATCATTTTTGAGGCAGGAGCTAGAAAATGAGTGCTATTTCTTACTGAAATAGAGACACTGAGCAGGTAATCAGTAGAGTTGATCAGATCCATGATTACCTGTGGAGTGAGAAATGGAAAATAACAACAAAAAAGAAGCAAAAGAAAAGGTTACAAGAAATTTTTGCGTAATAACAGTCAAAATGACAATATTTAAAAAATGGAAAACATAACATTTCTACAATAATACAAATCAGATATTCTTTCTAAGGTCCATACTTTTATTTTGTATGAGGAATTAAGATCAGATTAATTCGAACATCAAAAATGGAAATACTACAGATGAAATGAAATTAATGTGAAAGAGAAATAAAGTTTGGGATATTTTGACTTTGTTAAGTAACTAATCTAGGTAGCTAAAAATCTTCTCTTGAGACATTACCCATAAGTCTTATCCTTCTTGATCAGCACAACTTCTTGAATAAGGCAATATAGGATCAGTTTTACTTGTCTAAGACTTGGTCAGGGCAAATGTTGCTGATGAAATTGAATAACAAAAATAACAACGGCTGCAAATTAGTAATCATGGGGAGCTATAGTTAAATTTCTCTCATGAGCTATTTATATATAGTAAATGCTATTATCTAGTATTCTAGCACTCAGCACCCAACAGTAAGAACAGATATTCATATGGGAGCACTAGGGCACTGTAAGATTGTGAATTGCCTTCAGAATCATCAATGAAAGAGGAAAGTGTATTGTAGAACATAGTAGTAGTTCTTTCTTACTTGGGGGGGAAAGGGAGAGAAGTCAAGAAGTTGATATTTATCCAATGCTTCTTATCTGTCAGGAGCTTTATATAAAAATCATTTCTTTTTTCCCCTCACAAAGGCAAATGTTTAAACAGAGGAGAAAGTGAGGCTTACAAGGGTTACAGTTCTTATCCATCAACATCTCCCACCATGCCTCCATTGTGGCAGGTGGTGAACCCTACTAGTGTTTTACTTCTTTGAAAATTGGTAATTCACGTGCAGTGTTTTGATAATGCTCCATGAATCAGAGATTTGATTATCTAAATTATCACATTTCTTGGATAACGGTTCCTACAGTATTGAAAATATAAACCTGAGAATGTTTTGGAAAATAGCTATTATAACAGAGTCATATCAACAGATTGGTTTTTGATAGATTGGATAAAGCAATGGGAATTACTAATGATATTTTTTCTTCACTAAGCAAAAACATTCTAATAACATAGAGAGGAGAAATAAAATAATTGCTATTAAAACCACAACTGCCTTAAGTTAATTCTGCCTTCTAAGGGAGTTGCAAAATTTTTCTCCAAAGTAGAAAAGTGATTCTCTTCTGGAAAATACCTTAGTAATCTGCTTTGGGAATAAAAAGTGAAGTCTAATGACATGGAATGGATAGGCAATGGCAAATGAGAGTGGGAACCTGAGAAACAGGCTCTGTGAAGGTCCTGGGACGTTGAGAAGAGGGAGGAGAAGTGAGGATGGTCTTCAGAGAGGGGGGCACAGGAAAAACATGGCAGGAGGCTAGGAGGCTTGAAGAGGAGAAAGGTCAATGAGATATTCCAAGAAGCAGAAATGATACAGGATTTAAAATGATAAATGTCTAAATATTGAATTTTAATCCATTTGGTATGCTTTGACATGGTGTAGTGTCCCTTCTCTTCATTAATCACAACTGTCGTGTGTTGGTGGTTGCTCTGGGAAACTGAAGGAAAAGGGCTTGTGTTCCCTGTTTGGGATGGACTGGGGTGGACTCCAGTCGAGAACAGTAGCAGGAGGTGAGATGTGAATGAGATGATGAATATGGTCAAAACTGGCTAGATTTTGGGGCATGAATAGACAAGGAGAAACAAAATCCTATAAAAAATTTCTGATACTGTTTGTTTACAGTCTATGTGTCTATCTGTGTGTGTGTGTATCTGTAAGTGTGTCTGTATATCTGTGGTGTATTTGTGTGTATGTATGTGAGTATATGGTATCTGCGTGTGTCTCTGTGGTGTGTGTTTGTATCCATGGGGTGTGTGTGGAGCTGTGTGTGTGTGTGTGTGTGTCTTTGATCTGTGTATCTGTGGTATATTTGTGTGTGGTCTCTGTGTGTATGGTGTGTGGTATCTGCGGTCTGTGTGTATTTATATGTGTAGTGTGTGTTTGTGTGGTATTTGTATGTCCGGAGTGTGTGTGGTGTATGTGTATGTGTATGTGTATGTGTGTGTGCTCTCTTTGTGGCCTCACATGCATATGAGAAACAGGGTCCCTGAATTATAGGGAAGATTTTAAAAAAATTGTGTGGCTGAGCTCTAGAAGGGCATCTGAAAATAAAGTGAGACTTGAGCAAAATCAACAATGGCAGTTCTGAATAGCATATAAAGTTTTTGAGGAACTTTGATTTATTGCACATAACCAGATTTCCTCATCCTTAGACATCTTTGAAAATGGTTTTAAAGTCCTTGAGTATAAATTAGTGTGACAGAGCTTGGGCATCCCACAGAACTGGGTTTCAATCCTGCCTTTACCACTTATCAGCTCTGTGATCTCGAACTCTGAGTCTCTTTCACCTTCTACACCCCAGTGAGTTTTTATGAGGACTAAATGAGATATAATATATATAAATCACTTTGCTCCCTTCATGGCACGTATTAAATGCTCAATAACTTTTTACCTATGATTTTGGTCAACTTGTTATAGCAAGTGCCTCATTATGCCCTTTTAATACTGCAGGCCACATTTCTTTCTTCCTCAAACCCTCCCCACTGAATTCTAGAGTACCACCAGGGATTTCTGAAAAAATCTAAATGTTCATCTATTGGGGCAGAAGCTCTCAGATTAAGAGTTATTTTGAGGCCTTGCTATGGTGGTACCTTTGGCACAAGTGGCTTTCAGAAAGCCGCCACCTCTGTTTGGGGATGTGGAGCTACTGTGGGGGAGGGGACCACAAGAACCTTGGGAAGCTGATCTGGAGTAAGCCTAGAGGGTCTATTCAGATGACAGCACTGGAGGCCGGCCCCGTGGCTTAGCGGTTAAGTGTGCGCGCTCCGCTGCTCGCGGCCCGGGTTCGGATCCCGGGCGCGCACCGATGCACCACTTCTCTGGCCATGCTGAGGCCGCGTCCCACATACAGCAACTAGAAGGATGTGCAGCTATGACATACAACTATCTACTGGGGCTTTGGGGGAAAAAATAAAATAAAATAAAATAAAAATAGGAAAATAAAATAAAAACAGATGACAGCACTGGATAAGCCTGCTGGCCCAGGGAATCTTACCTTGGAGTTATATCTTCACGCCAGATGGTCTTGGGCAGACCAGAGGGACTCTACATCAGCAATCTTCCCCTTAGGGACAGAGGCAAACATCAGCGACCCTTTGGCTTCATTTCATCTGCCTTTCTTCTCGCTGATGTTACTTCTCAACCTTGAGCCTGCTATTTAAATATTCAGTGAGGTCTTCTCACTCTTTCTCGGTTCCTTTTTCTGTGAAATATATGCTATAGAGGTGGAGGTGGAGAGATTACGTCTTCAAATCATTTCTCCATTTCCAAGGGGAGATTTTTGAAATTCCATAAACGAGGTTATTCTATTTAAGGTTAATAAACTTGTTTCAGGTGTTAAAACACTGATTGAAAATTACTTCCTCAGATTCAGTCATCCCACCAGGCACCCACCCTGCCTCAATTCTAGCATGTTCTTAGCATATGGATGCATGGTGTTGGGTACATAGGGAGGTGGTAAATATCAAGCATGGAAAAAATAGACTCTGGAAATGGGCTACCTAACCTTGGTGGAGAGAAAATGGTTAGAAAGGAAAACTTGAACACTGAGTTTCACAGTAGAATGGAATGTATGATGACAGGCCAAAGATTAATATTATTTAGTTTGGAAAAATGAATACTGACAGGCAGAACGATCTGCATTTGAACGTTGAACAATTGTTGAGAATGGTCAGAGAGAACACAGAGTTGGTTACCGTGTCCTAGAAGTCGATCTCATTATAAGAAAACCCTACAACACAGGTAATACTTTTATGAACTGACTGAGTCTTACATTTTCTGTTTTCCTCTCTCTAATCCGTCTCTGAAATTTTTTAGGATCAGCCTCCGTGCTGACCTCAGTGTCCTGATTTCTTTTCTGCTTGCTTTCCTCTTCATCTTTGCACTGCCGGTGGAGAAAATACATTAAAACCGCTGTGTGGCTTCAGTGGTGGAGCTCAGGAATCAGTCACTCAGTCTGTGTTAGACTTCGCATTTTAAACCTTTCATTGCTACTGTAGCCTTAGTAAAAAATAGGCTTACATTTTAGCTCTTAATTCATTTGGGGCTGTGACCTTCAACCTAAGAACTGATCTTCTTTGCTTCAGGATAAAGATAAGTTTCAAACTTGCTACTGCATTGTATAAGCGATTTCTTGCTGGGTTTTCATACCTTTTGGGTTAATTCACAGATCTGGAAGCAATTTGAGATATTATTTGATTCAAATCCACTAATTTTGAAGATTAGCACACTGAGATGAAGAGAGGTTAAGTGATTCATAATAGATTTTCACCAAGAAAAGAACCAAGGGCTCCTTCCACTGCCCTGTGCTATTTCATTAATACAAAAAGGAACTTGAACCAGATTCTTTCTCCTCTCCCCTCTACTTTATATTTCCAAATTCCATAATTAGTAAAATTCATAAATAACAAATATATTAGGGACTAGTGTTTAATTTTCTCCCCAAACATGCACAGGGGCTAGTACCACCGTTAGAGAGCCTAAAATTTAATTCTTCCATAATTGTCCTCAGAAATATTCTCATGGGTATCTTCTTTTAATAGGTAATTAAACCAATGATATTAACTCTGTTGGGAAATATGCAGACAGTCTTTGAGGAAGTAACTTCTGTGGCTTTGGTGATGTGACTCGGTTTCATTTTTCATATTTCAAATTTAGTCAAGTGGTTTCAAGAAAAGAATTCATGGAAATGGAAAGTGTTTTATGTTGTTTTGATGTAATCGTAGTATGAAATATATAGAAACACAGAAGCAGATGGTGTTGCAGAATCAAAGGCTTGAAAGTCTAGGAACTCAGAGATGCATATAATTTTTAGAGCTGGAGGAGACCAAGGAGTTAATTTCATCTAATTCCTGATTCTATAGGTGAAGAGACTAAGACTCACAGAGATATTTGAGAACTTGTCCTAGATTCCATTATTAGTTAATAAAAGAGTTGGGGCAGAAATAATGTACACTAAAAATACTGACGCACTATTTGTAGGCACTATATTGATTGTACAAGACAGTATAGGATAGAAAACAAAACTCTGAACGTAAATCCCAACTCTGTTATGTACCACATATGTAACTTCTCTGAGTCTCAGTTTCCTCATTTGTAAATGTAAAAAAAGAAGAAAACACTTCTCTCGAGTTATTCTTTTGAGGATTAAATGAGACACTGTAGGTAACCTGGCACATGGTAAATATTAAATAAGTGATAGCTAATATTAATGTGTAAGTTGTAGCAGAACACACCAGCAAGCCCAGTGGGCTGGAGCAAATCTCTGAGCAGTGCAACTCAAGAAACATTTATCGAGTATCTAATGCATGGCAGAGGGTGTTCGAGACTGGGGAAAGTAAAGTAAATAATTCCAAATAATTGTCTTTAGTGTTTATAGTTATTAAAGAAGAATGTATCTGAACTGAATAGCTTAGAAATGTTGAGGAGAGCATATTCTAGCATATTTTGCTGGGAGAGCCTAGCAAAAGAGAGCAGTGCTTCGTTTGTCTGGCCTGCTTCTGTACCTCTCAAGATCACTTCTCACCACCCTCCACCGCCCAGCATACATACACGTATTAGCCCAGGGGTTTCCATTCTGACTGAAGTCAGAATCACTTGGAGGTCTTTTTTTTTTTTAATTGATGTTTTAATAGTTTATAACATTGTGAAATTTTGGGTTGTACATTTTTGTTTGTCCACCACCATATATATGTCTCCCTTCACCCCTTGTGCCCACACCCTACCCCCGTTGTCCCTGGTAACCACAATACAGTTTTCTCTGTCCATGTGTTGGTTTATATTCCACATATGAGTGAGATCATACAGTGTTTGTCTTTCTCTTTCTGGCTTATTTCACTTAACATAATACCCTCCAGGCCCATCCATGTTGTTGCAAATGGGACGCTTTTGCCTTTTTTATGGCTGAGTAGTATTCCATTGTATATATATACACCACATCTTCTTGATCCAATCATCAGTTGAGGGACACTTAGGTTGCTTCCACTTCTTGGCTATAGTGAATAATGCTGCAATGAACATAGGGGTGCATAAGCCTCTTTGGATTGTTGATTTCAGGTTCATTGGATAGATTCCCAGTAGTGGGATAGCTGGATCATAGGGTATTTCTATTTTTAATTCTTTGAGGAATCACTTGGAGGTCTTTTTTAAAAAATGCAGACTATTCCTGAGATTTAATTCATTTATCTAATATTCACCAAGTATTTACTGTATTTGAAGCACTGTTCTTGTCACTGGGGATATAGAGTAAATGAGAAGAGCTTTGTTCTCATGGAACTTATATTCTAGTGGGGGGATATGGGCAATAAACCAGTAAATAAAGAAATAGCAGCTATCACTATAGTGCTATGCAGAGTATTAAAACAAGGAAATGTGATGAGTAACTTAGTGACTATTCTAGATGGAGTGGTTGGGAACGGCCTTTCAATAGGTGACATTTAATGGGACTGAAATGACATGAAGGAGCCAACTGTGTGGTGATTAAGAGGAAGAACATTACCCTGGACCTAACTCACGTCTTGCTCCATGTCAGTTCCCTCCATATAGGCCCCTTTCCACCTCCTATCTGCTCTTGCTCTCCTAATTGGGTCTCCCCATCTATTGGAAACTTTGTCTCATGACTTTTCAACTTCATTCCACGGTTCATGGATTGCATTCTCCTCCTTGGCAGAGTCCTTGATATGATAGCATTCCTGGAAACAGGAATCCAGCTTTATTTAGGAGTCTCTCTCCTGGGTTTTGCTCCAGCCTTATTGGATACTATCCACCACATCAGGCTCCTCTCCATGTCTGGACAGCATTCCCAGAACTGCAGGTAGGATGTACTGGAGGAGAGGCAGAAGGTGAGGCTGGGAAGTTTGCCTAGATCTTGGTTATGAAAGGACTTGGATTCAGGTTCAGACTTGGGAGAGAAACGTTTGTGCCTTGGAGCACAGGTGGAGAGACAGGCTTTCTACAGGAGTGAAAGAGTTAAGGTCTTGGATAGATTTGTTTCTCTGCAAATTCAGACCCAAGGTAATCTGCTGAAAGTGAACAGAGGAAGGATATTGGAAAGTGATGAAGATTTAGAATTTCCTATGAAAGTAATAAGAGACAAAAAAATTATTGAGTGTTGCTAAGGTCTGGTTTGAGATTAGGGGCCACTTATTTGTGGGTCTACCCTCCTGGGAAGGGGGAAAATACCTCATTGTGCAAATTTTAAATTCTGAGCAGCTCACTCTGTTACATTTACTTCCAACCTGGCTGTAGAAGCAGAAGCAGATTGTCAAAATGTTCATGGTTGACGGTTTCCAAGCTAATACTACTGGGAGAGGAGGCCAGCAGAGTTGAGAGTGCTGATAAGAGAGTAGTAGAAGCGATGTTGCTGGGGGTTTATGTAGAGTAGCGACCATGCGAAGCCATGATGAGTCTGACAGATGGAGAGAAAGGGAGGCATTGAGGGCCTGGAGATCTGGTGCAGGCAGAGCATTAGTGTTTGTATGAGTATAGAAGACTGTGGTCAGAGTGTGAGATATTGGAGTTTTCAGTTTTGAGGTGTAGCAGTTCTGTGTGGTGGTAAGGTCTTGAGTGTGGCAAAGGAATTCAGATAATAAAGCAGTTGTTGGAATTGGCATCCAGAAACTTGAAACTAAGGTATTGGATGGTCTTTATCCTAAGAGCAGTGGAAATCACTGAAAGGTTTTAGGTAAGAAGGGATTTGGTCACAGTGGTGGTTTAAAAAGATAGCCTTGTTTCCAAGGTGGAGAGTAGATTGGTGAAAGGTGAGAGTGAATTGGGAAGACTAATTGTCTTAGTTTGGTTCCCCTAGAAACGGACCCTGAGACAAGGATTCTAGGGCAAGTAGTTTATTTGAGAAACGATCCCAGGAAGGGTAAGATGTGGGAAAGAGAGATAGGGAGGGGCAGGAGCAAATAAAGGGTGAAATATTAAACAAGATATAGCTGTGGGTTATTAACGCTTAATCCCACTGAGGAACCCTGGGAGATGGTGTAGAACACATACAGCTGGTTTACCCCACCCAAGGGACAAGGAGCTTGGGTATTTAGACCCCAACTCCTGTCAATTACTGGTTGAGGGATGCTCCCAGGGGGTGTTAATTTCTTGGTACTTCCTTTGCCACACATATGAGCAGAGTGGGATCCTGTGGCCAGAGAAAGCTTTTGGGGGGAAAAAAGTAGATTCCAGTGGAAGGAAGTTTGGCTGGCAAGGACTGACATGGTAAACACAATGAGTTATGGGTGGGCATCAAAGAGGATGTGCTACATTTGTTTAAAAGGCTATTTTATTAGTCCCGGCAACAGACAAATGTATCTTGGACTAGAGTAGTGGTGATGAAGATGGAAAGAAGTGAAAGGATTTAAGAGGTGCATATATACTACTTTTGTGCACATTAGTTTCATGCTCATTTTTTTAACCATATTTGTAAAAATTTTACATTTTTGATCCTCTTTTAAAGTAAATTATAAGCCCAAGATATCCCAAGAAGACAGGAATAAAGTCTGATACTCTTACTCCTGACTCAGGATAGTAGTTATTTAAAAGTGAAAAGGCAGTGCTGTACAGTAGAAATATTATGCAAGCCACATTAAAATTTTTCTAGAAGCCACATTTAAAAAGTAAAAAGAAATAGGTAGAATTCATTTTAATGTATTTCATTTAAGCCAATATATTCAAACATTGTCATTTCAATGTGTAATCAATACAAAAATTATTGATGAAGTAATTTACATTCCTTTTTGGTGCTAAGTCTTTAAAATTTGATGTGTATTTTACACTTAAAGTACATCTCAGTTTGAACTAGCCACACTTTAAGTGCTCAGTAGTTGCCATATTGGACAGTACAAGTCTAGGGTATGGTTTGTTTAAGAAACGCATTCTTTTACAAGTGTTATAAATAGCTACTACCTAGCAGAAGGAAAATATTTTGCATTTAAGTACTGAATGTTAAAACCAAAATGGAACAGGCAATATTAATATGGTTTCTGACTTTCCTCCACATATATTATTTTGGTATTTCCAGATCAAGTGGGAGACATAATTTTTAAGCTTAGTATAGTTTTCTACAAATGAGAACTAGGCAACTTTCTTAACAAACTTTTTTGACCTTAAAATAACTAGTAAGAGTGGCTTCCTGAAGATAAATATTTCTTATTGTTTGCCAGTTGGACAGGAAGTCCTTTTTAAGATTTTGATATCAAAATCCGCCTTTTTATGGCTCACTTTATTTTCACGTCTCTTAGGCAGTATCCCAGTGCATTCTCTTCCTTTTTTTATTTCAAAAACACAATTATCAGAAGGTAATATAATACTGGCATTCAGAGTTCCTTGTCTTATGAATCATGTTCCTTTTCTTTCTCCATCTTCATGATGGAAATGAGAAATTTCTATTGCCAGGTAAGTGAAATAACTTAGGATAATATAAAATGGTCCCTGACTGAGACGACGATCTATCAAAGGTCCAGAGATACTCAGAGGAATGGAATTAAATATCTTAGTATACTTAGAAAGCAGCATCCTTTAAAATATTCTTATGAAAGCCATAGTCAAGTGTGGCTCATTTATGTTTTTCTCCCTATTTGTGTACAGAGACAGTAGAAAAACTACGGAATCTCAGCCTACCGTGGCTTCATCAATGTGAGAAAGGAGTCATCACGGCCCTACCCAATTCAGAGATGAGGATTTTTCTGCTGGCTACCAGAACCTCATTTCCATGAGGCCTTTAAGGCTTGTGGGATAGGTTTCCTTATTTTATAAATAAAGCATTCCTCTGAGGAGCCTGGGCTGCTGCTTAAAGAGTAACCAAGGAGATAACCTAACGAAGTATAAAAAAGCTTTGGCGCGTCGTCTTCAGGTACACCGAGATTCAAACTCTGGCTTTACTACTTTTTATAAAATATTGCCTCAGTCCTCTTACTTAGCTCTCTACGTTTCAGGTGTCCCCTATTGATCTTAAAGAACTTTTAAAGAAGTGTATAACTCACTAGATTTTTTGCTGTGGTATAGACATCTAAATATGTATGTATATTTCTATAAAAATGGGACCACACTATGCGTCCTGTTTGGTAACTTTTCCCACTTAATAATATGTTATAAATGTTTTCCATCTCAATAAAGTAATACGTTAATAAATATACATTTATATCATTATTTTAATAGCTACTTAATTATCCCTTGCAGGTTATTTTGAGGGTTATGTGAGATAAAATATGTGAACATAACTGGCATATAGTAATTTAAAAACAACTGTAGAATATAAATGGTACAGAAATTCAGATGTCATATAATCAGCCTGCTGGTTGACCTTTTCACATCTATCTTTGCCAGCCAGCCACCACCAGGCGGGCAGTCTCCATCTGCTTACAGCAAGACCTCCACACACAATTGCCTCATACGTCAGGACGAGGGAATCCTGTGTCTCAGATATCACTGTAGGCACCAGAACAAAGGTGGTTCAGGAAGCTGCATAGAAGATATAGGTCACAATGACTTTCTTGGATGGTAGATAATAGAATATTGATGTTCTTTAAAGAAAGAAAATGTATACTATACTGGTTCAGGACCTGGAAGGCCAGGAGATCCCCAGAGGAAAGACAAACTTTTAAAGGATGACTTCTCAAAGCAGAAAGTTAATTTCCATCTCTGTGTAGTTCTTCATTCTAGCGCCCTGGAAGTGTTTGTTCTCTTCCTTATGGAACAAAACTCAGCTAATGACCTCCCACTTCAGTGAGATTATCAGAACATGAGGAACACTCCAGATTCCTATTTGAAAATATGTGTTCCTCCTACTACATTTCTAGTTTTAAAATACCTCCTTTAACATTCCAAGAATTATTTTTGTAAATGATATTGGCTGCAATTCAAAACACTGTGTGTAGCATTTGCTAAGCTAGTTGGTAGTCCCCCTCTGAAGACCATTTTACAGAAGCACTCTCAGATAGTCTAGGATACAGACAGAGGCTAGGGGCTGAGCTTGCACAATGTGTCCTAAGTCCATGGGGCAGAGTGTAAGAGAGGAACTTGGAGGTCTGTTGTTAGCCTCCTTCCTTTGTACTACACCTCTTGGCAAGGGTACTCTGGGCTGCGGGTGCCTGTGAAATCAGATCCTGCTGGGAAGGAGGCTGCATATTTGGCATCTTATGGTGTTGTTCCAATGGTGTCTCTAACTAAGCCAATTTATGTCTCAATTCCTCAACAGAGGTAACTGTAAATATTGAAAGAGAGCATCCGCCATATGGTCAACTAATATTTATTGAAGGCCTGCTATGTGTCAAGTACTGTGCTGGCACTGTAGACAGAAAAGTCAACAAGACAGGAGTGGTGCAGCTATTGTGAAGCTTCTGAATTACTGGAAAAAACAGGAGATATGAGGCAAATAATGACAACAATGTTTAGTGATATAACGGGGAAATTGACCTAGACCAGGAATCGGGGAGATTTCCTTGAGGAAGTGACATTTGAGCTGAGACTTGAAGTTAGGTGGGTAATGAGAGCGGGGGATGGGCCCTTCCAGCAAAAGAGACACCTTGTGAGAAGACCTCAGGGATGACTGAGAACCGAGAGAAGTTCAGTAAAGCTGGAGGGCAGAGAGCCAGGGAGAGGGATGAGGCAGGAACTGTGCCTAGGGCCACATCACCTAGGGCTTCTTAGGCCGTGTTAATTACACTGCATTTTATTTTACGGTGATGGGAAGAAGGAAGATACCATATGTATTAGCTTGCTAGGGCGGCCATAACAAAACACCACAGACTGGGTGGCTTAAACAACAGAAATTTATTTTCTCCTAGTTCTAGAGGCTGGAAGTTCAAGATCAAGGTGCCAGCAGGGTTGGTTTCCTCTGAGGCCTCTCTCCTTAGTTTGCAGATGGCTCCTCTCTTGCTGCCTCTTCATATGGTCTTTTCTGTGTGCAGTATGACCCCAGGGTCTCTTTGTGTATCCAAATTTCCTCTTCTTATAAGGACATCAGTCAGATTGGGTTAGAGCCCACCATAATGGTCTCATTTTAACTTAATTACTTCTTTTTGGCATTTAGGAATTTTTTTAAATTGAGGTATAATTAACATACAACATAATATTAATTTTAGATGTACAACGTAATGATTCAATATTTGTATATATTGATCACCACACAAGTCTAGTTAACATCCTTTAATTACTTCTTTAAAGGTCCTTTCTCAAATGCAGTCACATCCTAAGGTACTGGAGGTTAGGGTTTCGACACATGAATTTTGGGGGCCACAGTTCAGCCCATAATACCATTTGTGTGGCTGTAGTGTGGAGAATGCATTGGAGAGGGACAATAGTGGAGACCCACAGGAGACTATTGTGAAAAATGATAGTGACCTGACCAGGATGTGTGCTGTGAAGACAGAGCAAAGGCAACAGGTTTGAGAAGCATTTCGATGGAGGATTGATGGAAACTGAGGGTGAGGGCAAGGGAGGAGTCAAAGGTGACTCCTAAATTTCTGGCTTCTGCATCTGGCTAGTGATGCAGTTTATTAATATAAAGAACAATGGAGAAAGAGAACAATGGCTTGCGGGGAAGATGATGGGCTCAGTTCTGCTCATGCTGAATTTGAGGTGCCTGTCAGACATTAAGTGGAGATAATGAGTAGATTGTTTGCTGGAGGAGAACTCAGCCTCCATAACAGACTGATTATCATATAGATCCACCTCTCTAATAGACAAGGTTGCTGTCACCTGGCCCCTGTATGTTACTTTCTATGGAAAAAAATTGGTAGCCCTTTTCAAAATGTGGTCTTGACTTCCTTAGAAATTCATTCTCAAAATTTGCTAGACGAGAGAGAGTTCAATAGCTTCTTATAGTTAGTATTGCAAAATATTTCTTTAACAATTTTCCATCGTCAGCTTGACTTGTGACTTAATGTGCTTAAGAAATTGCCTAATATTATTACACTCTTCCTGAGGATAAAACAATTCTTTTCATTTCCTTCATGCATGCCACGGCATAGTAAAGGATGAAGTCTTCCGCTAAAAATGAAGCCTGTAAAACTCCGACGTAGATGGTAGAACAGAGAGCCTTTTCGTAGCAGCGCGGAGTCCCAGGCGGTACAGCTGTGTGCAGACCTGGCGGCCCCTCAGTGGGAGCAAGGATGTTAATGGTGGGTAGGGAGCAGAAAGGCTGTGTAAGGAGGCAGAATGCGCCGTGGCACCAGGGTCACAGTCAATGGTGTCCTTGGAATGAAGGCTGAGTCCCGGGGCAGTTGAGGGCAGGCCGGAGCTAGGTCGGAGGTGGGGAAAGAGCTGGGTCAATCCTGGTAAAAGACAGAGGTTTTCATTGAGTGCCCTGCCCCCACATTAGCGCAAGGGCCGAGGAGGAGATGCCACCTTGCTAATAAGTAGCTCTAAGGAATCAGGGTGACTAACCTGCCTGATTTACCCGGGCCTGAAGGGTTCCTGGGATGAGGGACTTCAGTTTTAAAACTAGGAAAGTCCTAGGGAAACTGGGATGAACTGGTTACCCTGTAGAGAGATTCTAGTAGACCCAGGGTCTTTGGTCCCTGAGTGGTCTTAGAAGAAAGAACTTTAGCCTAAAGCAAATAAAACTGCATGACTCACCTACCATAACCTTCTTAGTAAAAGGACTGCTACAATTTGCTTTATGTTTTTAATAAATCAAGTAATTTATGTTTTTAATAAGTCAGAGATCATTAGAGTGACCAAATGTTCTAGATTGCCTGGGACAATCCCAGTTTATGTCTGTTGTCCGCATTATTAATAGTGTCTTCTTCCTTCTCAAAAGTGTCCTGATTTGGATGACAAATTATACAGTCACTCTATCTTTAATAAAATGGTCTTTCTAATTCTTAAACAAGAGTACTATTTTGTGAATCGCGGCAAAACAGGCCAATCTTTATATCATAGTGTTTGACAGTGTTCCTTTTCCGATGATTCACTTTTTACTACTTTTAATAAATAAAATTAAAAAAATTAAAAGTGTTTCTATTCAGAAGTACTTGACCAAAGTTCCATCTCTAAAATCAGAATTTATTACACACACATATATTCCCTCTTTATCTCACTCACATTTGACCATCTCGTTATTTTACAAAAGTATCACGGAATTTAAAATTTTATTTCTAATTAAGCAAGTTTTTCATAACATTTTATAAGCAAGAAATTAGAAGTTGAAAGGGAAACATTACATAATAGCAAAGCGCCAATGCAAATTAAGTGGGGGTATAGGGAGAAGGATTATGCTGATAAGGAAACATTTAAAAAATTAAAATTATCTAGCGATGTACTTATTACTCAAATATATCAGATAATTTGGTATGAAAACTGCATTTTTCTGAATAGGAAATTAATTATACAGAATGTCTAAAAAATTATTAGTATAAAATAGAAATATATATTATTCAGAGGATAAATATAGAGCTTATTTGTGTGTGGTATCTAAAGAAATTATATCCCAAATTAAACTCTTCTCAGATTATGAGACATAGATTTGAATACATTTCACGTTTATTTACACCAAAATTGAATGTGCAACCCACCTTTCACTCACATTTCAGATCACCCTTGTCTGGGTTTCCATTTCAACGAATATTATTGACCACTAGAGGGAGAAACAAGAAAAGCTTTGAAAATTTTGACAAATCTGAGAGATTAGTTAAATGGCAGTAGTAAAATGTACTAATTGTAGCGAAATTTGGTTTCAAGGAAGGCACTAACAGATAGTGTTGGTTATTGGAGATCTGTTGATTCTATGGGATCCTGTAGAAATAACGTAACAGAAAGATGATGTGACTTCTCCAAAGCATGAGGAACAACAGGTTCTATGGTTGAGAAACTGAATTATAGTTTTGTTTAACTTGTGCCTTTGCCCAAAGAGTAAGTGCAATAAATGAACGTATCCAATAAGGGTGAATGATGAAAGGATTAACTGCTTCAGACTTCAAAGGTGGGAAAAATGCAGTAAAAAAAAAAATACTATAATAAAACAATTTCCCTATACTTTGCATTAAGTGAATTTGACAATTAATACTGAAAATTATAGTGAAATATATAGAACATACTTGTTATAATGTAACTGAAAATTCTAACCAGCTGAAGGTGTGTTTATTTTACACTACCTAAAACTTGGATTTATCAAGAGACAATTTCTTGAACTCTATTTCATTAGAAAATGTCTTTGAGTTGTTATCCAAGAAATTATTGACTCCTTTAGTTGTAAGGAAGATGTATAAAATATATTAATTTGACAAATAAATGTTCAACATCTACTCAATGTAAGATACTCAGAAGATTTGAGACTCAATTGGACACGAATTCTTTTCTCAAGAAATTTATAATCTAAAACATATATTCATAAAAATCTGTAAAACAGAGTAGATGTGGGACATGCCATTAGAGAAGCAGAGTCAGGGCACTAGGGGTGTTGAGAAGGAAAAGTTACCTCTAGTTTGATGTGTCTGTGGAGGGTGGTCAGGAGTAGGGATATGAAGACGGGAGGAATCAGGGAAGGCTTCATGAAAGATGTGGCGTTTGAGCAGGACCAAAAGATAGCTAGGACTTAGAGATGTGACAATTACAGGAAAAGCATTCTAGGTGCAGGGAAAAGAATGAGCAAAGGCGTGGAGTTAAAGTCCTGCTAGGCAAATGCAAAATGTATAAATACACAAACATAAAACAAAGAAAAGGATAGATGATTTAAAAAGACATAAATCTAGTCCAACATGTGAAATATATTTGGTTTACCCTATAACTGTTTGTGATCGTTAGTTTTTTGTATCAACTTGACTGGGCCATGGGGGTGCCCAGATATTTGGTAAAACATCCTTCTGGGTGTTTCTTTGAGGTTTTGGATGAGATTTTAACTGATTTAACAGTTAAATCAGTAAGCTGAGTAAAGCAGATTGCTCTCCGCAATGTGGGTGGGCCTCCTCCAATCATTTGAAGGCCTGACTAAAACAACAGGCTGACCTTCCCCTGAGTAAGAGAGAATTCTCCTGCCTGATGGCCTTTGGACTCCAACAGGGACATCAGCTCTGCAGATTTTGGATTTGCCAGCCTCCACAATTGCAATAATTGCATGAGTCAATTCCTTATAATAAAGGTCTTTCTCTCTGTATAAATATATCCTATTGGCTCTGTTTCTCTGGAGAACTCTGACTAATACACTGTTAATACTGCTTAAAAATAAGCATCTAGGGGCTGGCCCAGTGGTGTAGTGGTTAAGTTAGCATGTTCCACTTTGGCGGCCTGGGGTTCGCTGGTTTGGATCCTGGGCGTGGACCTATACACCGCTCATCAAGTCATGCTGTGGCAGGCGTCCCACATATAAAATAGAGGAAGATGGGCACGGATGTTAGCCCAGGGCCAATCTTCCTCAGCAAAAAGAGGAGAATTGGCTAACGGATGTTAGCTCAGGGCTAATCTTCCTCACCACACACACATGAAAAAAGCATCTAATAATCTAACACATAATATCTATTTGGCACCATTTTGTTATGTTGAACAATGGAAGAAATACTAAATACTAAAATAGCATCAACTTACAGAGAATTCTGGTATATCTGAGCGCTACTTCAAAGAATAATAGACATATATGCTCATTAAACTGATTTAAAAATATATGTTCTGGGGCCGCCCCATGGCGTAGTGGTTAAGTGTTCATGCTGCGCTGCTGGCGGCCCGGGTTCGGATCCCAGGTGCGAGCTGATGCACCGCTTGTCGGGCTGTGCTGTGGTGGTGTCCCACATAAAGTGGAGGAAGATCAGCGTGGATGTAAGCTCAGGGCCAGTCTCTCTCAGCAAAAACAGGAGGATTGGCATGGGTGTTAGCTCAGGGCTGATCTTCCTCACACACACACACACACACACACACTATATATATATATACACATATATATATATATGTTCTACTTTATTAATTAATTAATTTATTTATTTATTTATTTTTTTAAAGATTTTATTTATTTTATTTTTCCCCCCAAAGCCCCAGTGGATAGTTGTATGTCGTAGCTGCACATCCTTCTAGTTGCTGTATGTGGGACTCGGCCTCAGGATGAACGGAGAAGCAGTGCCTCGATGCGCACCCGGGATGCGAACCCGGGCCACCAGCATCGCAGCGCGCGCACTTAACCACCAAGCCATAGGGCCGGCCCAAATTTATTATTAAAGTAAAGGAAACAATTAAAATTGTAACCTGGAGGAAATAAAAAAAATAAATTATAACTCCAATAGTCTAATACAACCACTGTTGGCATTTTGGTGTATTTTCTTTCAGTAATTTTCTCTTTTGCAATTTTTAATGTACATATAAAATAATATAGTCTATTTTTTTACTTAAAATTATGTCATAAACATTTCCCCATAGTGTTTCTTTTTTTTTTTTTTTTAAAGATTTTATTTATTTATTTTACCCCCAAAGCCCCAGTACATAGTTGTCTGTCATGGCTGCACATCCTTCTAGTTGCTGTATGTGGGACGCGGCCTCAGCATGGCTGGAGGAGTGGTGCCTCGATGCGCACCCGGGATCTGAACCCGGGCCGCCGGCAGCGAAGCGCACGCACTTAACCGCTAAGCCACGGGGCCGGCCCCCCATAGTGTTTCATAGTCTTAAAAACTACAATTTTTAATGCCTGTACAATACACAGTCTGCAAACACTGTAATTTTCATAATAATTTCCTTACTTTTGGATATTGAGGTTTTTATACAGGTTTTTTTCTCTATTTTTAAGATCATCAATATAAATATATTTGTAATTATAGCTTTTTCATATTTTGAATTATTTCAGAATAAATTCCCAGAAGTGGTAGTATTTATTAGATCAACAGGTATGAATATTTTTATGGTTAGTCTAAATTGCTTTCCATAAATGGAACTTTCCTAACTTATAAGCCCACTGAAATAAAACCCTTCGTTTGCCTACTCAATATTCATCCTCATCTTCGTTAAAGACTTTCTTTGGTAGGAACGTGACGTTATAAAAACCTCACTTCCTCAGACTCCCTTACAGCTAGATATGTCCATATGATTGTGTTCTGATCTATGAAGATTGCTGGGCTGAGCTTCTAGAAACATTTTTGTTTGCTAATTAAAAGGAACCAGCTGGCACACACCTTTACCCCGTTTCCGTGCCTTTCTTCTTCCTGACTGAAAGTAGAGCAGCCTTCTTGCAACTTTGAGGATGAAAGCTATGAGTTAAAATAGTAGAACAGGAAGCTAGAAGGAGCTTGTGACTTTCTTGAACATCTGCACCAGCTCTAGACTCCCTCCTCTGGAATTCCTGTTACGTGGGTAAATTAACCCATATTTAGTTAAGAAATTGTAGTCATATTCCGTTATGTGAAACTAAAAGGAAATCTAATAGTAATATATGTGCATAATTATTTTTCCACAATAATGGGTATTGTCACTAAAATTGGGGGGGACACTATATTGGTACTCTTGATTGCAAATAACAAAATCTATCTTAAACTAGTTTAAACAAAAAAAGGGTATTTACTGGTTCACGTAGTAGGGGGAATACAGAGGTTGAACTAGCTTTGGGCTTTACTAAGTGGCATCAATGATATTATTAGGTCAGATCTCTTTCTCCCTTCCCCTTTTCTCTCTCTCTCTTACACTATCTCCCTATATCTATCTCCTTTCTGTTTTCCTCTACTGATTGTCCTCTTCTCTCCTACTGAAAATGGACTTCTTCCATGCAACTGGAGAAGCTGCCCAACAAGCAACTCCAGGCTTATGTTGGTCCAATGTCAGTGAGAACTGTGGAAAGAGAGAACGTCCCACTTTTGTTCAAAAATCAGACCTGGGGAAGGACTCCGATTGATCAGGTCTGTGTCGTGTGTTCATCCAAGAGGGGGACAGGACAACTGTGACTGTCAACTCCACCAAGATCACTGGACTAGAGAAGGGGCAATTCTCAAGGAAAAAGTTGGGTGTTGACACCATAACGTGGTAGAAAGGCTAAAACAACCCACCATCAAAAACTGTCTTTTATTAATAAAACATTCTTATTATTATTCTAATTTACCTTTCTTTCAGGCTGAAGATTTTGTCTGTTTGTGAGTTTTATTTCCTTTTTTGAAAATTCCCTCTTTTAAGACGTTGGTCATTCATTGACAAACAACCAGAATAAGTTTATACTTGACAAATCAGACAGTTGAATATTTTGAACATGATGTCAATTTTGTGCTTGTGATCTAATATTCTGTATCTGGAAATGCCATCCTCAAAGGATAGAAAATATATATTCTTTATGATGTCTATGTAGACATATTCTAAGGTCCGAAATATAGTGAGAACAGTGGCAATGGGGCTAGAGATAAATTTCATCAATAGGTGTACTTGCATCATGTAATATAATTAGTAGGGAGAGGTTAAAAAGATAGTTGATTCCTCTTCTGGAAGCTAACTGAATTGATTTTAATATATTACTTTGTGAGAATACTTCTTTATCTATTACACTAGCATATTGGTATTATGGATTATTCCCAAAAACTTTGAATTATTCAAAATGAGAGTTAAAAGCACATTGAGGATTTAAGCTTTAGATTAAGGCCTAAAATTAAAGCAAAAAAATTTTGGTTAAATAGCCTAGAGGATCTTTTTGTAAACTATAAATGTTTTATTACTTTTTTATTTACTAAATATTCATTCAGTTGATGTTTACGACAATCGTTTCATATATTGTTATAGTCCACATGGGATCTTATGATTTTGGAGAGCAGAGGCAGTGGCTGCAGGGTCTCTAATTCTTTGCGTCCAGGCTTCAGTGTAAGGCTGGGGCCAAGGGATTGCACGAGACCCAGGGGTGAGAAACTCAGCCATCACTGTGCACAGCTTTGCCAACATCATCTCACCAAACTGAATTTAAATGCCCTTCAAAAGAGGGAAAATTGAAACATCAAGACAAATGATGTACTGATCGTACCATGTACCCAATATATTCAATCAGCTTGATTCCCCTCTGCCTTCCAGAAAAAGGGCTGGCGATAGAAATGAGTCTTTTCTCTGCCCTCCAGATCTGCTGCTGTATCTGGCTGCTCCAGACCAGCTGCCACCTGCAGTCATGCACCCTGATGGAGTGCTATTCGTGCTGAGACAGAGTTTTTTTTCTTTTCATCTCTTAGAGTATAAAAGAAATAACAGGTGAAAATACCTGAGACATACTGGTCTGGCTATAAATATTAATTTCATCTGGATTGACACAATAAAGGCTTGTTCAGGGAAGTTTGCAAACTTGCCATTTAGGCAACTGCATTTTATACAGAGCCCAGAGCAAATGACATTTAGCTTCCAATGGATACCTGGGGTCCTAGTTCGGGCTACATGCAGCTTAAAGCATCCCCATAGCCACGCGATTTCATGCTGCTGTACCTCGCTGGTGTTTTGTCTCATACACCTGGAATTCTGTACTTTGTCCTTTGGGAGTTAGCATGAGTATTTTCTCTTGGAAGTGTTGTCTGACCGCTCCCATCCTGACATGAATTAGGTGCCCCTTGTCTGTACGCCCAGAACGTCTTATGGGCCATCATATAACTGAGCTTGAATGTCATTGATTTTCTTACCTGCCTGCCCCACTGTAATTTCAGGGAGGGCTGCAACTATGTTTTATTCATCTTTGAAACACTGTGGCATAGCAAAATACCTGTCTCAGTGGGCACATAGAAACTATTTGTTGAAAGGATGAATGCAGTTGAAGTTTATCTTTGGGGTCCCCTCATCTCCCTACTTGTTTCCCTTCTTCTCTTTTGTGGTGCACTACCCTGCCTCACCCCATCTCACCATTTTATGTCTTCATCCATCCTCCTCCTGACTTACTGTTGGCTCCTATTGCCAGCTGCCATCTGGGTTGGGAATAAGTTTCCTTATATCATAAATTACAAACCGCTGGAGAGTGGGAGAAGTGTTGTTCATCCATTCGCAAGTGTTGAATCCTTCAGTAATTAGCAGAGTGCTTTTCACACATTAGTGTTTATTTAGATTTTAAAATGTATTGCTTTTATCTATACATAAAAGTAATACCTATTCATTATAGAGAATTTTTTAAATACAGAATATAATTAATAATAAAAATCATTTATTCATCACTTATAGCATCTATAAGCACCATCAATATTTTGGTATATTGATACATATAACAATTCTTTTCCATGCATATATACTCTTTTCTTTTTAGCAAAATTGGGATCCTACTGTGTAAACTCTTTTATTCTGCTTTTTCCATTTAACATTATATCATGAGTATTTTATCATGGCATTAAGTGTTCTTTTAAAATGTCACTGATTTAATACTTTTCTTATTTCTGGACATTCAGCTCCAGTTTTTCCTTTTATAAACAAGTCTGTGATGAAAAATATAAATCTGTACATTTCCAATTATTTCCTTAAGACAAATTCCTAGAAGAATTATTTGATCACTGTGTCAACATTTTAAGGTCTTTTGATACGTACAGCCAAACCAACTTCCAGAAATGTTATATTACTTTATCATTTATTCACTCACTTCAATATGTATTGAGCCTTTGCTATGTGCTCGATACTGTGTAGGGGCTATGATCGTAATGGGAATAATGAACTCGAGATCTTTGCCCTCAATCTCCTAGGATGAGACAGATAATAAACAAGCAAACAAAAAAAGATAAAAGAATAACGTATTGTTAGTGGTGCTCTGAAGGAAGCTGTGATAGAGTAGGATCCACTTTGGTTAGAGTGGTGAGGGAAAGCTTTTCTGAGAGGTCTTGTTTAATTTGAAACCTGAAGCATTGAGAAGGCGCTAGCCATGGATGTGGAGGGCAGAGTCTGCTGGGAAGAGGAGAATGGCAGGAAATGAGGCTGAGAGGGTAGGTAGGGCCAAAGACTATGGTTCTTTGTTAGGTGATAAGGAGCTGTTAAAACAAACCAGTCATGCCAATGTGTTTATAGGTATCAGCAGGTCAATGCTTTGTCACTTTTTACTGAATACATGCATTTTAATAGAAGTCTCCTAGAGATCATTTCCTTAACTCAAGAGAATGCCCCCACTGGTGGAATTTTGGGCACCATGGTAGGTGGGCATTTCACTGCCTCTCGGATCACATGCTATATAGGGTTGCATACATTTCCCACGTTAGAGTGTTCTTTCTCAGGTTGTATCCTCTTCCATCAATGCCCAGGAGTCCGCACAGGTATATTGGCCTCATGTAGCAGCTATGCATGGGCCATGGCTCATCTCTCCTCTTCAGTTGAGGTTAATAAAAGCTGCCCAGTCATGACTTTCTTGTGTTGATTGTGTATCTCCATGGCAGTGGAATTAGTTAAGATGAGTTTTTATTTATTTATTTATTTTTTGTGAGGAAGATTGGCCCTGAGCCAATGTCTGTTGCCAATCTTCCTCTTTTTTTGTGCTTGAAGAAGATCGTCCCTGAGCTAACATCTGTGCCAGTCTTCCTCTATTTTGTACGTGGAATGCTGCTATAGCATGGCTTCATGAGCGGTGTGAGTCTGTGCCCGGGATCTGAACCTGCGAACCCTGGGCCGCCGAAGCGGAGCATGTGAACTTAACCACTAGGCCACTGGGCCAACCCCTTTTGAATATTTAACTTAAATATGTTTGCTACGGGCCAGCCCGTGGCTTAGCGGTTAAGTGCACGCGCTCCGCTACTGGCGGCCCGGGTTCGGATCCCGGGCGCGCACCGACGCACCGCTTCTCCGGCCATGCTGAGGCCGCGTCCCACATACAGCAACTAGAAGGATGTGCAGCTATGACATACAGCTATCTACTGGGGCTTTGGGGAGAAAAAGGAGGAGGATAGGCAATAGATGTTAGCTCAGAGCCGGTCTTCCTCAGCAAAAAGAGGAGGATTGGCATGGATGTTAGCTCAGGGCTGATCTTCCTCACACACACAAAAAATATATGTTTGCTACGTTTGTGAGCTCTCTATAGATAATATATATTATATAACATATTATTATATAATATTTATATATCACATATAATTAATATATTAGATATATACAGACAATAACATATAGAGAGATAATATATGTTGGATAATAAGAATAATCTTTTGCATAGAGAACTAAGAAGAAATGAATTCCCAAAAAGCTTCATAGTTACAGCTGAGATAGATATGTAGATTCAACAACAGGAACTGCTTCAAGTTCTAAATCCTTGGCTTTGATTAGTTTGTGTTTATATTAGGAGTCAGGCTCAGTGTTCAGCTTTCAGGTTTATTTTTAAGTATTGTGCATTGATGTTTACTGAGCACTTTCAGATTTATACATATTTATAAGTGAAAAGCTTATTTATTTTTTCTTTTTGTGTTTGGACTTTACTTATTTCTTACCCATGAAAAAGAAAATGATCCTTTATTAGAATTCTGACTTTTTCAAGACCATTCCAAAATCAAACAAGATTATAGTGAGGAAAGCATTCTTTCAATTCTTTGCCTCAAAAAGCAGATCTATACAATTCTATTCTGAATATTCACTTAGACAAGATACATTATTATAAGCAATCAAAGCAAAACTGTTTTGCATAAAATCAAATGAAATCAACAAATATTTACTACGTGTCTACAGTGTACCAGGACCTGAGTAGTCACTGTGAGGGCAACGGAGAAGTATAATGCATACTCCCTACCCTATAGGAGCTTACAGCCTAATGGGAGACAAAACATAAGGTGGGGAGACCTAGGACACTGACACATAGGGAGCACCTACCGTGGCCTAGGAATTGTACTGGGAGCTTTTACATAAGTTATCTCCTGCACAGCTGAGCTCGTTATCATCTGCCAAATTCTTTAGTATTCTCTTTCCCACTCTGCACCCAATCATCCAGCCTTCAGGTCATCCTCAGTCCCCACCACCCTTGCTTACTTCACACATTGAATCGTCACTTAATCCTGTTTCTAGACTCTTCCAATGGCCTCCTGACTGGTTCTGTTCTCTTCCCTTATTACCCATCCTTCTTCTACATAGTGGACAGAGTGAACTCCCAAAAATGCAAATGTGATTAGACTAATGACAACTCTTTTGATCTGCAAGTAACAGAATCCGTTTAAGAAAACCTAAGCAAAGGGGGTAATTTATTATTATGACTGCAGCAGTGACTCTTGGGCCCCAAAGGCAGGACACATCTGGGTCAGATGAACAGAATGGACCAAGACTATAATCCTTTCTTCCTATCTCTTGTCTTTGCTCCTCTCTACATATTTGCTTCATTTCTTACCGCAGATCAGCTTTTTCTTCTTTCTGGTATACATGCCAGAAAATCACAGCCAGACTGAGCCTGGACTATCTCGGTTTCCATTCTAAATTATGCAGGGAAAGGACTCATTGGACCAGCTTGGGTCAGGCATCACCCTTGGATCATTCACCAATGGCAATCAGAGTTACCTTGTAAGGACAAGGTAACTGTAACCATGTTGGTGGAAGAGAGGAGGAGCAGTTCTCAGAAAAAGAGTTGCTAGGCAGATAAATTTGCAGGTGTTTTTTGGAGACGCTGAGCATTTGAGTTGACTGGAGCATATAGTTGAGTTAGGGGTAAAAAGAAATAACGTTGCAAAGATGATAGTTTGGGGCCAGATTTTCAAGAATCTTTATGTGAAGCTAAAGAGTTTTTACTTTATCCTATAGACATTGGGGAGCTATTGCAGTTTTTTAAAGGGGGTGGCATGATGAAACAGTATTTAGGATAATTAATCTAGAAGTAGATTAGATGGTTTACAATTGGGAGAAACTGGAGCAGAGCCCACTACGACGATGTTGCTGGAGTCAGATATGATGATAAGGACATTGGAAGAGTGTGGGTAAAAATATTCAGGAAGACACAGATTACTTGGACATAGTGATGGGCTTTTGTTTTTCAATCTTTGTGAAATTTTTGTGATTATCTTATTGCTATGGAACACAACAAAAAAACAGACCATATGTTTCATAGTTCAAAGGCTGAATCCATATAGTTCTGACAACTCTATCATGTTTCTGACTGTTTCTTTTTTGTAGGAGATAAAGGCCAGGTTTTTGTTTACCGCTCCCTCTCACCATCTCCACCCCTGCCTACCACATATTGGGAGGATATTATTAGAAGTAGAAATGAGGCTGCAAAACTCTGGAGGCTAGTGAGGCAGACAGGCAAGGAGAGTGACAAAACAATGATGAATTATTTTCAATTCAAGATCGGAGTTCCTGTAACCAGGAAAAAGCTAATATCATTAACTAAGAGTACTGGACAGTGAGTCTTTTTAAAGAAGCTCTGTTGGGGGCCGGCCCCGTGGCTTGGCGGTTGGGTGCGCGCGCTCCGCTGCTGGCAGCCCAGGTTCGGATCCCGGGCGCGCGCCGACGCACCGCTTCTCCGGCCATGCTGAGGCCGCATCCCACATACAGCAACTAGAAGGATGTGCAACTATGACATACAACTATCTACTGGGGCTTTGGGGGGGGAAAAATAAAGAAGCTCTGTCAAGTTTCCATAGCACTTTCTGTGCAAAGTTTATTTTAGCACTTATCACATTGCATTCTAGTTATCTGTCCATGGGGCCACCTCCACACTGGGCCGTCAACTTCTTCAGGGCAGAGACTCTTGCCTGTTAATGTTTATATCCATGGTGTTGGTCTAGTGCTTGACTTAGCTAGATGCCCAACAAATGTTGAGTGTCCCCCATTTGATTACAGGCTTTTGTAGGTAGGGTCTGTGCTTCTTCATATACCCTGTAAAGCACTTGAAAGGAGTAAGTGAACAAAAATTATTAATATATGAACTACCAGCCTTTCCTCTGTCCTAGTTGTTTTGGATTTTTGTGATAGGAATTGGAACCAAAAGGGATGTGGAAGAACGAGAGGGCTAGCGTTGGGCGAAAAGTTTTCTGGGGGTTTGTACAAGAAGAAGGGATGTGGGAGGACAGTGGATGGGAGAGAGAACAGGGTCTTTTGAGAAGTGTTGATGTGAATTGTGTGTTCTCTTGGTATTTGAACAACACGAGTAAAGGACTTGGCTTGTTTTTGCTCCTTTGTGTTCTTAGATTGTGTTCTCTTGATGGCAACCTTCTGGGAGAGAAGTACATGAGTCACAGCTATGTAAGATTTATGTTTATTTAGTAAGGATCTGTGAAAGGAAGAAAAAGAAAAAAGAGAGCTAGAGAGAGAAGACAATGAGGGCTAGAGGAAGGAAGGAATGAAAGGGCACGTTAATGTCAGATTTCATAGTGGAGATCCATGACTGTAAACCATATACCTTGGTTTCCATTTTGAAACCAGTACAGTTCATCTGAATTATATATTAGTTTTCTCTGAAATTAGTGAGATTTCTACTCAGACATAAGGGCCTGAGTGAGTTTCAGTGAGGATCAAAAGCATTAGAAGAAGCTCATTTGGCATTAAGAAATTCAGCTGATCCTCTATTATAAATGAAATGAACACCGAATAGTAATTCTTGTTAAAGAAAGGAAGCATTTAACATCTTAAAAGTACCACAATTGTTAGTTTTCAAAATGAGTTATTTTATAGTAGAGACCAAAATTCTTTTTTTCCAAGGAAATTTCGCTCTTAAAATTCAGTATTTTTATATAGGAGCATCATTCATGGAATCAATAAAAATAAAATTTTTTCTCAGCGACATATTTAGATATTGAGATTTCTGTAGTATATTATATCAGACTATACCCTGAGGAACTTTAAAATGGAACATCAAAAATATTCAAAGGTCAATAGAAACAAAATGAATTTCAAGAATGAATTAGTTTTTAGGGTCATGTACAACTACTACTGTTATGTAATATAATCCTGAGTGAATAAATTGTAAGTGTTCCTGAGCAAGCTAGAAGCTTATCTTAAAGGTTTCTTGAGGCTTTTTCACATTTTAAAAAGTCAGGCTATTGATGACAGAATCATAGAATTTTAAAATAGAAAGGGACATTTGGGATGATCTTGTTCAATCTTTTCATTTTATAGATGACTAACATGTGCTATTTAGGTAGCAGCAAACTAAAAAGTCTTCAACAATGGTTCTCTATTGGGATGACAACCACTCTGGCCCAAACCTTCCTTCACCGAATCACTGCAACACACAACTGTAGAAACACAGAAAGAACAAAAGCAACAACATCAAGCCTGAAGGTTCTCTGGTGTCATAACATCCCTTCTGACTGAGCTAACAAAACCTTAAACCAGCAGGGCAGTTGTCCTTTTCAACTGAGCTTGCCTCTATGTTGTAATGGTGGATTTTGGGACACTAGGTGACACCACTTGAGCAGTTGTGGTGGCCAGAAAAGAATTATCCTTATCCTCATGCAGTATGGCCCAAACACTTGTTGCTAGGTTGTTTTAGAGGGCTTGCTTTTAGTGGGACCATTGTCAAGTCAACATGGAATGGCAGGTTCTACAGCAGAACGGGCTGGTGTGCTCCCACTGTTCCATCTATACTCTTCGAGACAGTAAGACACATACTTCTCTTGTGAAACAAATGTGCGAAGGCAGTTTTATGAGCAAAGTAGCCTTCAAATATCTACTGAGGAGTGATTTTCCCACTCCCCAACCCAATCACTGGAATTAATCAAGCAGTACTACAATTATTGGTTTACATGTCTTTCTAGCTTACTAGAAATAAATTTCCTGAGGGTAGGGATGGCCTTATTCCTCTTTGTATGTCAAACACCTAGCACATAGCAGAATATTACATACTTTTTTTTTTTTAAATTGAATATGTTGCTGTTGTTTTTTGGTCTTGTAGGGCCTCATCATCTACATCTGGATAAAGATATTTGAAGCAAATCTTGGAACAAGAATAATAACAAGATAACCATTTAAAAAGTACCTTTAATGTTCAAGGCTTTGTGAAGGACACAAAGTAGAATATGACGTGGACTTTCCTTTGGAGAGCCTCGTAAGCTAGGGAAATATATTAGTGTGCTAGGGCTGCCATAACAAAATACCACCGACTGGGTGGCTTAAACAGCAGAAATTTTATTTTCTCACCTTCTGTATGCTTGAAGTCTAAGATCCAAGTGTTGGCTGGTTTGGTTTCTTCTGAGACCTCTGTTCTTGCCTTGCAGATGGCGGCCTTCTCTCTATTTTCTCACATGCTTTGTCTTCTGTGTGCACATCCCTTGTGTCTCTGCATATCCAAATTTCCTCCTCTTATAAGGACACCAGTTAGATTGGATTAGGGCCCACCCTGACGGCTTCATTTTAATTTAATCACCTCTTTCAAGGCCCTGACTCCAAATAGTCACATTCTGAGGTACTGGAGGTTAGGGCTTCAACATATGAATTTCGGGGAGACAAAATTCAGCCCACAGTAGGGAGAAAATAGTAACAAATAGCTTTAATACCCATCAACTCTGGTGAGAGGGATCTGGGAAGGCGTCCTGGAGGAAGGAGGCTCTGACAGGATGTCAGCAGGTGGAATGGAAGTCAGAGTACCTCTGATAATTAGACAGGACAATCTCCTGTTACTGAGTATGGAGTGACTTGGTGAGGGATGAGAAATCTGGGTAGTTAAATTGGTCAATGTTTTCTGACACGTGGTGTTCTAGCAATCTGATTCTGATTCTCCTTAATAGACTCCGTCATCCTTTTAACTTGACTACTTGCTTGAGAGAGTAGAGTACAATGGTGACAGAACAGGTAGAGTTTTCATCTTTAAAATAAACCTAGGGCCGGCCCCATGGCTTAGCGGTTAAGTGCGCGCGCTCCGCTGCTCGTGGCCCAGGTTCGGATCCAGGGCACGCACCGACGCACAGCTTCTCTGGCCATGCTGAGGCGGCGTCCCACATGCAGCAACTAGAAGGATGTGCAACTATGACATACAACTATCTACTGGGGCTTTGGGGGAAAAAAATAAATAAATAAAAATTAAAAAAAAATAAAATAAAATAAACCTAACTGGCTCACAGATGTGTACCCATTGTTAGCAACAAATCTGGTAAACTGTGTGTTACATATAAATGGCTCAGAATAGCAAACTTTGCAGCAGAGATCTGAGGTGGAAGTTTGAGACTTAAGTGGATTCTGGAGTAATCAAGACATTCTCTTGAAGTCACTTTACAAAAATCAGTATGAATTTTTGAATATCTTATTTGGAAGCCATTGTCTAACTGGGCAAGATGGGCTTGCATGAACTACACTCACTTACAGTTTTTTAAGACAAAATATCCTCCACGAATATACAGTGCAGTAGTTTATTAGCACCAAGTTTGGAGTTCGACTGTCCTGGTATGAGTCCTGGTTCTGCCAGTTCCTATCCTCTGTTGCTTATTCTTGGGCAAATAGCTTATTGTAAGTGTCAGTTTCCTTTGTTGAAAATAGAGGTTGATGCCTTGCTTATTTTTGTGTTCCCTGGCAAGATACGTAACCATTTGATAACTCACTCATCTGTGGAATAGAAATTGTAGTAGTATCTACTTTATAAAAGTTCCTATGAGGATTAAATAAACGAGTATATGTAAAGCACTTAAAATAACCCCTGGCATGTAGTAGGCATTCAGTAGGTGTTCACCATCATTAGCACAGCACCAGGTTAGCTGTGCTTAATGAACATTTGTTAAGTGAATGAAGGACATTGATCCTGAGTAGTAAGAAATTGGTGGTATTCTATAACTAAGCATACATCCAAAATTGTATGGTGAAGGACCACTGGTAGGGAACAGTGGCTTATGCTAATAAAGTGGTCTCAAAGACCTGGAAGTAAGTTTCTGATGACTTCCTAGAATGTCTGTGTGGTGCACCTTTTCCAGTAAGTAACGGTTGCTTTTTGAGGGGGAAAAAAGTCCCTGGAGAAATCAAATAGCTCCAGAAGGCTGTAAAATTCTTACTTTATTTTTAACTTGGCACAGAATGAGGGGCCCATGCCTTGTTCTGAGCTGAAGAAGGTACAGTGAAGCTTTTATTTCATGTTTCTCTTTTGTCTTTGGTATATAGCAGGGTTTGCTGGTGCCCACCCCACATCCTTTCTCCCTTCTTCCTTGCCAGCAGAGTACTGATTTTGTTCTGGTACCTACTCATCCCCTCTTGACACAGGTAAATCCTGATTAGTTTGTCAATTATGGTAAACCCCTCCACGCTCCCCCCAACTCCCCAAACTCTCATTTAGGTACGAGCATGAGACACAATTCTGGCCAATGAGAAATGAGGGGAAATCTACAATGGGGGCTTCTGGAAAAGATTTCCTTACTCTTAAAAAGAGACACAGGATGAAGCACCCTCTTTTTATGCTGCACATTGCTATGTCAGGATGGAATGTTTGGAATCGTGGCAGCCGTCTTATAAGCTAGCTATCAAAATGCAAACAAATTTTCTCCTTAGAATCAATGAGATTCAATCTATGGCAGAAACTTAAGTCTAGGTGTGAAATGACTTTCTCTATGTCTCATGTGAAGTTCGTGGTTATCTGGTTATTACATTCCAGATTTTTAGTCTTTTGGTCCAGTGCATTCAAATATGTTGAAAATTTTTAGTATTAAAAAAATTATAGTGTGGCTTACTTTAAATCTATCACATTTGATTCTAACTTCCAGAAATATCCTCAAGCAGTCCTTTATTTTTTAGTAATAGCTTTGTTGAGACATAATTGACATACTATGCAATTCACCAATTTAAACTATAGAATTCAATGGTTTTTAGTATATTCACAGAGTAATGCATCCATTACCACCATCAATTTTAGAACTTTTCATCACCCCAAAAAGAAACCTCATAACCATTAGCAGTCATTCTCCCTTTCTACCCAACCCCCCAAACTTAGGCAACCACGAGTTTACTTTCTGGTTCCATGGATTTACCTATTCTGGGTATTTCATGTGAATGAAATCATGTGTGGTCTTTCATGACTAGCTTCTTTCACTTGGCATAATGTTTTCATCCATGTCATAGCATGTATCAGTAAATCATTTCTTTTTATTGCTGAATAAAATTACATTGTATGGATAGACCACATTTTATTTTATCCATTTCATCAGTTGATGGACATTTGCGTTGTTTCCACTTTTTGGCTATTACGAATAATGCTGCTGTGAACATTTGTGTACAAGTTTTTGTGTGGACATACATTTTCACTTCTCTTGTTTATATACCTGGGAGTGGAATTGCTGGGTCATACAGTAACTCTACATTTAACCTCTTGAGTAACTGCCAGACTGTTTCCCAAAGTGACTGCACCATTTCACATTCCCACCAGCAGTGTATGTGGGTACCGATTTTCCACATCATCGCCAACACTTATTATCTGTCTTTTTGATTATAGTCATCCTAGTGAATGTGAAGTGGTATCTCAAACTGGTTTTAATTTGCATTTTCCTGATGGCTAACTATATTGAACACCTTTCATGTGCTTATTGGCCACTCGTAGATCTTCTTTGGAGAACTGTCTATTCAGATACTTTGCCCACGTTTTTTAAACAATAAACTTTCAGAGTAGTTTATTTAGATTTATAGAAAAAATTAGCAGAAAGTACAGAGTTCCCATATATCCCCTTGCACCTTCACACACAGTTCCCCCTATTATTAACATCTTGCATTAGTGTGGTACATTTGTTACAATTAATGAGCCAATATTGATACATTATTATTAACTAAAGTCCACAGTTTACATTAGGGTTCATTCTTTGTGTTGTACATTCTATGAGTTTTGAAAAATTTATAATGACATGTATTCACCATATAGTATCATACGGAATAGTTTCACTACCGTAGAAATCCCCTGTGCTCCACCATTCCTCCCTTCTGTCTCCTCTCCCCCAGACCTGTGGCAACCATTGATTTTTTTACTGTCTCCATAGTTTTGCCTTTTCCAAAATTTCATATGGTTGGAATCACATTGTATATAGCCTTTACAAATAGGCTTCTTTCATTTAGTAATATGCATTTAAGGTTCTTCAGTGTCTTTTCATGGCTTAATAACTCATTTCTTTTTATCGCTGAATATTATTCCATTGGGATACATCCATTGGAATACACTCATTGTATGAATGTACCACAGTTTATTTATCCATTCATCTATTGAAGAACATCTTGGCTCTTCTAAGTTTTGGCAATTATGAATAAAGTGGCTTTAAACATTCATGTGCAGGTTTTTGTGAAGACATATATTTCAGTTCATTAGGATAAATACCAAGGAGTGCAAATGATGGTTTATGGTAAGAGTATGTTTAGTTTTGCAAGAAACTGCCAAGCTGTTTTCCAAAGTGACTGTACCATTTTGCATTCCCATCAGCAATGAATGAGAGTTCCTGTTTCTCCCTTTGCCCAGTTTTACGGTGGGTTATTTGTTTTTTTACTATTGGGTTGTAAGAGTTTTTTATATATTCTAGATATAGCACCTCATCAGGTATATGATTTACAAAATTTCTTCTCATTCTGTGGTTTGTCTTTTTTATTTTCTTGTTGGCGTCCTTTGAGGCATAAAAGTTTGTAACTTTGATGAAGTCCAATTTATCTGTTTTTTCTTTTGTTGCTTGCTCTTTTAGTGTCGTGATTGAAAAGGGTTTGCCTAACCCAAGGTCATGATTTACTCCTGTATTGACTTTTAAGAGTTTTATAGTTTTAGCTCTTACATTTAGGTCTTTGATCCATTTTAGATTAATTTTTATAAATGGTGTGAGTTAGGGGTCCAACTTGATTCTTTTCCATCGGGATATCATGTTGCCCAGCACCATTTGTTGGAAATGCTATTCTTTCCGCCACTGAATTACCTTGGCACTCTTGTTGAAATCAATTTACCATAAATGTGAGGGCTTATTTTTGGACTCTCAATTCTGTTTCATTTATCTGCATTTATATCCTCATGCCAGTACCGTCTTGATTACTGTAGCTGTGTGGGAAATTTTGAAATTGAGAAGTGTGAGTCCTCCAATTTTGTTCTTCTTTTTCAAGATTGTTTTGGCTATTCTGAGTCCCTTGTATTTCCATATGAATTTTAGAATCAGTTTGTAATTTCTGCAAAGAATCAGCTAGGATTTTGGCAAGAATTGCATTGAATCTGTAGATCAATTTGGGGAGTATTTCCATCTTAATAATAAGTCTTCTGATGTGTGGACATGAAATGTCTTTCCATTTCTTTAATTTCTTTCAACAATGTTTTGTAGTTTTCACAGTATAAGTCTTATACTTCTTTAATTACATTTATTCCTAAATATTTTATTCTTTTTGATGCTATTGAAAATGAAATGGTTTTCTTAATTTCATCTTTGGGTTGTTTATTGCTAGTGTGGAGAAATACAATTGATTTTTGTATCCTGCAATCTTACGAATTGTTTTATTAGCTCTAATAGTTTTCAGTAGACCCATTAGGATTTTCTATATATGAGATCATATCATCTGTAAATAGAGATGGTTTTACTCTTTCCTTTCCAATCTAGATGATTTTTATTTCATTTTCTTGGCTGCTTGTCCTGGCTAGAACCTTCAGGACAATGTTGAATAGAAGTGGTGAGAGCAGACATCTTTGTCTTGCTTTTGAAAAAGCATTCTGTCTTTCACTATTAAGTATGATATTAGCTGTGGGTTTTTCATAGATACCCTTTATCACAGGTGCCTTGGAAGAAGAGAGACAGCAAGGAAGCAATGGAAAATAGATGTTGGTGGGTCTTGCATTGAAGATCTTGTGCCCTGTCTCTTGGATAAAGCCCCAAGAAGAGGGTAAAACCCATGACTGTTTGAGGCACCCAACAACAGAGCCTGATGATTCCATGCTGTGTACAGGCAGAATTAGGGTTCAAAATAGAAACTGAGTTAAGTTGTAGGAAAATAAACTAAGTTATATTTCTTGCTCACTGAAATTGTGAACTGACTCAGAATCACTATATTATTATTAATCATGAAATAGCTTTTATATAGGGCCTTTTCTCACACATAGCTAGTAATGGGCATACATAGTAATTCCAAGTAAGGAACTCTTTGGACGCCAGTTCTGTTCAATATAAATCAATCCAGTGTTTTAGTGAATAAAATTTTAAAATGCTAAAATATTTTTGGAATTAGCATTGATTTGTTAGGGAGTCTGCTATGGATATAGCAGGGTATTTTTAATTGATTTAGAGTCAGAGTACAATACGCTTATAGAAAAGACAATCTCATTTTACACAGAAATCAATGACATTTTAGCATGCAAAGGCTGTTGGAATGCTGACTAAAGATTTGAATCTTGAAACATTCCCTTTTACACATTCAAAGGAAACATTTATTCATCTGTATAAAATTAAAAATTATGCTTTCTTATTTTGTAGGACTGTTGTGTAATCAGAAGCAGGATTTCATGCAAAATGTGGACATATATTATGATTTTCCTAGCAAGATAATTACTACACTGCATTTTAATTAAAGGAAAAATCCATCTAAGTTCTCGAATTTGGCACTAGAATTCAAAACAAAAAAATACTTGAAATGCTCATTTTTTTCTCCTTTTTCAAATATTTACTCATTTTAAGAAGCCTCCATTACCATATCCATTTGAACGCTTACTTCATTTTTCCTTCTTGAAAACTTAAAAAAGCATTGATATTGTGTGTTTTTGTTTACTTTAAACCAGTGGATCTTAATCCTAGATGCACATTAGAATCAACTAGGTTGCTTTTAAAAAATAACACTGCCTGAGCCCCAGGCACCCCTGGAAGTGCGATCTGTGGCTGGTATTCTTTAAAAGCTCTCTAGTGATTTTAATGTATAGCTTGAGTTGAGACTTGCTTTAAATAATCACCAAGACTGGTGAATTTTGTGGTACATAAATTATATCACAATAAAATTGTTTAAAACAATCATTACCAGCAGATTTCTAAAACTTCACCCAAATAAAGTGTCATACCCACATGAATGTCAGGTGCCAACAGTACCATTTTATCCAGGACTGAGAGGCTTCCCCACCTGTGGGACTTTTGGTGCTAACCATGAGAAAATCCTGAGCACACTGAGAGAGTTGGTCACCCTATAATGTGGAAGAGGTGGCCTCCCTGGATGGAGGAGGGCCTTTTCCCCTCCTTAGTCAAGGTTATTTGAGGAGAGACAGAGATAGCGCTAGTTTCTTGCCCTTCTAGGAGACACTTATTGTTGCTACTTTTCTGCCACACACTCACTCATTATCATCTTGTCCTCTGGCTTCAAACCCCACCATCTCATTGAAATTATCCTCTTAGAGATGACCAATGATTTCTTTTTTTTTTTTTTGTGAGAAAGATCAGCCCTGAACTAACATCCATGCCAATCCTCCTCTTTTTGCCGAGGAAGACCGGCCCTGAGCTAACATCTATTGCCAATCCTCCTCCTTTTTTTCCCCCTTTTTCTCCCCAAAGCCCCAGTAGATAGTTGTATGTCGTAGTTGCACAGCTTTCTTAGTTGCTGTATGTGGGACGCCGCCTCAGCATGGCCGGACAAGTGGTGCGTCGGTGCGAGCCTGAGATCCGAACCCGGGCTGCCAGCAGCGGAGCGCATGCACTTAACTGCTAAGCCACGGGGCCGGCCCCGACCCATGACTTCTTTGTCTCTAAATGCAATGGCTCAGCAGTGTCTACTGCTGATCCTTTCCTCCATTCTTCCTTGCTTTCTGTGGCATAGTATCAGACTGCTTTCCCTACTTCTCCTCAAACTATTCCCATTTCCTTTGCTGGCTCCATTTCTTCTTGTTTGTCCCCTAGGCATAGATGTTTTTCATGGTTTTGCTTTTGGCTCTCTTGTCTTGCCTATACATGTTCATGATTTCACCTGATTCCTTTCTGCATATATGCCCTGTTGTCAGTAGCTGTTATCATGACCAGGACAGCCATCCCCCCTCCGTATCCGTGGCCTCGTTGGGGTAAGAAGAGAGATGGACCTGGCTTGCAGAGTCTTAGAAAACTTCATTGTCTTCATGATGAGTCCTGGCACTGTAGGGACCAGGGGTGTGATGTGACGTCTAAGACAGATTCACAGGAATTAACTTGGACAAAGGTTCATATTTCCTGCCTTAATCAACTGAAAACCCCAGGAGGAACTCTCAATTGCATCCCTAGCATTTTGCAAAGTGCCTGGCACATAGTAGGTGCTAAAAAATAAAGAGTAACACATCTTCAACAGCAACACATTTTCAGTTGCTTCTCAGCCTCTCTTACACTATGTGCCAAAATGAGTAGGGGGGAATGGGAAGAACATGACTATAGATGAAGATGTTTGTCCTGAGTGTTTTCTTGAACTCTGTCAGGGTATTACGACATATAGCATCCACCCATGAGCCCCGGAAAAGATCTTGGATAGTTCTAGATACTTTAGAGATGAAGCTATTGCCATTCTAATTTCCATCAAACCTCAAGATTCCATAAATCATAACAATACTATCTAACTATATCCAAGTTCCAAAAGAACTATATATTATTCTAAGTAAAAAAGAATGCAGGGAAGAGTCTGTAAGGAGCCTGGAAGAAAGGAGGTCAAAGGGGGAAGACTTTGACATCATGTGTCTACCTCTGTCTGGGAAAATCGTGGCCAGATCACCAGGCAGAAGCGTTGCTGTTCCTTGGCAAACGTCTCTCTGTGGGGTTAATGGGGGCGTGAGGCTATCACAGCCATCGACATGGTTCAGTGAATCCTCCTAACTCTGATTCTGTGATAAGCAAGGAGTCAGATATTCTAGCTACCTACATACACTTTCATAGAGGTATTAACTAAACAATGTGAGCCCTACAGTTGAATTGAGAGTCATGTTTCTCACCTTAAAATTAAAATTCTGACTTTACATGGGTCTGTTTTTTCAGCATGTTAGTTAAATCCAGTCATCTCTGAATATGCTGACAAAATAGAATTTTTTTTGACCTGCAAAACTAGAGATCATACTGGGGAATGTAGTGGCTACATCAAAGAGCTATCACCCTGTGAACAGTGAGCTGCTCCCTTAGACAACATGTCTGGTTCTCCTGTTTCTAACTCCAAAGTCTCTATTTCATATCTCTAGCTCTAACTTCTCCTGAGTGCCAGTCATCTAGGCATCCCCATCTGGATATCCCAGGTCCATCTCAAACTCATTTCTAAATGCAAATTAATCATCTCAAACTCCCAGTTCCACATTTCTGCTTTGGATTTCTTCATAGGCCCTCTAGCCTTCATAGAACTTACTTGTTTTATTCACTGTCTGTCTTCTGTCTCCAGAATATATGCTCCATGAGGATAGGAGCTTTTGTATGTTTTGTTCACTGCTGTATCCCCATTGCCTACAAGAGTGCCTGGTGTGTGGTGAGTATGCAGTGGATATTTGTTGAATGAATCTTTACCCCCAACTTGCTCCTGTTCTGGACTAATGCCCTTACCGGTGTTTATAGCACTATGATTTTCCAGTTTATCCAGACTCAAATCCTTGTAGTCATTTTTGACTCTTCCCTATCCTCTTCCTGTATCCATTTAGTAAGCAATTCCTTTCAATGTTGCTTCCAAATATCTTTTAGCTTAATGTTATCCTTTCCATTCTCATTGCCGCCGTTACAAGTTAGACACTTGAAAACTCTAACTGGGACTATGAAATAGAATCTCCTAAGTGCCCTGTTCTCTAGATTTTTGTTACTTTAATTAATCCTACATGTCACTGCCAGCTCAATCTTACTTGGAGCTCAGCTGTCATTATGTTGCTCCCTTACTTGAGGTTCAGCACTGTTTAAATACAGACTCCTCCGCCCGGCATTTGCAACTGCCACAATGTGACCCCAATCTGTCGCTTCAGTTGTATCTCCCACGTTTCCTTTACAGATTCCTTATGGTGCAAACAACCTGTGCGACTTGTTCTTTGAAAACTCCTTGAACTTCTCTACCTCTGTACTTTTCTCACGCAGTTACCTTCTTCAGGAATGTTCGTTACCAGCTGTTTCTCGTGGTATTTGCTTTTGTACAGCTGAATAATTTCCATATACTACAATCTTTTGATTCATCAGTTTTACAAACTGACTTATTGTGGGAGATGAGGATTTAGCTTGTTTACACTATCACACCTCACCTCTGTGCCAGATTATCCTGTTTGCCCCTCCAGTTCCACCACCCACCTGCTCTCTGTCCCAGGAGTCTCATCTGCAACGTGGCGCCCATGCTCTCTGGCTTCTTGTTGGCCTTGGTCAGTGGGAAGCAGATAGGAGGTCTGCGGGAGGGAAGTGGGAGAGGTTAGGTTATTACCCCAACTCCCTCCCAGTGTCCCTCAAACAAAGATCATTGTTCTTTCAAAGTGGCCTCCTCACAACCTTCTTCTTTGGGTTTTGGTAACTGTTCCCTCTCTTCATCGCTCGGGCCTAGGGGGTCAAATCCTGTGATTCTCTTACCTGCTGTCTACATCTTTGTAAATAATCCCTTTGTAAAGATACCCTTCTGGTTTATCCTAATTTGAGTGTATCATTTGCTTTCTGTTGGGATCTGACTGACGGATATACTCTCCTTCTATCCTCCCAGTTTAGTTATATCAAAATTTTTGGTTAATTCAAAATTTATTGCTTATAAAAATATGACATTACAAATATCATAGTGCTCCCTGAGTATATTTTGTTTCTGGCACAGCCTTTTATTTTTCTACATGTTGGTTATTATCTTGTTTCCTCATTTCTTAGTGTATGTAATTTTGACTAATTCTTCCCAGGAATACAGTTGAATGCATCAGAAGCATCATCAATTTTATTTCTTCCTGGAAACCTCACTCCTGGGCCCTACCCTCTTTCATTCAGTGATGTTTAGGAATTGTCTAGGCCTGCTTTCAATGCCTTTGGAATCCTATGACTTTCTCTTTTTTTTGGTCAGGGAAATATTCACTCTGAGCTAACATCTGCTGCCAATCTTCCTCTTTCTTTATCCTCCCCGAAGCCCCAGTGATTGGTTGTATATCCTAGTTGTAAGTCCTTCTAGTTTTTCGATGTGAGCCGCCACCACGGCATGGCAAGTGACGGACGGTGGTGTGGTTCCACCGCCGGGAAATGAATTCTGGGCTGCCGAAGCAGTGAGAGTGCCGAACTTTACCCACTAGGCCGTCAGGGCTGGCTCTGGCTTTCTCTTTCTTGGTTTACTTCTTTGCTTTGCTGAAGCACATACTCTAGTGGCTTCCTAAGAACTGATACATGGGAAGTGAACTTTTTGAGGCCTTGAATATCTAAAAAAGTCTTTGATAATTTGGTCGGGTACAGAACACTAGGTTGAAAGTGGCTTTTCTCTCAGAATTTTGAAGGCATTCCTTCATTATCTTCTAATTTCTTATATTTCTTTTGAGAAGTGTAGTGTTGTTCTAATTTCCTAACTTTTGAATGTACCTTTAAGAGGTGTTTAGAAGATGTGTCTTTGTGTTGGTCTTTTGATGTTTGCACTGCGGTTGGCCTTCTGGAGGTCAGCGTCTTTCAGTTCTTGTCATTTTCCTTGCATTATTATTGAAGACACTCTTAGCTGCCTTGTCAACAGACAATCTCCCCATGTTCCTTGCTAACAGAATTCTGATTTTATTCAGGCAGCAATGTGCCCAGTCCCAGAGGACAGATACATCATGATTGTTAAAGCTAGTCATGGTAATCCCATTCCCATTTGTCAGATACAGTACTTGTTTTTCCAGTTTGGCCTGTAACTAATGGAGGCCATGTAATGTTTTTCTGGTCAATGAAGTAAAAGAAGTCTGCTGGGGGGAGGGGAAGAAGCTTTAGGAGATGGTTTTATTTTCCAATAAGAGTCAGATGCATGGGAAGAGCTCTTTGTATTGTCCCTTTTTTCCTGCTTTGGACCTGATTGTGAAAGGGCATGTTGTCACTTAAAAATTGTGATGCCATCTTGCTATCGAGAGAGGACAAACCTAAGGATAAAATGCCAAAATCCTGAGAAATGGCAGTTGATTGAGTCAAAGCACCAAACCTGGAAGAGTCTACCTCCAGACTTCATGTTATATGAGATAATTAAACACTTTTTATTACTTTAGACACTTTTTGCTTGGGTATCTTGTCAGCTGCAGCCAAGTGACTTCTAACTAATGCATAGTTCATTGATAAGTTTTCCCCCTTCATTTTCTCTATTTCCTTTTTGGAACTCCCATTTGTTGGAGCTCCTGAATTAATTTTCATACCTCTTTTCCCCCTCTTTTTTCCTCATCCTTTTCTCCCTGTTCTAATTTTCTGGGAAATTTCCTCAATTTTAGCTTTCAACCATTCTACTGAATTGTTCATTTCAGCTGTCAGATTTTTAATTTCCAAGACCTCTTCTTCTCTGATAGTTCTTAAGAAATACATCTTGTCTTGTTTTCATAGATGTAATATTCTCTTTTAAACCTGAGGCTGTTAATTATCATTTTGAAAAGTTTTCTTCTGCTACCTGCATTGTCTCTATTTCTTCTGAGTTACTGTTTTCTATTTGTTGTCTTTTAGGTTGGAGCCTGTCCTCAATTATTGGGTGATACAAGTTGTCATTTTTTTTGCAACGGTCCTAAAAAGATGATTGGAAGCTTTATATATGTGGGTGGACTTCCTTGTAGGGTGATTAAGCAGCAAGCAAGCGTTTTTGTTGAGACCCCAAAATAGCAGTATCTATAGATATTTTCTTTTAGAGTTTTAACTTCTCCAAAGAAGAATCCTTAAAGGGATATACAGATTACTATATTGCTATATACAGATAGCAAGCATTCTAGGAGCAGGGGAGAGGGGTGGTAAAAGTGTTTATGGGCCCCACAATTCACTACCTAGACTTTTGCTTAATCCTTCTCAGTGAGGTGCTGGTAAATATTAGCAACTAGCTCTCTGAAAGAAAAAAAAAGCCCTGATTTGCAGCACTTGCCAATATCTGTGGTGTAAATATTCCCACCATGTCCAATTTTAAACCACTAACATGATGTCACTGAATGCAGAGTTGGGAAGATACGTACTGTAGTTCGCCATTGTATAGTATTTCTACCATACAGATAGAATAGATTTAAATAACTTCAAGAGCATAGCTAATAGTAAAATGTAGTAAAAAAATAATTAGGAAGTTATGAGCTTTGAGTATATATGTCTGTTTTTGATGCAATTTATTTAGTTGTGAGCTTATCTAATTTAATTTTTTTTTAATGGCTGTGTTTAACAATTGAATTGCAAAAACTGCTGAGAATTTAACCATCGGTTCCTGTGAGCTGGTACAAACTAGTTCTGGAACATCGCTGCTGTTTCCGGTGCTAGGCCCGACCCTCACCCTTCACAGTGTCTGGTCTTTCTGACTCTGGAGTCTCTATTGCTGATTTTCTCCTGATAAAATAGTTTTGGTATCCTGCAAGGGGGTGGTAGAGGATAAAGAGGGATGGCCAAATTGCAGGGGTTGCGAGTGAGTAAACCTGGGGATCTTCAGCTTGTTGTACAGGTTTTCAAAAAATCCCTATCTTTTCAGCCCCACACCTAACTCCTGCCCTCCATGGTACCTGATGCCACAGAGTCCTAAGCTCTCTTCAGCTCTGCCAGTAAAATAAGCCTCTCGGCAGGTACTTAAGAGCGGCGGCCTCCTGGTCAGTTGCTGCTGTTCCATCTGCTTCCTGTCTTCCAAGAAGATGTTGATATCACCTGTTGGTTATTGTCTTCTCTCCCATTTTCTTTGTCCTTAAGGGTTCATAACTTTTATATTTCCTTTCCCCGTTTCAGTGGGAGCAGATAAATAAGTGTGTTCAGTTGGATTTTTTTTAAGTGGAAAGATAGCTCAATAAGTATTGCATTCACAATTTGCTGAATTGACTTAAGATTCCTGGATGCTTGTAGTAGCAACTAAATTCTGCCAATTAACAGGACCTCACTAACTCCTGATTTATTTAGTGTATTATTGTATTCCAGGCCATTAGATATCCACTTTGATTTTTCCTCTACATTTTTTAAAATAAACTTTTTATTTTAGAATAATTTTAGATTTACAGAAAAGTTGTGAAGATCATACACAGTGTTTTCATATACCCCACATTCAATTTTCCTCATTATAAATATTTTACTTTAGTATGTTACATTTGTCACAATTAATGAATCTATAGTGATAGATCATTGTTAATTAAAGTCCGTGCTTTATTCATGTCTCCTAAGTTTTTACCTAATATCTTTTTTCTGTTCCAGGATCCTATGTAGGATACATTACATTTAATCGTCATGTCTTCTTAGGCTCCTCTTGGCTGTGACAGTTTCTCACTCTGTCTTTGCTTTTGATGACCTTGACAATTTTAAGGATTATTCATTAGATATTTTATAGACTGTCCCTCAGTTGGGATTTCTCTGATGTTGTTCTTGTGATTAGACTGGGGTTGTAGGTTTTGGGGAGGAAGACCCAGAGGTAAAGTGCCATTCTCATCACATCATACCAAGGGTACTGCCATATGGCAACACAATTCTGATGCTAACCATCTGGAGTTAGCACAGGCTCCAGATTAAGGGCATAGTCCCCAAAAAGATTGACTGCACATCAGAGCCAGTGGCAAGTTTGGGGTTTCACTGGCCACCTGCACTTCTGACCAACTGGCAACAAATTCAAGGGTTCCCACAAGCCCTCAGGTTTGATAATTCACTAGACCAACTCACATAACTCAGGAAAGAGCTATATTACAATTACATCTTCATCATAAAGGATTCAAATTAGGACCAGCGAAGTGAAGAGAAACATAAGGTGTGGTTGGGGCGGGTCTCAAACACAGAGCTTCCATGCCCTCTCCCCATGGAGTCAGGGTGCGTCAACCTCCTAGCACATCAGTGTGTTCACTGAACAGGAACCACCTCTGAACTTTGGTGTCCGAGTATATACTGGGGTTTCATTACATAGGCATGATTGGTTAAATCACTGACTATGTGACTGAACTCCATCTTTAGTACACCTCCCTTCCGTGGAGGAGGTTGGGCTGGGCTACTATCACCTGGCTCAAAGTCCCAACCCTCTAATCACATGGTTGGTCTCTCTGGGATGGCCAGCCTCCACCCTAAGTTATCTTATTAGCATAAACTTAGGTATGGTCCAAGGCGCTCAGGAATAAAAAAGACACTCTTATTACTTTGGAAATTCGAAGGATTAGAGTCTCCCTCCCAGGAACCAGGGATGAAGGCCAGTCAAATTCTTTATTATACGACAAGTACATACTATCAATATGGCTTATTACGGTTGATGTTGACCTCAATCACCTGGCTGATGTGGGGTGTGTCAGGTTTGTCTACTGTAAAATTTCTCTCCCTCCACCCTTTTCATACTATACTTTTTGGAAGAAAGTCACTATGTGCATTTAAGATGTGGGAAGTAATGCTCAACCTCCTTGAGTGGGAAGTATCTACGTTAAATTATCTGGAATTCTTTGAAAAGGGAGATTTATGTCTTTCCCCCCATTTATTTATTCATTCATCATTTATTTATATTAGTATGGGCTCATGCATATTTTATATTTTGGGTTATAATCTAATAGTACTTTATTTTACTGCTCAAGTTTTTTTAGTTTTGGCCATTGGGAGCTGTTTCAGTCGGATCCTGTGTCCCTTTGACATACCCCCATCACTGTGTTGGTTTTTTATTTGTTTGTTTCTTTAAAGTACTTCCTTACTTTCTGGAATTCCAAGCTCATCTTGTATATTTCCTGCCCCAGTCCTAGAGACAGCCATTTCTCCAAGGAGTAGTAGTTCCTTTTATTGAAGAGTGGTGTTACCTACATTCTTTTAAATCATTTTCTTTTCTTCCTGACTCCTTGTTTTAACTTTATTTTTGGAAATAATATTAATAGTCAGTGCTCATTCCCATTTTGATTTTGGGTGGGATTACCAAGATCTAGGAACTCTAAATCAGAGCCGGCCTATTCTCTTGCACAGGAAATAAAAACAGAACTACAAGTAAATTGCCATTGCAAGGACCCTGATTGTTTCCTTTTTGATAACACTCAGAATCCCTGAAGGGATGGAATTATCTAATATGAGATAGAGAAGTGCAGCTTAGAGACCTGCAGGATGAAGCTATGGAAAAGAGTGAGGGAAAACATGGTTTAGACTTCATGATTTTTGTCTCAACTTTTATTTTGGAAGTTTAAACTGGAATTCTGTCTCTGGAAGGCCTGGGATATCTTTTTTTTTTCTCATCAACATTTTATTATGAAAAATTCAAACATATAGCAAAGCTGAAAGAATTTTAGAATAAAATAATTTTATATTGAAAATTATACATACCACCTAGATTTTACGATTAACTGTTTACTTGCTCTATTACATATCTATCCAACTATTCATCCCGCTATCCATCTATTAATCTATCTTATTTTTTGATGCATTTTAAAGTGGTGAGGTTGAGGACAGGCAGCCCCAAAATGTGCCACTCTGGTATGTGGATTATTTCAAGCTGAAAACATCAAAGCTCAGAAGGCTCAGGAAGAACATTTGACCTTCCCTCAAAATGTCTAAAAGAATTTAAGAGAGAAGGGCTTGTCCCAGGAAGGAACTATCACCATAGATAAGTCTAGTATAATATGAACTAGGTGGGGTAGACAGAGAGGAACCTAGCATGGCCATTTGATCAAAGTCCTCTCTGGGTCCCATTATCTTGAAATGGCCCAGTAAACATTTGTCTACCAAACATTAACTCTTTTCATTGTCTGTATTTGCCTTTTTTCCCTTTGAAGTCCCAGATCTCTATCTCCTTCTCCTTAATCCGGAAAGACATATATACCTCATTTTGCTTGTCTTTGGAATTTTTCATCCTCATGTGAATTCCTCGTGTGCACGTATTAAACTTTGTTTGATTTTCTCCTGTTAACCTGTCTTACGTCATTTTAATTATTCGACCAGCCATAAGAACCAGGGGGGAAGTGGGGGAATTTTCCTCTCCCCCACAAAAGTAAATTGCAGACATCAGTATACTTCTCCCTAAATACTTGAATGTGTGTATCAATAGCTAGAGTTCAATACAGTTTTTAAAATGTAAAATTTACATGTGATGAAATGTACAAGTCTTAAGTGTATATTTGCTGATTTTTGACATATACATATGGGTGACCCAAACCACTATGACAATATGGAACATTACCATCATTCCAGAAAGTTCCCTCAAGTTCCCTCCTTTCCAAATAATCCCTGCCTTCATCTCCTCCACAGGAATCACTGTTCTAATTTTTTCTCCACCATGGATTAGTCGTGCCTGTTCTAGAATTTCATACAAATGGAATCATACAGTATGTATTATTATGTTAGGTTTCTTTCTGTAGCATAATGTGCTTTTTTTTGTTGTTATTTATGTTGTTGCACGCTTGTTCCTTTTCATTGCCTTTTATTTAGAAATACACGATTTTAAAATCTATTTTATTGATGTACATCTGGGCTCTTTCCAATTTAGGACTATTGTGAATAAAGCTATTATGTACACTTGCATTCAAGTCTTTATGGGACATATATTTTCATTTCTCTTGGTTAAATGCCTAGAAGTGGAATTGCTGGGTCGTAGGCTAGGTGTGTATGTAAGTCTTATAATGCCAGACTATTTCCCAAAATGCTTATACCATTTTAAATTTCCACCAATAATGTAAGACAGTTCCAGTCTCCCTACAACTTTGTCAATGTTTGGTTTTGTCATTTCTTTAAACTTTAGCCATTCTAGTGGGTATGTAGTGACTGATAATATCATTGTAATTTTAATTTGCATTTCCCTGTTGACTAATGATGTTGAACACTTTTTTCATGCACTTATTGGCCATTCATGTATCTTCACTTTTATGAAACATCTTTTCAAACCTTTTGTCTATTTTTCACTGGATTGTCTTTTTATCGTGAGTTGTGGTATTTCTTTACATTCCAGATCAGTACTGTCCAATGGAATTTTCCGCATAATCCCATATGTTAATTGTGAGATGTGACTAGTGCAAATGAGGAAGTGTATTTTTAATCGTATTTAATTTTAGTTAATTTAAATTGAAATAGCTACATTGACTAATGGCTACTGTATTGGACTGTGCAGCTCCAGATACCAGTCCTTATCAGATACATATTTTGTGAACACTTTCTCCCAGTCTGTGGTTTGCTATTCATTTTCTTAATGGTATCTTTTGATGAGCAGAAGTTTTAAATTTTGATCGTCTAATTTTTCAATTTTTTTCTTTAATGGTTATTGTGTTCTTTGACCCATCTAAGAACATTTTGATTACTCCTAAGTCGTGATTTTTATGTTTGGGTTTAAGATCAATCTTGAGGTCCGGCCCGTGGCTTAGCGGTTAAGTGTGCGCGCTCTGCTACTGGCAGCCCGGGTTCGGATCCCGGGTGCGCACCGACGCACCGCTTCTCTGGCCATGCTGGGGCCGCGTCCCACATACAGCAACTAGAAGGATGTGCAGCTATGACATACAACTGTCCACTGGGGCTTTGGGGGAAAAATAAATAAGTAAAATTATAAAAAAAAAAAATCAATCTTGATGGTGTGGGGTGGGAGTCAGGGTTATTTGAGTACCATTGTTGAAAAGACTTTCCTGATTGAATGCTTTGGCACCTTTCTGAAAAACACAAAATTGTATAAGTGTGGATGTATTTCTGTTTTCTCTGTTCTCTTTCATTGATCTATTTGTTGAGCCTCATGCCATTACTACACTGTTTTGATTACTGTAGTTTTATTGTAAGTCTTAAAGTCAGGAATGTGAATCCTCCTATTTTGTTATTTTTCAAGATTGTTTTGGGTATTTTGGGTCCTTTGAATTTCCATATAAATTTTAGAGTCAACTTGTTAATTGTTGGGATTATGACTGGGATTTTGTTAAATCTATAGATCTTAGATATGACGAAACGTTTGATATTTTTAATTTGAGATTTTTAGGAATGGATATCTATATAGGTTGATATATTTTAATAATTTGTCAAGAAGCAAAGCAGGCTCTGATCAGTCTTCTATGATCTAGGCCAGAAGAGAGCCTATGTTTCTCTCATTTTGTATTGTTTACTCAGAAGGGATTTTGGACAAAAATTTGTTTGGCAGAACCTGAGGTTAGAGTTGCAGACTCTCTGGAGCATGAAAAGTCGAGAATCTAGGTTCCAAAAGACAGAATAGAAACCATTTCCAAGATGAACAAATGAGGTTAAATGTGAAAAATTCCTATATAATTCTTTGATTTATGTCCTATTTAAGAAAGGCAATAAACCATGTGCTTTTTCTGCTCTGCAGCATCTCTAAACTATTTTACCTCGATTTTTTTCAAAATTATTTTAGGAAAAGTGAAGCTACCCAACTTTGTTCTCTTCAGTTCTTAATTTAATTCAATATGAGCTTGGAAGATAAATCTGCAGATTATTTAGTTTAATTTCTTCATGTTGTATATGAAGAAATAGAATTTAATTACTTGTCCAAGCTCATATAGCTAGTTAATAGCAGAGTTCTGACAATCTTCCAGGCTTTCCACCTTTTCTACTCCACCGGCAAGTCCACTATGCATTGCTGTCATTGGTAGCTAACCAGTTAGTAACTCCCAAGCCCCTACCATGTGCCTGGCACTATGCTGGGCTATGTAGAGATGATATAAATTATAATTATGATATAGCTCTGGTCCTCAAATACCACAGAGTCTTGTGTGAGGGAAGACACAACTAGGAAACAGTAAAAGGCAATATGTAATAATGTTCCAGATTGAAGAGAATTTAGGATTAAGTGCTATGGATGCATATAGAAGTAATATTGTGCCTCATTTTAAATAAACTTGGCTGTGTTATGGCAATATTGAACTGACACTGAAACCAGGTTATAGAAGAGAGACCTGAAACAGCCTAGCTTTGCTAACTTAAATGTATAAAATGAAACCAATCAAATTCTCCCTCAAATTCATGCTCTGTTAAATAAAATGTTAGGGAAGGTGAAGATTAATACCTGAAATTATCAGAGAAGGCTTTATGGAAGAAGTAGGGTTTGAGATACAATTTCAAGGAATGATGGGATTACAAAGAGCAAAGGGATTATAAACTATTATAATTGGGACACAAACAATATTTTAATGAAAATTTGAATGCCCTTATAAATTAAAATGTGATTTCAATGCAGTTCAAGAGAAGGCCATTAAATATGTTTATAGGTCTCTGAAATAAATTACTTTTAACTAAATTTAATGAAGCCTAAACTTATGTGAGAATCTTAGAGATGGAAATGCCTACTGAATTAAGTAGTTGAGTAGGAATCTAGATTTCTTCCTGCACAGGTGGTGCTATTTTGCCCAGGTGCTTCTCCTATGATAGCTGGTCCAAATGGAATATTGTTTTTTCAACAATATTTCTGTAAATGCAATGAGAGACCTGTATTTCCATTTTGCTTTCAACAATTCCCCCTAAAACAAACAAACATCTGTGACTCCTCATTTCCTTATCTAGAAATGGGACTAATAATAACTTCCCCATCAACATCCTGGTAATTGTGAAACATGAACAGGATAATGTGTGTGCAAATGCTTTAAAAATCTTTCAAATATAAGATTCAGTAAATAATAAGAATTGTAGGGGCTGGCCCCGTGGCTTAGCGATTAAGTGCGCGCACTCCACTGCTGGCGGCCCGGGGTTCGGATCCCGGGTGCACACCGACGCACCGCTTCTCCGGCCATGCTGAGGCCGTGTCCCACACACAGCAACTAGAAGGATGTGCAACTATGACATACAACTATCTACTGGGGATTTGGGGGAAAAAAAAAAAGAATTGTACAGATTACAGTTCAATGGAGATTCTATGAAGGTATTTTTAGGGATAAATTCTGCAGAATTCTCTGCAGCATTGACTTGGGTTGTCTCCAAAGATTCTAATAGGCATTATTATATTTTTCCTGGGGTGTAGTTAACTATATGATATGCATGCATTATGATTAACTGAATGCTTCACATGTACTGAATCAACTGGGCTGATTTACAACTATGCAGTTAGCTGTTATTTACAGTCATTGGAAAATCCTTGTTTGCATTACTTTTTTGTGTGTGTGAGGAAGATCAGCCCTGAGATAACATCCGATGCCAATCCTCCTCTTTTTGCTGAGGAAGACTGGCCCTGGGCTAACATCTGTGCCCATCTTCCTCCACTTTATATGGGACGCCGCCACAGCATGGCTTGACAAGCAGTGCCTTGGTGCGTGCCCGGGATCGGAACCCGGGCTGCCAGCAGCGGAGCGCGAGCACTTAACCGCTATGCCACGGGGGCGACCCCTCATTACTTTTTATTTATACATTAAGTACAAAAAATTGCATTCTCATTTTTGCATCCAGATTAATTACATTATTGAAGAATGATGATGAACTGCTAATGCAGATAGAGAACGGAGCTGCAACTCTAGTTTCTTACATAACTGAAGAGAAGACTATTTGATCATTGAGAGAAGAGCAGAATAGTAGATCTGTAATACCGTCTAATTTTTCTTCCACTAAGAAGTGAGTTCAATTACTAAGGGTGGGTTCAATTGTTACCAAGACAAACAGAACTTTGTTTGTGAAGCAAAGAGAACTTTCAATTCACTGCTTCCACATTCCTATTCTCTAGTATTTAATATTATAATATTACTTTATGGGGTTTGATTAATTAATATTATGCAAATTAATGAATTATTAGTACTCAAATAATAACATTTACTAGCTCTCAACAAAGGTTCAAAATATACAAAGGATTTAATTTCTTAACAAAATACGCGTACTTTTTCATATGGCAAAAAAGAATTGCTGTTATATATCAGTTATATCTCAATTAAAAAAAAAAGAATTTCCTACAAGAAACAACACCTTGACTATATTCTTATTAAAATCTGGGTTACTATTAGTTATCTATTGCTGCATAACCAATTACCACAAACTTGACAGCTTAAAACGACACACATTTATTATTTCACAGTTTGTGTGGGTCAGGAATCTGGGCACAACTTAGCTGAGTCCTTTGCTTCACGGTCTCTCACAACGCTGCAATCAAGGGGTCAGCCAGGGCTGGAGTCTCATCTGAAAGCTCAACTGGGAAAGATCTATTTCCAATCTCACGTGGTTGTTGGTCGAATTTAGTTCCTTGCAGGCTGTTGGACTGAGGGCCTCGGTTCCTCATTGGCTGTCAGCTATTCTTTGCCACATGGCCTTTTCCATAGGCAGTTCATAACACGGCAGCTTGCTTCATCAAAGCCAGTCAAGACGTCTCCTACAAAGCCAGAAGTTACAATCTTACGTAATGTAACCACAGAAGTGACATCCTATCACTTTTGTTGTATTCTATTGGTTAGAAGCAAGTTACAGGTCCTGCTCACACTCAAGGGGAGGAGATTACCCAAAGGTGTGAATATCAAGAGACAAGGATCATTTTGGGCCATCTTAGAGTCTGTTGGAAAAGAACTGATTAATTTGACATATGACATAAGCTACAAAGAGAGAGAGGCCCACTAAGAAATCATGTTCAATTAATTCTACAATCCAGAAGGAATTGGTGGGAATGGCTTAATAAAATTTCCAGTTGGCTATATAGTATCACAAACTAATAAGTGTAAACTACTAAGCACATTATTTTCTTCTTCCACTATTCTGCTATTTCTCCAGTACTGTCAGCTACGGAAGGAAGTAGCCTTACATCAGACCCTGGAAAAGTGGTAAAGAGTTACACTTCAGAAAAGTGTTAGAGAAAAATACAATCTCACATATATATATATACATTTCATCAGCAAATGGTGTTGATTTTGTTGTACTGGTAACTGATATCTACATGGCATTCTAAAAGTGGCATTCTATCTAAAAATGGCATTCTCAACAGCACATTGCCAGCATGTTCCCCCACAAAAATAGCCTCAGTTAAATAAAATAGTAATTCTTGCACATGATTAGAAATTTGCAAAAGAGATTAAGTGTGGCACTAATGTAACAAGGTTGTTGACTCTGAGTAATTGACGAAACTTCATCAGGTAATTAAAGGAGCTCTTTGTATTCCTAACCAAGTCAAAACAGCAGCTATTAAATTACTCAGAACAATTATGCCCAAAATGAACATTTTCTATGCAAAAACATTTTTTTATCTCTTTTGAAGACTAACAAAGACTGCGAAAGCCTAAAATGCAAGAGATTAGTAATTATCACTTCAATAGCTTTTGGATTATTGAATTATGGTCAGTGAATGGCCTCTAATAGGATTGAGAGTAAGTTCATTAGCCTGAATCATGAGTGGTCAGGAAAATCTTATTTTATTTTAATTTTTAAGCTACAGAAGAAGATGCCCTGGAAAATGGACCCAAATACTGCCTATAAATTTGGTTGGTATGGATTGGAATTCTTCAAGCAGTTTAAGAGCTGTGTGGAAGGCCAAAGACAAACTTCCTACTTTTAAGTTTGCTGTTCTACCCTAGAGCAAATTCATATTATAATAACCCTTAATGTTGGCATTTCCACTGTGTTGCTATAAATCAGAATATAGAAGTATTTTGAGAGATTATAGGGATCTGGTAGGAGTTCTTCACTTATATAAATGGACTGAACAAATTTTGCGCCTGCAATATTTATCACATATCATGTATAATATCTATTTATATGGTTAATAAATCCTAAATAGAAAAGGTTAATAAACGAATCGACAAGATTTGGTACCAGAACACAAAGTAGACTAAGATATTATGTAAATAATGTGATTATAGAGGACATCCTCATATTTTGGTAGAAGCAGCATCCTCACATTTTGGTAAAACAGAGAAAAATCTACATTGGGGAAGGCCTGGTGGCGTAGCGGTTAAGTTGGCGTGCTCTGCTTCAGCAGCCCAGGGTTCGCGGGTTCAGATCCTGGGCGCGGACTGATGCACCACTCATTAAGCCATGCTGTGGTGGCATCCCATATAAAGTAGAGGAAGATGGGTAGAGATGTTAGCCCAGGGCCAGTCTTCCTCAGCAAAAAGAGGAGGATTGGCATCGGATGTTAGCTCAGGGCTAGTCTTCCTCACACACAAAATACTACATTTTCTCCTTTTCCCTGAAGAAAATAGAACTTCACGTTAGCTGAAGTGAAGTTTTTGTATCTTAATGGGGCTCTGCTTCATCATCGGCCTTGGTATGTTCTCTAAAGTGCAGAGGAAAATTGTCTTCTGAATACAGAATGAGGTAAGGTTTTAGCAAAGTCTTGTAGAAACTTATGTCTTCTAATCTCTAGGATAGAATTGCAGGGCAGGAAGGACTTGGCTGAAAGTACACAGGTTTGGTATATTTAATTAATTTATTTAAATGAAATAAAAAAGCAAAAGCATGGGAATGCTAAGGTCCCATGTGTAGCAAGTATTTGCCTTGGGTGACAAATACTTTCTCTAAATTCTGATTGTGTGGCTTCTATTTCAGGATAGGATCTTCTTTGAAGCTTTAAACATTAGGGACTATATTCAATTATAACATGAGCCCTGTGACCTTTGTCCAAGGATTCAGTTCAATCTTACAAATCAGAAATTCAAATGTCAAAGAACCCATGATTTATCCAGCTTTCGATATTGGCATTTAGAAACCCATCCTGTCTCATGCTAGAGGTAGGTTTTTAGTCATTTGGAAGCATACTCTCAGAAGCTTATCTAGTCTAAGAACATACACACAATTGCTTTATGTAATTTTTTTTTATAGGAATGGGGAGCTTCTTCGACTGCACTAGTTTTTGTGAGCTAAGGTACTGAAAGGCCAGCAAAGTCTCTGATATGGGAAAATTCCACAAACTTCCTAGACCAGGTTTCCTACAGAGAGCCTGGCTCATTGGGGAGCTATTCACCTAGGCAGAACTACTCTATATTTTAATGTGAAAATTTGTATTAGATGAAGGTAAGAGACAGTTTCATGCTTAGTCATGAGCAGAGAGATTTGGAAACAAATCACACTGTGGGGCAAAGTTGGGTGAATTAATGAGTTTGTCATTTAGACAAGGCCTTGGATGGGGTGAGGTTTTCATATCAATGAGCCCTTTGGAGAGGATGAGAGGTTCAGCTGGGGACAATAACCTTAAATTGAAGGAAATGGCACTAGTTTCTGAGCTTTATTTAGTATATTCAACAGAGACAGGAAACTGTCCCCAACACCCTGTTCTTCCTTAGTGAGTTGAGCAAAGGAGTATGTGTGTGTGTGTGTGTGTGTGTGTGGCAGTGGTTGACGGAGAAGAAACAATGGACATCTCTACTACTCTCCTGATATCCTAGTCTGCTGAAAGGTAAATCAAATTAATGATTCATTTATTTACAAACATTGGTCTCACTTGTTCCTCCCTTTATGCTCTCTCTCAGAGAATGTCAGTACCATTCATCTAGTTGCCCATGTGAGAGATCTCTACACAACCCATAATCACCACAATTACCACAGTGAATATGTGTACTATGTGATTGGCATTCTACATGCATTATTTTCAATTCTACCTCACAACAACCCTACAGGTAGGTATTATCTATTTTATAGATAAACAAAGTGACATTTAGAGATGTTAAGTCAAGCTTTCAACATCTCTCTTGGATTACTGCAAACTCCTGTCTCCCTGCCTCTGATCTTGCCCCTCCCACCCATTTTTTACTGGGTAATCATAGTGGTATTTCTTTTTTTAAAAAAATTTTTTAAATATTTATTTATTTATTTAGGGGTGTGTGTGAGGAAGATCAGCCCTGAGCTACCATCCATGCCAATCCTCCTCTTTTTGCTGAGGAAGACTGGCCCTGAGCCAACATCTGTGCCCATCTTCCTCCACTTTATATGGGATGCCGCCACAGCATGGCCTGACAAGTGGTGTGTTGGTGCATGCCCGGGATCCGAACTCAGGCTGCCAGCAGTGGAGCTCACGCACTTAACCACTACGCCACAGGGCCAGCCCCATAGTGGTATTTCTAAAATGCAAATCTGATCATGTTGCTTTCCTGCTTAATATTCTTCTATGGTTCCCTCAGGATAAAGTCCAAATTCCTTTACATGATGTATAAAGCCTTTCATGATCCGGGCAACCTTCATCTTTGCCAATCTCCATTTCCTTCTCCTTCTGTCCTGCACCTCACACTCTATCCTCAAGCCACACAGATTATTTGCACTTCTTAACAATTAATTTCTTACCTCTGCACAACAACCCCATAGCTGTTCTCCTAGCCGACTCCTACATATTACCCACACTCAGGATTCAGTAGATGTTACCCCATCCAGAAGCCGTCCCTGATTGAATCGGGTGTCCCTTCTTTGTCCTTCTGTATCACTCAGTGCTTTTCTCCTACACTTATCACACTGTACTGTAATTGTTTGTTTACTTATTCTGTCTCTCACATTGGATTGGAAAGTCCTTGAGTGGAGGGATTAGGTCTGGTTCAATGTTGAAAACCCTAAGATTAGTGTAGTGCTTGGTGCATAATAGTTACTCAATAAATATGTTAAGTGAATGACTCTTTGATAGTAGTCTGGAAGAACTCACAAAGCTACCTGGAGAAAAACAGATATTCAGCATTTCTTGTTTAGTAAATGGATTATTCTGACAGCTATTCCCCTTATCCCTATTCTTTTGGCTTACAATTTATAAAAATTGAGCAGATAAATATTTAAAAATTGATATGATTAACTGAGAAAACATATCACAAAATAATAAAATAAGAAAGTGATATAAAACAGTCAGCTAAAAGTGTCAAACCTAGTTTAAGATAGAGAAAGCTGAATGAAACAATGAGGTTGTGAGATGAGGGAGAAAAAGTGAGGAACTGATTTTTTTAGGGCTTTCTAACTAAATGTACTTTGCTGGTAATATCTCATTTAATCCTTACAATAATTTTTTGAGGTTGATATGTTATGCCTGTATTAAAGATAAGGAAATTAAAGATCAGATTGGAGCAATATAAACTGAATGATTATACAACAAGCTCTCTACAGATAAGAAGCAAATAAAAGAAATTAAAATTAACCTTAGAAAATATGGAGAATATTTGAGGGTGAACCATCCTATACCCTAAATGATCCTTTTGCTGGGTCTGGGTTACTGTATCAGCTTTTCAGCCTTCTCTCCTAAAGCGAGTTCCTTCACTCTCTCAGCTGTTTTGGATTTGGGGTTATTTTCTTCCATCAGGATAAATTCCATCTCCTTCCTCAAGCTTTGTTTCACTTAAGTTCCTTCTTGAGTGAAACTTGCTTCATTAGACCTGCTTTCTGGTTTAGCTAAACTTTTTCCAGTCTGTCAAAGCACTCCGACTTCTCTTTCAGGGAATTGCCAGCAACACAGTAGTAAATACCAACACAAAGCAGACTATTAACTGTAGATCATTCGGGGGAAAAGAAGGTAAAATCATCAACAGTGGCAGTGTTTAAGTGACTATATTCTGTGCAGTGAGAAAACCTGGAGTCATTTTCAAGTTCCACTATTTTCCACTTCATTTCAGTCGGGTCAAGTCTCTAAACTTGCCAAGTCTCAGTTTTCTTACTAATAAGAAGAGGATTCTAGTCAGGGTCTCCTACCTACCCACTCCAGGACTTCTGCGAGGACCAAATGAGATAAGGTGTGTGAAAACGCTTCACAAATGTTTGGTAAGACGCTGTAAAATTTTTGCATCTGGCTGGAAACGAGACCACGACCACTTGGGTCCCTGGGCTGAAGAAACTCAAAGGCGGCTAGTTACTAGGGCGAGGAAGCCGAGCGTTGCCATGTGACGTCATCATCCTGCGCCGGCCGCGACGGTTTCCGGGCTGGGCTCAGCGCAGCATTTTGCGCCATGGGGTCTTGGCAGCGTTTGCTGCTTTTTGGTGGCGGGTCGCTTCGGGGTGGTGGCGGAGTCTGTGCCCCGCCTCGGGGAAACCGCGTGTTGGTTTGTCGGCGCCAGGTCCGTGGTGCTGCGGGGCAGGAGGAGGCGGGCGGGACGGATACTGGGGCAGCAGGGCCGCAGGTGCCCTGGCGTTGCCTCTTGCCAAGGACTCGCCTCAGTCCCTCGTGGACCCCCGCCCGCTTGGCGGCTCAGTGGGATCCCAGTTGTCTGCACGTCCCCACTTTCCAGGCAGGCCCCCAGTAGGACCAGGCCGAGGCGTGGCGGGACATAAAATAGATGCTTAGAACATGGATGTGTGACTTGCACATTGCTTTCTCAGTGTTGGTTTATTTAGATAATAGGTTAAAGAGAAGGAAAACACGTGGAGGATTTAACTCCGTAAAGAGGCAGCTTATTTACTTTGCATTTTTAACATCAGTGTATTTTCAGATACATTTCAACTTAATGTCTCTACCATTATGATCAGTAGCAGTAGGTAAATAGCACTAAAGGCTAATGGAAGTGAGCAGAATTAGACTAGAAAAGAAAGCCCTCTTGATCACAAACTCCGAGTTGTGTTTACTTTTACAGCATGACAATGGAGATGGCTTATTTTAAAACTTTTTTTTTTTTTTTTAAGTTGTCTGGCGCTGAGAGTGAGACCCTAAAACAAAGAAGAGCACAACTCATGTCCCGAGGACTTCCAAAGCAGAAACCAATAGAAGGTGTTAAACAAGTTATAGTTGTGGCTTCTGGAAAGGGTGGCGTTGGAAAGTCTACTACAGCAGGTATTAAAGGATATTAATTCTGATCTTGATTAGGAACTTATGCCAACTTATGCAAGTGCATAGTATTAAAATTATAGTTTTGTTTTTAAAAAAGCTAGTATTTGTGGAGTTTCTAATAGCTGGTTCCTTAGTATCAGGAGTTGCTGGTGATTAGGGGCTTAGTTGGGAGTTATACATACATAGCCGAGTATTTGACTCTTTAACTGAGGAGAAGGTGTTCAGGTTGCCCATCAGATCTTCAGTTTACTTAACTGTGAAATGGCAATGATGATAACTTTTTTCATAGGATGGTTATGCAAATTAAACAAGCTAACTCAGCCCAGTGTCACCTATAGCAAGGGCTCAATATTTGGTTGCTGTTATTGTTATTTTTAAAACATCTGGTAACTTTAATAGTAAATTATTTCTGTTCTTTGTTCTTTTCCGGTCTTTATCAGTGTACATATAGCTTTGTAGTTGCAATGAGATTGTTTACTTTATCGTGACCTTTTTTCATTTAACCATAATATAATTTTCAACATTTGTAAAGTCAACATAGATCTAATATTTGAAAATGCTTGAAAGGTTTAGCATTGTTTTAATTATTTAAAATATCATCTGATCTTTATACCTTTTGTATTCATATACCGGAGCAGAGAATTTTTTTTGGTGGCTCTTTTTAAATTGATCGTAGATTTCATTCTGACTGAAATGCTGCTTTCAGGAAAGAAAGCATAAAAGACGTGCCACCAGGAATAGAAGAGTTACCATCCAAGACCAATAACCAGACATTGCCCAAAATTTTCAAAAGAAACCTTTTATTTCTAAAAAAATTATTCCAGTATAACAATGTGTAAGGGTAACTTCCCTCCTCCCAATCCTCCTCAACAGAGATCACTTGTATTATTAATTTGGGATCATAAAGCACTCATGTCTTATTGTTGCCTCATATTTAATCTTCAGTCATTTCAATAGGGATGGCTGCTAATTCAGGTCTTATCAACCTGTCTTTTTTTGCAGTTGATTTTTAAAAAATGACTATTCTTATTATATTTCATTTCGTTAATTTTGGCATAGTTCTAGATTGACAAAATCTTTCAAATTTTGATTTTTTTTTATTAACCTAAAGTTGGGGCATATATTCACCTTAAAATTCTTTAGTTCATTGAAATCAATGACATTTTGAAATAAGAAGGGCCTGGTGCAGAGTGCTGTGACTATCACTAAAGGTCTTGTATCTTGACTTAAAGCCGTATTCAGTACTTTTTGGGACTAGCAGTTTAATAGTTGTACAACCAGCTATAAATCCAACTATAGAGTGTTATTAGCTCAGTTTTTTTCCCATTTTGACCTGGAGGTAATTGTGGAAGAGTTTTTCAGATGTTTTGAAGAAATGAAGTTTTACCAGGTGTTGTAGTTATGATAGTTATATATAATACTATATTATTATTAAAAAATGATGAGTTAGTGGTTGTTCTTAAGGAATTCATGCTATATCATATACATTTTTGCTTTATTCCTAAGGGCTTACAATCTATTTGATGTTTTGTTTTTAAAATTTAGAAGCTCTTAGTCTTTACTTCTAGAATCCACCTCTTCTTGCTTTTTTAAAATCCAGAGTACATTTACCTGTTTTCAGTGGTGTGAATCCTTTTGCATGCTCTGTGATTACTTGGGCTGGTTAAAGATGGAAGGTGTTCTCATGATGGTTGCCATAAGTTCTTTGAGTTTTGTGCAGTATAATTTGTTGAGTCTGTAGGCTAGTACTCACTTAAAACTTGGGTCTGTAGGCTAGTACCTGTTTATTGTTTTTGGTTAGAAGATCACCTATTGCCATGGAATGTGACAGCATTTAAATAGGAAAATATATGAGAAGATATATAGTGTGTGACACATAGTAGGTGCTTCAGTAAATGTCCCTTCCTTTTTTTTCTTTTTCTTTTTTCTGAGGAAGATTGGCCCTGAGCTAACATCTGTTGCCAATCCTCCTCTTTTTTTTTTCTTTTTTCTCCCCAAACCCCGAGTTACATAGTTGTATATCCTAGTTGTAGGTCCTTCTAGTTGTTCTATGTGGGATGCCACCTCAGCATGGCTTGATGAGTGGTGAGTAGGTCTGCGCCCAGGATCCAAACCAGTGAACCCTGGGCTGCCAAAGTGGAACGCGCGAACTTAACCACTCTGCCACGGGGCCGGCCCCTCCTCGCTTTTTTTCTTTGTTAACATTATACCATCTGTCCCAAACAGTTGGCCTATACTTTTTCATAGCGGCTCTATCTGCATACATAAGCCTTAGAAACAGCTTATTTTCCTTATATTATTTATTCCTGTCCCAAACTATCTCAAAATACTTCCTATTTGAATATGTATACTAGAGATATTTTGTATTAGAATGATGACATTTGATTAATACAAACATGCTCTCTGTGATTCTATTGTATAAATGCAGGAAGACCCTACCATTAAAATGGATTACTCTCTAAGTTTCTGCCTAAAAGTTGGATTATGTTTAACCTGATGTACCTGAAATTCAGAATTATTTTATAATTTATAAAAATTAATTTGTCAAGTGCCATGCCTTAAGCTAGGTACTTTACAGACAGTATTTCATTTAAGTCTCACAACAGTTATGAAATAGGAATTATCCTCATTTTATAGAGGAGGAAGCAGATTTAGGGGAGTAGAATATCCTACTCAAGGTTCCACAGTAGAAGGTGGTGGAACTGGGATTTGAACCAGGTCTGTCTCGAAAGCTTATGCTCTTAACTACTTTAAAGGAAACAACCTTGACATCATTTATAACGTTGTTCTGCAAGAAAATGTGGTATGAGGATCTATTTATTTATCAATCTTGGAAATGTGTTACTTTCAGAGCTCTTTTCTCAGGTGTAGTTTGTCCCTATTGCTGGGCTAAAGGTGGTTTTGGGATTACTACTTCCTCCTTTATGTCTTTGTGACTCTCTGGCAGAGGCAGTTTTGGTAAGGAACGTTTTACCACCTTACCCCTTGCCTTGTTCCCTTCCGTCTGCATAGTGGTCCAGTCTTTCGTATACATGGGAATTTGTGACTTAGATATTTGGAATTCCTGCTTTATCAGCATTTATTTTAAAACGGCAATAGGATGATATCCATTTTTATTTATTAAAAGGTAGATAATTTTTCTGCAAAATATGTTTTTGAAAATAATTGAACTACAAATACCATTAACATTGTTTTTTATAAACTAGGTGGATTATTTAAACAAAGTTGCAACAGATGATAAATGGATCATTTACAATGTTAATTTTGGGGCAAGCCTCTGTTGCTTACGCTGGAATATTACTTTTTTTTTTTGTCATTTTTGCTTTCTGTATTCTCTCCTTGTACTTATTTTTTACAAGTAAGAGAGAGATATTAAAAATTTCTGTGCTTTGGTTATTACATTGAAAATATTAAAAGGCCGGGCCGGCCCCGTGGCTTAGCGGTTAAGTGCACGGCGCTCTGCTGCGGGGGCCTGGGTTCAGATCCCGGGCGCGCACCAACGCACCGCTTCTCCGGCCATGCTGAGGCCGCGTCCCGCATACAGCAACTATGTGGAAGGCTGTGCAACTATGACATACAACTATCTACTGGGGCTTTGGGGGGCGGGGGGAAAGAAAGTATTAAAAGGCAAAATGAATTTTAGTAGAAGGAAAGTTACTAAATTTAATTTCTTTTTTGTTTCTTACAGTGAACCTGGCACTTGCACTAGCAGCGAATGATTCGGTAGGTGTTTATTAATAGAAATATTAATTTATTAAAATGTTTTTTAAGGTAATGACAAAGAAAATGCAGATTTTCTGTTTTTCATTTACTGTCAGAAGCTATAAAGTATAGCTCTAGTTATTTGCATGTCTTTAAGGAACTCAAAAATCTGCCATAAGTGCTTATTACATTTAATAATGGTGAAAATGGAGGGGAACCATTGGTCAAGAAATTCAGGCAGCCCCTAGAAGCTAGAAAAGGTAAGGAAGTGGATTTTTTCCAAGAGCCTCCATAAGGTATGTAATCCTGCCAACACCTTGATTTTAGCTCTTTGAAACCCATTTTGGACTTTTTTGGTAATTTTTTATAGTAGAAGTAGGAAAGTAATACATATAGGAAGTCAATTTTCTTAGTTCTTGAATTTCCAAAGATGTCTTTATTTTGCCTTTATATTTGATAGTTTGACTAGATGTAGAATTCCAAGTTCAAAATAATTCCCTCTCTCAATCTTGAAAACAGTAGTCCCTTTTCTTCTAGCATGCTAATGAGATATCTGATGCTAGTCTGATTCATATTGCTTTGTAATAACCTGTGTTTTTTTCCCCTCAAAGCTTTTAGAGTTTTCTTTATGTCTTTTAAGTTTAGATATGTTACAAATATGCGACTAGTAGTTGCCTTTAAAATTTTTTACCTCTTTGGAAATTGGCCAGGCAGTATCAAGGCTTGAGTCTTTTTCAGCTTAGGGAAAATTTCGTCATTGATTACTTTTTGTGATGTGTTTGTTCTCTCTTCAGAAACCTGTTAGGTAGATTTTGACCTTTTATGCTTGTTAATTTTTCTCTTATATTCTCCATCTCTTTGTCCTTTGCTCTGTGTTTTGGAAGATGTCTTAAACTATTTTCCACGCTGCTATATTGAGTTTTAGTTGCTATTTAGCCCTTCTGATTTTTTTTAAATCCAGAAATTATATTCTTTCCAATTTTCCAGAACTGTTTCTTATTTTCCAATTGCTGTTCTTATCCACTGGAAAAAAAAAAGTTTGTGCCATTTGTTTGCATCTCTCTGAGGGTGCTGATTAGAATTAATCAAAAATATTCCTTTTAATAATCTGTTTACTTAGTGTGGTCTGATTCTCAGACTAGCAGAATTAGCATCACCTGGGAACTTGTTAGACATACAAAATCTTGAGCCCCACCCCAGACCTACTGAATCAGAAACCCTGAGGGTGGAGTCCTGCACTCTGTGTTTTTCCCAGCCCTCTAGGTTATTTTGATGCAAGCTACAGTTTGAGAACCATGGATCTAGAGTTTTCTTAAACTCTAATCTGCTAATGGCACTCTTTTTTGTTTTCTAGTGTGATTATGTTTTTTAATTTAGTTGTAAACTATTTTTTCTCTTGTTTCAATGGGAATTTGGAAGAAAAGAGAGATAATCATTTATGTTTAGACAGCCTTACTGAAGTAAGAGCCAGTAATATATTTTTTTAAATAATTTTTATTAGGGCACTTAGTTACCCTGGAGAACGGACCCCATCTTCCTTAGAGAAGGGAAGAAACAGGGAAGATTCAACAGATGGGAAGGTAGATAAATTGGTAGGTGTGGGGATCTTTTAATTTGGTTATCATTTCAGCCAGCTTTGAGTCTTAAGACCACGTGAAGCAACTATGTAATAAGGGATCAAAGGATGAAAAGAATAGTTAAAAAGGGGTTGATGCCTTCATGTTAAATGTTGCTAGTCTTGATGAGAGGGTGGCTTAGAAATTTCTTTTTTTCTGTTTCTGTTTTTTTTTTCTGTCGGAGCAGGGATGAAGGCAGCTTCATCTTTAATGCTTTATATGGATGACAGGGAAATTGGCAACAAGAAAGGAAAAGCAATACAACTTTCCCTGGGCCACTTCTTCAGAAGGCATGTAGTTTCCTTAAGTGTTTTTGAACGTGTTTGTAAAATCTTCCTTAGGACAGGCTTCAGTGTTCTGTGAACCCGATGAAGGTGTTTTTTGTTTTTCTTTCTTGATATTTTTTAGCCAAGTTAGTATAGAAATTAAGAAGAAGAAAGCCAGGAAACTAGAGCAGCACATTGTGATTCTCAAAGATAGTGTGACGTAATACAGTATTTTTATGATTGGCTACTGTCTTGTCCTCTTTAGTTAATTTATGTGTACTTAAGAAAGATCAGTTTTATATAGCTTGTATCCTTGAGTAATAGTGTTTTTGATTAGAGAGCAGCATGTTTATCTTAAACTGTGATCTGCCAGGGGACTGCCTGCATATAGAAAAGAAGAGCTGTATCTGTTCTGTATGATGTCTATGTATCTGGCATAGTCTTGTACTCTATATTTCCCAACTTAAGATTTTATTAATATTACACTTATTTTGAGGATGTATTTGGTCTTTAGGGGAAACTCAAGGTTCCTCCCAGCCCTTGTGTTTGCCTGAACTGATGCAGATGGCTTAGGTCCAGGGACATTATTGGGACATGGTAGGTACTAGGGTATGTTGCTTTATGGAGTTGAAAACTCTGGGTAGGATGATGTCTTTGGAGCCTCTCTCGTGATTCATTCCCATGGAGTCTTAATTCCGTGGAGCTTGTATTCTAAGAGGAGTCTCTAACCTGCTTCTCCTTAGGCCAACTTTGCTCAAGACCTTGCTAACTCTTTTCTCCTGTCTTTTCTGTGGGTTGGTGCTCGCCCTTTTTCAGCATTGGAGTGGGAAGATCTAATAAGATTAAGTTGTAGGCCTAGGGGAAACAGGTCCAGGAAGTTATTCATTTTACTTTTAATGTTGGCTTTAGTAATCTCTAAACTGGATTGTGTAAACCCCCAGGGGGTATGGAAGATGGTCCATTGGGATGTGGGAGGGAAATTTTTATTTTTCATTTGTATTAATTTTTATCTTACTTTTAAAATTTGTTTTTTGTGTATGCCTTATAATTTATACTATATTAGTATAGTAGCTCTAATATAATTTATAAATAAATATATTAACATATATTGATGATGTATGCTTAAACATTTTTTGCTGATTAGGGTACACCATCAGAAAAGTTTGGATGTCACTGGCCTAGGCAAAAGGATTTCTGGGCTGGATCATATGCCCAGTTGAAAAGAAGACTACTTTGTAGATTGAGGTAAAGGCTTTACAGGAATAGGGCGTGGATTTTCCCTGCCTTCTCCTTCTTTTGGCAGCATAGAAGGTAGTATTGCAGAACAGAATTTGGGATCATGTCATGTGTGCCGTGCATCTAAATATTGCATGCAGTGGTGTGTTGGAGCTGGCTCATGCTTGTTTGTAAGAACCAATTATTAAATTTTTCAGGAATTTTGCAAACCAGTTGATATCATGTTGTTAGCTTGAGAGAGAGGCCATGGTGGGAGTATTTAAACCATGGAAATTGGCAAATACTGAAAATCGGGCTTCCCACCCCACCCTGAGCTGGTTGTTACACATTTACTGGCCTACCACTGATCGTACATATTGACAGTCATATTTCTTGATTTTTCTTTTTTCTGTATTAACCACCCTCATTATGGATCTCGTTCTTCTACAGTATAAATTTAATGAACAGTGAGAAGAGCACTGAGACTGGGAGAGGAAAACCTAAAGGCTACCAGGAACCATTGATAAGCCCTGTGAGATTCCTGAGTCAATTCATTTCAGTTCAATGAACATTTATTGAGCACCTCTAATACTCATTACCAGACACCCTGGGAATATGAAGAAAAATAAACATGCGTTGTGGGAGTTCACAGCCTGCTAAGACTACATTCACAAAACAGTGTTTTGTGTGTATATATATCTATGTAAGTGTGTATGTATCTCTGTGTGTGTGTGTGTATTTTGATGGTGTATAGCTGAATTAGGTTTAATAATAGTTTCTTTTATGAGTGAGAAAGTGTTAATTAAAGCAACACTTACTAAGGTTTTATTGTGCTTCATAACAGAGTAGACACATTGTGTACTCTTAAAGGTTTTATAATCTAGTGAAGACAAAAGGAAGATAAATGTCTTAAAATGATGAGATATATTCAAGATCAAATATAGTAGTGTACCTGTGCAAGATGACTAGCTTTTATTCCAGAGAAAAGCAGTCTTTTTTTCATGGAGCATTTTCATGAACAAAATTATGTTTGCTTTTCACAGAAACCTGTAATGCAGTAAAGTATTTATCAGTTTTACAGTCTATTGATTCTGCCCTATCCTTGCCACATTTCATCAGCCAGCAAATATCCTTGTTTCTGTCTCTGCAGTATTTTTCTAGTATGTATCTTTCTATTTCCACTATTCCCACTCTAATTAAGGCTCACTTTACTTCTTTTTCGCTCATTGATTCATTTATACCTCAGACAGTTATTGAGTACCTACTTGGTCGCAAGTACTTTGTCAGTTTGGAGGATTCAGAAATGAATGAGATCCACAGTCCCTGCCTTTGAGGAACTCACAGACTAGCAGACCACTGCAGTGACCTCTTACCTGTACAAGCTCAAGTCCATTCAGTACATAATGACAGATTACTCTTACTGAAGCACTATTGGAATCACATTACTCTCCTGCTCATAGAGTCACTGCTGAGTGCCTTTGCTGGTATTCAAGACCCTCTGTGATCTGGCTCCCATCTATCTTGCTGGATTTATCTTCAGCTCTTCTAAATGGTCCCTGTGCTTTAGCCAATCTGGGTTACTACTGTTGCCAGTTTGGGCTTGGATATACTATATTCTTGATAGCTTACAGCCTTTCTTCTACATTTTTACCAGAATATTCTCTTCACCTTTCTTTAGCTTATGTGGCCTATCTTCCAGGCTGCCATGTATGGCTGTGTTGGTTATATCCTGCAGAAAGGTGCTTGTCGAGGGGTTTGAGTGATGATAGAAATCCAGGCTATCCTCCTCATCACGTGTACCTGCAGGCTGCATTCTAATTCACACAGAGGCACTGTGCGAGCTAGCCTTGCCCTGAGGGACAGCTTATTAAAGTGCTCCCTGAATTCCCCCCAAGTGAGTCCTTTTTCCATCTTGTGAAATCTGATAGCACTGTTTATTTGTATTATTATTGCACTCATGCAGCCATTCTGGTAATTTTTATAACAGCAAACAATATAACTAACATTTATTGAGCGTTTATTCTATGTCAAGCACTGGTCCTCATGACATAGTTCTTAACTCATTTACTCTTCATAGCGGCCACATAGGAATAGATACTATTATGATCCTTGTTGTAGATAAGGAAGTGGAAGCACCAGGAGGCTAAGTATTTTGCCCAAGGTCACCCAGGAAGTAAATGGCAGAGCCGAGATTTGAATGGCAACCTAGATCCTGTGCTCTTAACCTATTTGCTGTACTGTTCCTCTCTTAGCTAGATTTTTATGATTAAGAACTATGCTGTCAGGGCCGGCCTGGTGGTGTAGTGGTTAAGTTCGCACGCTCTGCTTCGGTGGCCCAGAGTTTGCAGGTTCAGATCCCAGGTGTGGACCTATGCACCGCTCATCAAGCCATGCTGTGGCGGTGTCCTATATACAAAATAGTGGAAGATGGGCACAGATGTTAGCTCAGGGCCCATCTTCCTCAGCAAAAAGAGGAAGATTGGCAACGGACGTCCAGTCTTCCTCAAAACAGAAAAAAAAAAAGAACTATGTTGTTTTTAGCAGCTAGCAAAATGCTTTATGACTTAGGAAATGCACGGTAAATGTTTGTTGCGTGGATGAATTAAGTGCATAGATAGGTTTCACAGTATGTAAACGCAAAATTTTGTTTTGCTTTGTCTTTTTTTTTTTTTTAAAGATTTTATTTATTTATTTTTCCCCCAAAGCCCCAGTACATAGTTGTCTGTCATAGCTGCACATCCTTCTAGTTGCTGTATGTGGGACGCGGCCTCAGCATGGCTGGAGGAGTGGTGCCTCAGTGCGCACCCGGGATCCGAACCCGGGCCGCCGGCAGCGGAGCGCACGCACTTAACCGCTAAGCCACGGGGCCGGCCCTGCTTTGTCTTTTGAAGAGTGGTGTGGGATGAGAAGGCTTGTGGCTTAGTGGCCTATACACTGTTCTTTTCCTGCTTCTTAAACGATGGTGTACTCCAGCCTCTACTTGGCCCTCTTCTCATTTTATACTCTTTATCCAATAATCTCATCTTTTGCCACTGCCCCAGTTACTACCTATGTGCTCTTGATTTCAAATGCATCACCAGCCTGGATAACTTGTCTCTCTAGTTGTCTACTGTAGAGGCCCACTTAAGTGCTTTACAAGCATTCAAACTCGCCGTGTGTAAAACCAAACTCTTCTTTCCTATGGCTGTCTTTGTCCTGTGGGAGTGACGTGGTTCCTTCCCACCTCCAAATCAGTCACCTGTTCCTGCTGCTTCTACTACTTAAAGTTTTCTAGAATATGTTCTCTTGTTTCATTCCTTAATGCCGCTGCCTTATTAAGATCTGTGAGGTGATCCCTTATGTCTGTTTCCTCTGCTATGATGCTTTGAGGAAAGGACTAACACAGTTTCTATATTCTTTTAAAAGGGTTTGTTTACTTGTTTATCTCCTGTGCTCATCTGTGAACCATTTAAGGGCAATGACTTTGGTCTTGTTCCTGTTTTTTTTTTTATCCTCAGTGCCTAGTCCAGTGATGGTACATAGTAGGCCCTTGGTAAATGTTGGTAATGGCAGTGGAACATGTTAAGTGAAGAGTGGTTGTGAATATATATATATTTCATATATATGGCAAATTCTAAGTGTTGGATAAGTTGTCTATAGTTTGCTCAATGCTAAATTATGCTTTTTTTCCTGAGCAAATGAAATAATTAAAATCTAAATGGGATAATGTATGCGAAGTGCTTAGCACAATGGCTGATACATAGTAAGTTCTAAATCACTTTTTAGTATTGGTAGCTAAATAAAAGCTCTTTGTAAGTAATATTTCAAAATAAAAGTTGATATGCATTTTACTTGACTATTTTAGCAAAACTTATTTTAAGTTTTTACTTATTTTCTGTTGCTAGAATGAATCATTACTAGAATTTTAATTAGACTCAAAGATAGAAAAGGAAGCAGTATTATCTTCAAAGAGTTTGTGTTTCTTTTTTTTTTCCATTGCTGTTTATCTCAAAATATTTATTTTTTCCCATGATCACATAATGTCTTTATGCTTATTCTTTCCAGACGTGCAGCTCTTTTTCACAAATTATTATGAGTGGTTCTGTAAACATAATTAAGATTATCTTAAGCCTTTGAAGTCTTGTGATCATGTTAAGAAAATTAGGGAGTTTTAGTTCAAGATTTAAGTTTTGCTTTCTGAAAAGTTCAACGATCTTGGAACAGGACATATTGTATCCTACCACTTAAAATACCGTGGTTTTCTTCATTAATAGTTATGTGTATAGCAGTTAACAGTCTAGCTTTTTGGTGTCAGACAGACCTGGGCTTGATTCTGCCTCTTGCAAACTGTCTAACTTTTGCCTGTATCTCCCTTTTAAGGTCGTGAGTATTAAAGGAGATAATGCATATAAAGCACTTAGCAGAGTGTCTGGCACAGAGTAAATGCTAATAAGAGCTATTCTTATTAGCTGTTGTAGTACTCCAAATGCCAGCCTGGACATAGTATTATAATCTGGAATATTAGTTATGATGTGAATTTGGATTAAATGTGGATGAAACTGTGTTTCTCACAATTACGTATGGGAAATCCTGATGCATACTACGTAGTTTAAATTCATGACGTTTGAAGCTCATCTTTTGTTTAATGCTAGTGTTGAAAAGGGATTACACTGTATTAAATTAACCTGTTCTTGATGTTTTTATCATAGCTTGGTAGTATACACAACAGATACATTTCTTATGAAAAAAATATTTTGTTTCAATATTGTGGTTAGCCATTTTGGAGGAAGCATACACTATTAGTGTTTAAAGTATAGTTATTTTAAAGCTAGAGGGGGAACTGGGGCAAGAGATCCGGAAGGAACAATTGCAAATTATTTTTTACTTCTTTTTGTTCTTCCATTCAAAGGTAATTCTTGGTAGGAAGTGTGTTTTATAAGCATATTTGAATTCACAAATTTTGACGTTTACTGAGGACAGACTCAGAAAATATATTTTTAATTAGAGCAAAAATCTTTACTAAAACTAGGAATTTCTTTTAGGATAAGAAATGGAAATATTCATAATAGTTGATGAATTTTCTTTGCAAATATTTGATAATTGTGCTATCTACACATATACATACATAGGGGATTGTTAGTTTATAATCAATGAAAAGAATGAATAGATTTCTGATGAATTACTTTTTTCTTATTCCTTCATATATAGGTTTGTTCATTCATTCATTCATCAAACATTTATTAAGGGCCAGTTATCTCCTAGGTGCTCTGCCTGGCCTGGGGATACAGAGTTGAAAAAACCTTGCCCCTGTTCTCGTCTTAGTTAATTTATAGCCTGAGTGACTGGGAGATTGTCATTTCCAGTTGGAGCCAGGATCTCTGTGTGACTTGATGATTGTTGACTTGTCTCCAGTCTCCTCCTCTTCTTCTTTACCACAGACGCTCTTCCAAATCTTTCCCACTCTCAACCCTTCTGTCCTATTCTGGTTTCTTCACTCCTAGTACATGGTCTTGCCTCTTATTCCACATGAAAAATAAACTTTTCATTGGTGACTTATTTACTATTCTCTCCCCCTAACAAGTGTATCTTTCTATATAGTCATCATGCCCTCCTTCTCCTCCCACCTCAGGGAGAGAGATATCAGACCTGAGACCTCTACTTGGACTCTTTTTTTTTTCATTTTTTTGGTGAGGAAGATTGGCCCTGAGCTAACATCTGTTGCCAGTCCTCCTCTTTTTGCTTGAGGAAGATTGTCCCTGAGCTCATATCTGTGCCAGTCTTCCTCTATTTTGTATGTGGGATGCCTCCGCAGCATGGCTTGAGGAGCAATGTGTAGATCTGCACCTGGGATCCAAACCCATGAACCCTGGGTTGCTGCCGAAGCGGAGCGTGTGCACTTAACCACTATGCCACAGGGCTGGCCCACTCTATCTGGACTCTTGATCCTTCATTTCCTGCATTTTTCAGGACTTTGACTGATAAATTCCTTTTGGTTATCTTTAGTTTCTCTTTACTAATTCCTTCCCCTTGGTCTATAGATCTACTCATCTTACTCATACACATTGAAAAATATAAATGTGTATTTGTTGGGTGAGTGAATGAAGCAGCAGATCTTTAAGCCCTGGCTCCCCTCAAGCGTCTGCCCTCCCTTGCTTTCCCATCACAGACATACTTGAGAGGGTAGTCTCTACTGGCTGTGTCAGTTATGCAATTCTCATTTATTTCTCAACTTGTGTAATTTGACCTCTTATCACTATGCTATTGAATTTCTTCTCATAGTTACTGACTGTCTGCCAAATATATTTGTTTCCTTTCTCTCCTGATTCTGCTTGACTTCCTGCTGCGTTTGATACTGCTGACCACAGGTGCTGACACCTGAGAGAATCTCCGTTTGTCTGGCTTTCACAGCGTCAGTCTGTCTTGATTCTTCTCTCTTTCTCTGACCATTTCAGTTTCCTCTCTAACTTTTCATATTTTCCATTCCTATACCTTCTTATTCTTCTCTCTCAGACTTATATGTCCTCCCTTTGTCTTCATATGCTGCTTCTTCAGTGTCTCTTTTTAAAATCCAGATGCTTATTTTCAGTAGTTTACTCAACATCTTCATTTGGTGTTCTACAGATATTTCAGATTTAAATGATTGAAATGGAACCACCATAATTTCCTTCCTCTCCAAAACCTCCTGTTTCTGTATTCCTTAGTAATTCACTTATATATTACCATTACCCATTTCAGTTATCTATCAGTGTGTAGCCAGCTACTTAAACTTAGTGATGTAAAGCGACAACCATTTTATTACGCTCACAGATTCTATGGGACAGGAATTTGGACAGAGCACAGCAGGGATTGCTTATCTTTGTTCTGTGGTGTTTGGGGCTTTACCAGGGAAGACTCAAATGGCTAAGGACTGGAATTATCTGGAGGCTCTTCACTCACATGCTTAGTCTGAACTGGGATCATTTGAAGGCTGAGCCCAGCTGGAATTGTTGATGGGAGTCCCTTTACATGGCCTCTCCATGGCACATGGGCTTCCTCACAGCATGGCATCCTCAGTGTAGTTGGACTTCTTACATGGTGGCTCAGGGCTTCAAGGGTTAGTGTCCCAGTGAATAAGGAGGAAGCTGTATGGCCTTTTGTGACCTAGCTTTGGTAGTCAGACTAAATTCTGGATTGAAGTACTCATGTGCCTTTTCAGATTCAAGGGGAGGAGACATTGACCTCACTTCATGTTGGAAGGGGTATCAAAAAATATGTGGCCATGTTTTAAAACGACCACAGCAGATCTACTGTGTCTGGCTTAGAAAGCTTGATATCGTTCTTGTCTTTCATTTCTCCAATCCCACTCCACTTTTATGTATCAGTCACTAAGTGCTGGCCTTTTCTTTCTTTTTATTTTTTTGTGAGGAAGATCATCCTTGAGTTGACATCTGTTGCTAATCCTCGTCTTTTTGCCGAGGAAGACTGGCCCTGGGCTAACATCCGTGCCCACCTTCCTCTACTTTATATGGGAGGCCGCTGCAGCATGGCTCAATAAGCGCTGCGTATATCTGCACCCGAGATTTGAGCCTGTGAACCCCAGGCCGCCGAAGCGGAGCACGCGAACCCAATCACTACGCCACCGGGCTGGCCCCAGTACTGGCCTTTTTAATTCGAGAAATATCTCCATTTCTCCATTATCATGAACCTAGGTAAGAATTTTATCACCTTTCACTTGAGAGTTTTCTGTAACCTCTTAATTGGTCTCTATAATCGTTTCCCACCTTGAATTAAATAGTGATTCCTCATATTGATTGTAAGATAGTTCTTACTGCATACAGGTCTCTGCCCAAATTGCTTAGCTTAGTTCTTAAAGTTTGGTTCTACCTGAATTTCCACTGTGCCCTTGACTTTGCTTCAACTGCTCCTTTCCCTTGACTGTCTTCCTTGCCTTCTTCACCCAGCTCCTTTCATCTTTCCGGTCTCATGTTGGCTGTCACTTCCTCTGAAGCCTTCTTAGTGACTTCAAATAATGTCACTTCTTCCTCTGTTGGTTCATATGTTTATCTCCTGCCGTTAGAGTGACCATAGCTTCCACGAGATCAGGGACTGCGTTTTAAATCATCTGCCACAATTGCCTTGCCCATAGTGACGGACTCAGTAAATGCTTGCTAGTAAATGCTTTGGTGGAATTCTCTGAAGGTTTGAATGAGTTACTGGGCTTTCTAAAATGTCTATAAAATTACCGAGGAGTCATTTTTGCCTTGAGAGTATTGTGCTTAGAGAAGCTTTTAAATAAGAGAGTTTACATTCTGTGCTTCAATGTTTTTATTTCAGTTAAAACATATACAACAAAACCCGAACGTTTATTTGAAATATTATTCTTGTGTTCCAGAAAATTTAGGGAAGTGGGCAAGTATCAGATTTAAAACAAGCTTTGATAAGATTAAAGGCTATGAGAATAAAGTTGAAATCAGAACAGTATTGTTTTCAGTTGTGGCATTTAAAGCTTTAATTTTGGCCTTGAAATATTTCACGTTACAGATTTCCTTCCAGCCTGTTTCATTTTGGTCAGGAGCGCGTGCTGGTTCGCTTTTGGCAGTTGCACTGTGTGAAAGGGCTGGGGTCAGTGCTGCTGCGCAGAAATGGGTCAATGAGCGTTCAGATGAAAGGGAAAAACTTTTAAAGAGTCTTTATTGTCGGTGTAATAAGACAAAATCATTATGAGCTTGAACCGCTCACCATGTTCTTGCTTCCTCCTTCATCTCTCAAATGCTTTGCCAAATTAACCACATCAACCAATTTTAGAGAAAATGGATTGCTGTTTTAAATAGTTCTTTAGCTGTTATTCTTCAGAAGCTTCTTTGGAAGGTCTCTCTCTTCTCTTGTCTTCCAAAGGGATGTAAGTCTCCTTTGTGCTTCTGTAACAATCTTAAATGGCCACTTAAAGAGAGCAGGCAGCGTGTTCTACTTCAGTGAATGATAAAGTACAACCACCTATTTTCCAGCTGAGCTGGAAGGAAGAATCTATCCTACTGTTGCTTTAAAAGATGATTTTATTACTGTCAGGACAGATAACCAGCTAGGATTTTCTAAGAGCAATAAATGACAAGTTGGTTTACTGCCTGTGGCTCTTAAACAATGTAACATTCTTAAATTAAGGTAGGAAGGTACTCAGGTAGTCTTTGAAGGCAATCTAGATCCCCTGCGTGGAGATAGCGTTGCTCTCTGTTTAGATTTTTCCTCAACAGAACAAGACGGTTAAGCTTTCTCCAAACCCTGGAACAGCCTTTGCTCTCAAATTTGTGCTGGAATGTTATCTGGAGTGTGATGGGGCTCTTTGCCAGTCACCATGGAAACTGACCAAGGATCTATCTAGTCCTATCCTTTGGGCTGTTTGGAGCGGCTTAAATAAAAGATGACCAACATATCTAATCTTATTCTCCACATATGTATTTTGTTTAAAAATGATTAAAAATACAGCTTATTTAAGGGAGAGGAGGGTATCTGTATCATATTTCTGTTAGGCTGTTTAAAACATTCTATGCAGCTGAAGAGTATTTTGGCCGAGAAACATTAATGAAAATTCTCATTTTGGATGGGCATAATTCCATTGGTTTGTGATTCTGTCTCTTGGCCTCTGTGCTTATATATGCAACGGAATAACAAATACTAAATTTCCATTTACCTGCTTAGTGATTGATGGAGAGGGACTTGTCACAGAAATTAAGGCGTGGGTATTATTTTATCATAGCATTGCCAAGTGAAATGTGATTTAAGTTATGGTGTCAGAGACATAAAAGTTAAAAGCATCTGTGAGCAATTAAGGTAATTAAGTATTCAGATATTATAGACATCTAATAGTACATCTTCTGAATGACCAGTCTGTAGCTAAAGTTAAGGAAGGCTGTATATTTACAGTAATCTTCAGAAGCCTGAACATTGACAGTCTCTCCTGTTTCCTTACTCGGGGCGGGGCTGGTGAACAGAGGAGGAAGATCTGACAGAAACTATCTTGGGACTTACCTGGTGCTGATAGAAGAGTCTTTTTTCTTAATTAGTTAATTTTAAAAATTGAGGTGAAGTTCACATTGATAGAAGAGTTTGTGTTGTGAGCCACACTGATTGCATTGTTCCATTTTCAAGGTCTGACTCTGATTGAAAAGACGAAATGGCAACTTGGATGATTGAGGCTTCCTCTTGGTTGTTTCACAGAACATGATTTCCTTTAATGTCCAGTAAAGTCTGTTAGTATAAAATGAAAGTGAAGGGTGTGATACTCAGTGCTTCTACAAATAGAGATATTTTCATTCATTTGTTCAAGTATTTACTGAGTACTTACCGTGTGCTAGGTGGGGCACTTTTTTGGGTCCTGGAGATACAGTGGTAAAAAAGTCCAAGTTTCTGTTTTTAAGGAATTTACGGTCTAGTGGAAGAAATATAATAAGTAAACATATACTTTTAGGTAGTAATAAGAGTTATGGAAGATAATAAAGCAGTGTAAGGAAATAGTGATGGGAGGTGCTGTTTTGGGTAGGGTTGTCAGGAAGGGGCTCTCTGAAGACATCTGAGCAGACATTAAATGGATTGAGAAACTGGGCCACAGGAAGAGCAAAAGCCCTGAGGTTGACTACCTTGGATTGTATAAGAACAGCAGAAAGGTCATTGTGACTAGAGTGGACCAGGGGAGAGTTAGGCAATAGCATGTTGTACAGAGCCTTATAAGCCATGGTGGAAATTTGGACTTTTTTCTGGGTATGATGTGGTGGATTTTTGATCAGGGCAGTGACATGATCTAATTTACTCCTTAAAAGAATGCGGCTGCATTGTAGAGCATAGACTGTAGGGGAATAAGAATGGAAGCAGGGAGACTTGCTAGTAGCTAATGCAGGAGTTTAGGCGAAAGATGATAGCTTGGACTGTCACCTACCTTAGCAGTGGAGGTAGTGATAAGTACTTAGGTTCCAAAAGTACTTTGAAGATAGAGTCAGGAGGACTTGCTCATGAGTTAGATATAGATGGTGACGGAAAGAGATAGTTCCTTAGTTTTTGTTTTTGTTTTTTTAGTATAGTAAAATAATTTACATAACATGAAATTTAACCATTTTTAAGTGTATAGTTCAGTGGCATTAAGTACATTCACACTGTTGTACAACCATCACCACTATCCATCCCAAACTGAAACTCTATATCCGTTAAACAGTAACTCCCCATTCCCCTCTATCCCCAGCCCATGGCAACCACCATTCTACTTTCATTCTCTATGCATTTGGCTATTCTAGGTACCTTGTGTAAGTGGAATCATACAATATTTGTGCTTTTGTGCCTGGCTTATTTCACTTAGTATAACGTTTTCAAGATTTAGCCATGTTGTAGCATGTATCAGAATTTTATTTCTTTTTAGGTTCCTTGGTTTTGGTTTGAGCAACTGTATGAATGGTAATGGTATTTCCTGAGATGGAGAAGACTTCTGAAGGAGAGGTTGGGGGAGTTTAAGATCACATGTTAAGTTTAAAATGCTTAATAGACGCCTGAGTGGATATATTGGTAAGTCCAGAGCTCAGAGGAGAAATTGGGGTTGGAGATTTAAATTTGAGTGTCATCAGTGTATAGGTGGTATTTAAGGCTGTAGAACTAAATAAGATCACCTGGGAAGTAAGGGTAGCTTTGACTAACAGTAGTCTTTTAACCAGCAGTACATTGTAAGTTTGTGATAAAGGAATACGTATATTCCAAGACTTATCTAAGTTGCTAAACCTATAGAGAGTTTAAAAAATTGACATTGGTTTTAAATATTCTAATTGGTATAGCACATTGGTTTTAAGCAGTTGTCTGCTTGTTATTTTATTAGCCAATTCCCTTACTTTCTTTGGCTTAAAATAGTGGTAAACTTTGTTCTTTTAGGAGTTCTCTGAGGAATTAAAAAAAAATTTGTGTCAGGATGAATTGGGTACTGAATAGAATGGTTATTTCCAAAAGCTACATAGCATAGAAATTTTATCATGGTAGAGACAATTTGAAAATTAATAGATGCCAGTGATAATAGGATAGAGGGGGCTTGTTTATGAACAGAGTATTTTAAGTGAGCAAACACCAGCTGTGCATGACTGAGGGTGGCATTCATCCAGGGGAAGGATGTTTTGGGGAAAATTTGTGTACTTTTTTTTTGTCTTTTTTACTGGAGAGGCTTTTTAGTTATACTACTGGTCTCGTTTCTTTTCCAAAGGATTAAGTTTTAAAAGAAGGATCAGACCACTCTGGTGGTGTGAGGTGGGGTGGAGGACATATTTGGAATAAGAGGGATGTTTGCAACAATACTGGGGTAGAACTTTCCTTAGACACTGTGGTTCATAGGCATTTGACCAGGTACTTAAAAGACGAATCTTAATATTACTTGTTTTTCTCCATTTAATGAGAATTGCTCAGTTTAATTAGCTCCCAGTTTTGTCTTTACAATGGTTACATTTGTAATATGAATTGTGAATATCAATTCTTTTAAAAGAATTTTCCCCATTGTAAGTAATACTTGTTTTGAGCATCAAATCTTTGCAAAAGTAGTCTGGTAGTAGAAATTGTTTTTATAATGGAGAAAAAAGGGATTTGATTTCATGTTACTTAAGGATATTATAAGTAATCAAAAGAAAAAGGGAAATTTGCAAATCTAGAGTGTCTACCAAATGTGATTTTTAAAGGAGGAAATTGAAGTCGGGAAAGAATAGACTTGCTTGGAAACAAGTCCTATAAATGGAACTTGAGTAGCTAACATCTGCCTTTGACAAAATGCCCTGCAAAGCTGCTACTTCTCCTTGTAGCCCTTGAGTTAGGGCTCTGACATTTTCATATTTGCCATGGAAATGATTGTGATAATATAAATGATGTTTTATTTTTATACAGGATTAGATAGAGAAGATGGAACCCAGCTGTTGTTTAAGTGCGTGTCTTCTGAAACATTGCAGGAAATATGACATAGGCAGTAGTAAATCAAAGGTGGCAGAGCGGGAATTGCTGAGGCTCCTGGAGCAGGGGTGGGACAGACAACCTCTCCTGTTTCTCTTGGTTTTGACTCTGGCAGAGTTGCACAGGTTAGCTGATTACATCGCATAGCCTGTGGTTTTGTGATTCAGTTTGTGAAAATGGGGAACCCAAGGCATTCGTCTAAAGTGTGTTTGTTAACTATCTGCTATATGTCAGACACTGTGGTAGGAATTTTGGATAGAGTGGTGAATAAGACAATCCAAGTTGTTTATTTACATCTGTGATAAGTGCCACAAAGGAGAAATCTTGTTGTCAGGAGAGCGTATAACAGGATACTGATCCTAATCTGAGGGTTGAGGGAAGACTTCCGCAAGCGAGTAGTCACATCTGCCTTCCTACAACCAGTGTTATTTCTGTCACATTACGTTACTCGGTTTGATTTTTTTTCATGGCAATAATTATTATCACCCCAAATTCTTATTTACTTATCCTCTTCCTCCATGTCTTATCCCACGCCGATTAGAATGAAAACTCCTGGAAAGCAAGGACCTTTGTGCCAGAAAACGCTGAGTGGAAGGGAGCGTGGGGAGGTGGAGGAACCGAAAGAAGGCCAATGAGGTGACAGTGTGAAAGGGAGAGTAGCAGCCCTGGAGACCGTGTCAAGGATTTTAGAATTTATCCTAAGGGCAATGGGAAGCAATTTTAAGCAGGGGATAGACATGATCACATCTGCTTAAAAATTACTTCACTGTTGCATGGAGAATGGAGGGCCTGTTAGAAGTGGGCACAGGAGACCAGTGTAGGCTGTTACAGTGACCTAAGCAGGAGAGTATGGTGATGTCTTGGACTAGGTGATGGCGGTGGAAGTGGAGGAGGAGGTAAAATTGGTAGGTCTTGATGCTGGGTTGGATATGAGAGAGGAGAGGAAGGAGTTAGGGATGACCTCCATTCCAGGCTTCTTGATTGTACAACTGAGTTGATGTCAGATACATTTTCCCAATGCATTTGAAAAATAACATGCATATTTTCAAGTTTGGTATACAGTAGACTTGCCCCTGATTGTGAAAATTCAGCAAATGTGTTGAATTTTTCCAGTCAACTTTTGGTCAACATAGAAAAGCACAATACTTTTTAGTCTATACTGTTTTACCTACTAATAAGTAATCTACGTCTTTGCTTAAGGCTTGCTAATTGTTATAATTGACTGGATTCCTAGCAGTTTTCTTTTCTTTTTCTTTTTTTTTTGCTGAGGAAGATTCACCCTGAGCTAACGTCTGTGCCAGTCTTCTTCTATTTTGTGTGTGGGTCACTGCCACAGCATGACTGCCTACGGGTGGTATAGGTCCACGCCCCAGAACCGAACCTGGGCTGCTGAAGCAGAGTGTGCCAACCATTAGGTCACAGGGCTAGCCCCATCCTAGCAGTTTTTTTTCATGGTTTTATTGAGATATAATTCTCATACTATACAGTTCATGTATTTGAAGTGTACAATTCGGTGTCTCTTAATATATTCACAGAATTGGGCATCCATGACCATCAATTTTAGAGCGTTTTCATTACCATAGAGAGAAACCTTGCATCCCTTAGCCATCATCCCTCAATCTCCCCATGTACCCCAGCCCTAGGCAACCACAAATTTACTTTTTGTCCCTATCCATCTGCCTATTTTGGACATTTCATATAAACAGAATCATATAATATATGGTCTTTTGTGACTGGCTTCTGTAACTTAGCATAATATTTTCAAGGTTCATCTATGTCATAGCATGTTTCAGTTCTTCATTTATTTTTATTGCTAAGTAATAGTCTATTGTATGGATAGACCACATTTTATTTATCCATTTCGTCAGTTGATGGACATTTTGGATTTCGGTTGTTTCCGCTTTTTGGCTATTATGAATAATGCTGCTATGAATATTTGTGTGTGTTTTTATGTGGACATATATTTTCAGTTCTTTTTTTTTTTTAATTTCATTTTCTTATTTTTATTTTTTTGTGAGGAAGATCAGCCCTGAGCTAACATCTGCCAATCCTCCTCTTTTGTTGGGGAAGACTGGCCCTGGGCTAACATCTGGCAGATCTTCCTCCACTTTATATGGGACGCCGCCATAGCATGGCTTGACAACGCGGTGCATCAGTGCGCACCTGGGATCGAAACCCGGGCCGCCAGCAGCGGAACGTGCGCACTTAACTGCTACACCATGGGGCTGGCCCTTCAGTTCTTTTGAGGATATATCTAGCAGTAGAATTGCTGGGTCATGTGACAACTCTGTTTAACCTGAGGAACTACCAAACTGTTTTCCAAAGTGTTGTACTATTTTGCATTCCTACCAGCAGTATATGAAGATTCCAATTTTTCCACATCCTTTCCAATATTTAATTTTCTGTCTTGTTGATTGTAGTCACCCTTATGGGTGTGAAGTGGTTTCTCATTGTGGTTTTGAATTGCATTTCCCAGCAGTGTTTCTGTTGGACTAGAATGATAATGAGATGGAAGCTGGGCAGTTTACTGGCTGGCATAGATTTTTTTTTTTTCGGTGAGGAAGATTGCCCCTGCACTAATATCCATTGAGGAAGATTAGCCCTGAGCTAACCTTTGTGCCCATCTTCCTCATTTCATATGTGGGATGCCACCACAGCATGGCTTGATGAGTCGTGCGTGGGTCTGTGCCCAGGATTCCAACCTGCGAACCCTGGGCTGCCAAGCGGAGTGCACGAACTTAACCACTACACCAGCAGGCTGGCCGTGGCATAGAATTTAAGAAGTTATTTTAATTATAATAAAGTAGAGATGAATTGGCATATATAAGTAAGTATTTTAAGCATTTTCTAAGGCTTTACATTGTCTTTCTGGTTCTCATTTAGCAAATAACAGTTAAAACACTTTATTTTCTCCCTTAAGTTCAAAAAGGTTTTGAGATTCCACAAAAATAATTTTCGCAAATACCCCAAATATTTTTGTCATAGTTTTTCTTTACCTTTAAAATACAATCTTTGGGGCCGGCCCCGTGGCTTAGCGGTTAAGTGCGTGCACTCCGCTACTGGCTGCCGGGGTTCAGATCCCAGGCACGCACCGATGCACTGCTTCTCCAGCCATGCTGAGGCCGCGTCCCACATACAGCAACTAGAAGGATGTGCAACTATGATGTACCACTATCTACTGGGGCTTTGCGGGAAAAAAAAAAGGAGGAGGATTGGCAATAGATATTAGCTCAGAGCCGGTCTTTCTCAGCAAAAAGAGGAGGATTAGCATGGATGTTAGCTCAGGGCTGATCTTCCTCTCGCGCACACACACACACACACACACACACACACACACACAAAATAAAATAAAATACAATCTTTGTCCCTTTTGGCTCCTAAACAACATAGTTGAGAATGTCTAAGTGATTATGGACAAATTCAATTGAACAATCCAAGGACCCTCTTGTACCAGCCACTGTGTTTACTCACTGGCGCTACCTTCACAAAGCCTCCAGCCTTGTCGGGGAGAGATGCGCATATTCATTTACATGTAAGGAAGAATGTGGCAAGTGCAGCAGTTGGTGGATGTAAACAGAGTATGTTAATACCATTAATTAATTCCAATTTTAAGCAGAGGCAGTAATTTGAAGGCTAGGTAGAATTTTGGCAGGTAGAAAAAGAGCAGAAATGAAGCGAATTCTAAGTTGAAGAAACTGTGTGAGCAAAGTTATGGTAGTGGGAAATTATAAGGTGTTTGGAATGAGAAGGAGTCTGTATGGCTATAGTGGGTGGTATATTGGGACAAGGGGACTTGTGGGGAATCCAGCTAAAGATAGACTGGATGCATATGACATATAAAGGAGTTTGGATTTTGTCCTGTCATCAGTGGGATACATTACTAAGTTTTCTACTGATGTACAGTTCATGATAAAATTTGTACTGTTCAAAGGTAAGATTTATAGAGGTGTTGAAGAACAAATTAGAGACAGATTGGAGATGAGGGAGGCCATTGCAATAGCCAGAGGAAGAGTTGACTTATCAACTAAAATTGGCTTAAAAATAGGGGTTTATTATTTCACATAACAAGAAATCCAGAAGTTAAAGAGTTGGTTAACAAGCAGCCCAACTATATCAGGGCTCTGGGGAGGCATTTCTGCGTTTCTCTTGGCTTAATCCTTGTGGGCACAATCATGAAGAGGAAGAAAAAGGGTGTGCTCTCTTTTGTTTTTTGTTAGGGAAGAAAACTTTCGTCAGGCACTCCCTACCTTCACTGACCAGGACTGGATCTCATGACTGTGACTTGGCTGCAAAGGAGGCTGGGAAAGTGGGGCATCTGACATTTTCCACCTTTATAGTGGGAGCTGAGCTCTGCCTGTGAAAAGAAGGGGTGGAGGTAGGAGTTCTCGGGGGGTAGCAACCAATAATGTCTGCAGATGCTCACATCCTCTAGCTAGTAGTAAAAAGGCAAAGGAAGAGACAGATTTCACAGAAAGATTAGAAGGGGAGGAGAAATTAAAGATGACTCCAGGTTTTGGTGGTGAATGAAAAGATGATGATGTCATTTACCAAAATGTATTTTGCAATGTAGAATTGAATTGGGTTCTTAATCTGTTAATAACACTTATTGAATCTAAAACTCCATGTCCAGGACTCTATGATCTCACCTTCTAATCCCTAAACCTAATGGAACATGGAGGAGGCAGTTGGAGGAAGTATGGTGGTGGTTTTTAAGTGCTGCTCCTAGGACCAGTACCAGCTTGCTGCATAAGAATCACCTGGGGAGCTTGTTAAATAAATCAGAATCTCTGGGAATTTATTATTTTTAGGTCTGGGATTTGACCATCAATTTTGTGAGCAAGCTCCCCAGGTGATTCAGATTCAGGTAATTCTGATACACAGCTAGCTCTGAGTATATTTGTTAGGAAAAGCGTGGATGTCGGTTTCAGGCAAACCTGAATTTGAATCCCAACTCTTCACTTATTAGCTGTGTGAACATGGGCAAGGCACTTGACCTCTCAGAGCTCAAGAAATGTATAATAATAATAATAATAATAATAATAATAGCTATTTTACAGAGCTATCTATAGAGATAGATATGTAACAGATGTCTGGCATAATGACTGACACGTAGTAAGGATTCAGTAACTGGCTCTTTTAATGTATGTTTGCCTGTAGTAAGGACTGTGCGTTTGATTTAGCAAAGAAACACAGATTTCTATACAGCTACAAAATGATCCTTAATGTGCACTTATTACTTCTATCTGAATTGATATTGTCTGTTTTCTGTTTTATAAGAGCAAGAATCATGTCTAGTTTAAGCTTTTATATGAGATTAATGTGAAAAATAGCCTCTACTAAATATTAAGTAACGTATTTCACAGAAATTGGTTTTAGGGTTTTTGGTATATTAGCCTATTTTTAAGTTATACACTTATATAGATTACACAAAATAGACACAGCCAAAACTGCAGTTAAGATAATAAACAAAGGCTCATATGTTCAAACCTAGAAGGTTTTTTCTGGGCCAAAAGGAAATCACCTATTGATTACAATGGACTAGGCAGCAAGACAAAAAATTCATTATGTTCTGCTTCTATTTTTCCTGTTTCAGTGTATAAAGAGGTCTTGTTGGAAGGGAGAAAAGACACTAACACTGAGTATTTATGTTGTGCTAGGAATTTGTAGTTTGTCTCATGGCAGAGAGGCCACGTGTTGTAGTGGTTACCTGTGGACTCCGAAGGCGTGTTGCCTGGCTTCCTGTCCTAGTTCCTGCTCTTACAGCTGCCTGACTTTAGGAAAATTACTAACCTTCTGTGCCTTGGTTTCTTCAGTGACTGTTATTTTACACCTACCTCATAAGGTTGTTTTGAGGAGTAAATAAGCTATCATATTTAAAGTGTTTAGGAAGTGCCTGGCATATAGTATAGTATAACTGTTAGCTATTCTTTAAGTTTGCTCTGTAATCTCACAAAAGTCCTGTAAGGTAGGTGTCTTCTAAATGATTATTTTATGGGTAAGAAAACAGGTTTGGTGAGGTTAGTAACTTATCCACAATCATCCTTCTCTTTAGTGATGCAAATCCTAGATTGCTTCCCCATGCATTCTACTATGCCTTTAATATGTTAGTTATCTAAAAAAATCCTAAAAATGGTGATAACTTATGTGATTCGTATGGTATTAAGTAACATTGATTTTCATTTATCAAAACCTTTTTGCCACTTGGCAGTAGAATTAATAGAAATTCTATTGAATTTTGAGAAAGGTATTAATATTTTGAAAAAAAGCCTATTATTGATCCTTGCTTTAAAATATTGCATCGAGGGGTAACTGAGATATTTAAAAGTATACCATATGTTGCAGTAGCTATTTAACTGAAATTAATTACATAAATATAACTTACCTGGGTTTAGGTAATGATATTTTTATAATCATTGTGTAAGTAATGATCATAATGGTACCTTGAGGGTTTTTCATAGTGTTGGGGGAAGAGGGAGAATCTCCCTTTGCCCTTTTCCTTAAGGTTCTTATGGCTGGCCAAATAATCAACAAGACAGGTTAGCAGGAGAAAATAATACCAAGTTTAATAACATGTATACATGGGAGAAACTCAGAAATGAGCAACTCATCCCTCTGTCTAAGCTGCTTGCTTAAGTATTGCAGCTAAAGGCTAGGAGCGTGTTGGGGGTGGGTAGTGGCCTGGGACTTCAGAGGGCAGGAGGACAATTCTTTTCGGGGTCATTTATAGATAATGTGGTCAGGGAGAGACAGAGTTTTTGATAAAAGGGGCTTGGTGCCCCTCCCATTGTAACATCTATTTTACATTATCTTTATAGCCATCATGATAGAAGATCTGTTCCAGGAAGGAGCCACCATGTCAAATTTTTTAGGCAGTTAGTGGGGGAGGTCAAATGTCCTTCAGAGAAAACAATCAAGGTAAAGAGATATATTTCAGGGTGGCCAAATTTTGATCTCCCACAATAGTTTTTGAACTTTATTTTTAATTTGTTGTATAGTTATGTATATATTTGAATACGATGCAATTGTTTCTTTCACTCATGGTCTGGATGCCACCTGTGATTAAGTAGATTATCTAAATCCTGAAGGTTTAGACATTTTATAGAAAATATCAAGTTATGCTTGCTAATGGATAACCACTGATGTGTATTAATAATTGACTTGGAACATGTGTGTCTACCTCTGTGGTATCTTTTATAAGAATAATTCAGTGTACTGAATAAGGAACCTAACGTTAAATATTGAAATGAAAGATAAGGCAGTATTTTTTTTTTTTTTTATTAATTGTGTATCAGAGGGGTGGAAGTGTATTAAACTAGATCCTCAAACCAGTCTTCTCTTAGGAATTTTTTTCTTACTTGCTCTTTGTCCTCCTCCATAAGCACATGGACATACGCCCCCAATCACCCAACACAATAAGATAAAAATAAATACTCTTTTATAAGATAATCTTCAGGTAGGGAAAAGCCCCAACCTGCTTTTCCCCTCTATTTTCTGTATGGTTTTAGGTAGAAAGCATTATGCACAACATGCGTTGAGATTTCCAATTAACAGCAGTAGCAATTTTGTCTGAAACAGCTCTAAAGAAGATATGGGCCAGTTGTTTCCTCCTCAGTACCCTTTGGCCTACCTTTTAAATTTCTTTTGGTAAAGTGCAGCTTGCTGCCAGTAATTCATTCTCTCACTTTGTTCATGGAAATTACTGGAGTTGATTATGAGTTAGAGAACAGTTACCCTAAATTTACATTTAGTATATTCTTCCTTAGTTTCATTTCTTTTATAACATATTGGTGGCAAAACTATTGCACATCCTTTGAATTTCATGATCTGATTCTGTCCAATAAGAAGTTATCCAGATTTTTCTCACAGAACAATCTATCTTTTTTCCTTAATTATTCTCACTCCTCTTCCCTAACTTGGCTCTTACCAATTCATCTTTCCTCTCTCATTTTTTTCTTTTTTCTTTTTTTTTTTAAAGTGATTTATTCTCCGTTCTTTTTTTTTTTTAAAGATTTTATTTATTTATTCCCCGCCCCCCCAAAGCCATAGTAGATCGTTGTATGTCATAGCTGCACATCCTTCTAGTTACTGTATGTGGGACATGGCCTCAGCATGGCCGGAGAAGCGGTGCCCAGGTGCGCGCCCGGGATCTGAACCCCCGGCCACCAGCAGCGGAGTGCACGCACTTAACCGCCAAGCCACGGGGCCGGCCCTCATTTTTTTTCTCAGTAAATTATTTCCCCCATCACATCTCCTTGGGGAGTAAGGAGGGCCCGTATCCTCAGCAGGGCAGTGTTGGAAGGGTCACTGAGAGGCATAGAGCGGAGGGCATATGAAGGCATGGGTTTTAAAACCAGCTGTTTGGCTCCTGTGATTTTGAGTCTGAGGGTGGGTCAGGTGCTCTGTTCTCATCCGATTCCTGTGATTGCTGCATTGCTTTTCTTGGGAAGAGCTGCTGTCAGAACTGTAAATGCTCTTCCCTGCACTGCATTTTAGCTAACGGACATTCTGAAGGAATCGATGCTGGTTTTCAGTGCTTTTGCTGCAGTACTTTATCTGGTTTGGGAAAGATTCTTGTTTGGTTGGGTTTCTAGGTCCATAGGCTTAGATTCTGGCAAAACAGTGGCTGGTTGATGTCACAAATAAGATGATGATTATTTTCGGAAGTTAGTGTCTAGAAGTATCTTTTTCTGCATTTTACGCATTACCATGGCGATAGATGGCTTTCTAATTTTTCTCTGATTTGGAAGACTTTACTTACTAAGGGCGTTAATACTTTTTTTTCTTTAATTATATAGGCTAAGGATTAAGGTTTTTCATTTCTTAATCTTAGTTATTTTACCCCTAATTTATTTTCCCTGTTACTTACTAGATGAAAATGTGGGACTTAAAGGAATTGCTTCTTGTTAAAGAAGATGTTGCTTATCCTGCTCTGGAAAGGAAAAAAAAAGTGCAACAAAGCCTTTTTATATTTAAAATCCTATTGAACCTAATCTTGCTAGTGAGCAAGTTTAAAAATTGCCCCCTTTTTAATGAGTCCTTTAATACCATGTTGTAGCTTTAGTTTTCAAAGATTTAGGTCATGTACTCTTATCATACTTTTTTATAGGAGCCCACCATAGCCATTCTTTGCACTAGATTTTCCTCCATGAAGTCCCATTTTTCTGGAGTTAAGATCAATAGAAAAATGAAGATGACATTGGATTTTCTTGGGGAAAAGTGGTAGTTAGGAATAGACTGCAAGGAAATTTATGACTCTTTCTTTAATACCAGCATATTTTTAACCTTGCATACATTATGTAATTTTGAATCCTATAACTTAAAATGTTAGTATAGAAGTATTAGTAAAGGGAATTTCATGAAATCATAGAATGTTAAAGCTTAAGAGAGACCTTAGGGATAATATAGTAACTAACCTGATACTCTACAGAGGAGCCAACGGAGGTTTGTTCATTCATTCATTAGTTCATTCATTCATCCATTCATTTAACAAATATTTATTTAATGCTTACTGTTTTAGGTACTTGGGGATATCCCTACCCTTATGGAGTTTACAATAAATAGATAATAAATATCATAATTAAATAAGTCAAATAGTATATTAGAAAGTGATAAAAGTAGTCTGGGATAAGGGGTAGGGGAAGTGCTTGAGGGTGAGGGTGGGTTTGCAATTTAAAATAGGGTAGGCCCCATTGAAAAGATGACATTTGAGCGGAGACTTGAGGAGATGAGAGAGTAGTCTGTGTGGCTATCTGAGGGAAGACTGTGTCAGGCAAAAGGAGTAGTTGCTTCAAAGGCTAATAGGTGGGAGCGTGTTTAGCTTACTATTCAAGGAATAGTAAAAGGCCACTGTGGCTTCTGGAATAAGAAGTGGACTGGAGTAATAGGTGATGAAAATTAATAGGGTTGGGAGGCAGAGATGTGGGGAATTGGGTAGATTATGTGGCGTCTGATTTGGCGTTGGCTTTTACATGAGTGAAATGGAGGAGGGGATGGCAATGAAGGGTTTTGAGCAGACGTGATCTGACTTATGTTTCAACTGAATCATTCCCACTTCACTGTTGAGAAGAGATGCTGGGGTAGGGTTGCTAGATTTAGCAAATAAAAATATAGGACACCCACTCAGTTAAAATTGAATTTCAGATAAACAACGAATAATTTTTTGTATACATCTGTCCTATGCAATATGTGACTGACTATTCACCCATATGGCAGAATGTTAACTACATTTTTATAATTAAAAAAAAACAACTCTTCAATGTTACTGTTGATTACTGTAGATTTCTGTTGCCATGGTCCCAAGGCTTGGGCCCTTATAGCAAATTTTTGTTTCTCTCTTTCCTGTATTATATATATTACTGTTTTTCACATTGTGGTCGTCTTATACCCTAGAGTGTTACAAATGCAGTTTGTTGGACCCCAGTTTAAACGTATTGAATCAGAATATCTTGGAACGAAGCAGAGTTTCTCCATGACTGCCTGCTGTTCTAGCTTCTGGGTACAGTATTGAACAAAACGTACAAAAATCCTTACTCTAATAGGATTAATATTCTAGTGGGAGATTCACAATAACAAGGTAAATAAGTAAATATATAATATGTTAAATATTGATATAGGTCCTAAGAAGAAAGAAAAAGCAGGAAGGGGAATAGGAAATGTCCAGTGTAACGATGAAGGAGTTGCAATTTTAGGTAGAGTGGCCAGTGAAGGCCTCACTACGTGGTGCTGTTTGAATCAAGACTTGAAGGAAGTGGCGCAGAGAACCAGGTGCCTGGGGGAACAGGATTCTTGGCTAAAGGAACAGCAACTACAGAAATCCTAAGGCAGGTGCATGCCTGGTGTGTTAAAAACCCTGCAGGGGGCAGTGTGTCTAGAGTGGAGTCACAAGGAGGAGAATGGTAGGGGATGAGATGAGAGAGAGAAAGGGGAGTGGCTAGTGATTGTTAACAGTTAGGCATTATGGTACATTGCAGGGAGATTTGAATCCTAGCTAGCTGTGGCATTATCTCTGGGCCTGTTTCTTCATGACTAAAAAGTGGACAGGAGACTAAGATGATCTCTTTGGTTTCTTTTTGCTCTAAAGTAGTCATTAATTTGAAATCTATCATTTCACTTCCATTTCTACTTTTTTAGCTCTTTTGCAAGCACTTAGTTTATCATTTGGGATTTCTCTTTGCTTTTCATGAGCTCATCTCTGTGCTCCCTCCAGCCAGGTGAGCTTTTCCCTTTATGTTCCCCTTGTTCCTCTTTCTTTCTTGACTGAACTTGAAGATTTAGACAGTCCTTTGATAAATGGTAGGAAATTGTTCTCTTATCACCTTGTCCATCTGATTCTGACAATTAGATTCTTATTTAGTCTTGGCTAATAGAATTAAGAAACATATATTTTTTCTCTACTAAGAGATTGAAATTCATATGAACGGCAGCTTGACTTAAAGCTAGGCAGAAAGAGAAGAGGAGGCTTGATTTGACTTTAAATTGAATAAATCTCAATTACCAGTTCAAGATTAAATGGAATATAATGTGCAGGGAATCATGGGATTCTTAACTGGATACTACTTTGGAAAGGACAACCTTTAGGTATGTCTTAGTCTTACACGAATGTTTACTTACAAATAGTGGAGTGGGACCCCTCTAAGATGTTGTTTTGATGGGTTCTGTTAGCAGATGACATGGATAAAAGGAACATGTCATGAAGCTTTACAATCTTTAGTATAAATTCTGTTGGAAGAACAAAGCAGGATCAAAACTGTTGTTGGTGCCTTTGAAATCCAACACAAAAAACTAGAACTTGTAGGCTCTCAAATTGTAGCTTTCGTGCAGTAGTAATGAAACAGTATAATCACTCTAAATAATTCTGCCACCTTTTACAGCTTTCACAGGGTATTATGAATTGTAAAGAAACAAATCCAAATATCTGAATAGTGTCTTGGGATTTGATCAGTCTTGTTTTATGTCATCTGCTAGACTTTCAGTACTGTAGGAGAGTCAGAAAAAGGAGTATAATATTAGGTACCAACATATTAGGTTGAGTTTATGCTGACGTTAAAGATGATAATCACACTTTACAGTAGTAAGTTTATAGTTATTTTTGTTAATAATCATCTTCTTTATCTGTTGTATATTTGGTGAGGCTTTTGTAGTGATTATTCTTTTGAGCCTGGCTGAAATTAAAGATAGAGAAATCCTAATTGGAGCTTTGTGACTAAATATGGTTATTTTAGGAGGAGTGAGGTAGAAAGGATTCATAAAAATTAGACACCTAGCTGCATATATTTATTTATAGCCTCTACCTTGCTAATTTATTTTCTTATAGTGTAAAACTGTTTGAAAATTTAGATTGAACGACTATTTATACACTTAAAATAGGAGCCTATTTAAAAATAATGGAGTAAATTATGAAAAACAAATGAAGTTTATTTGGCATCTTTTGAACATTATTGGATTCTAGACTTGAAAATATGTCTAAGCTAATTTTTGTAGCTATGGTAATTTTACCTGTTCAGTAGCTATGCCAATTCTAAGTACAGTATGCTTTAATTAATATAGCCTTTGGTGTTTCTCTTTAATGGACACTGACTTGATTCATGATATGTAAAATCTAAGCAAGACATACTAAGTGAATTCCAATGAAACAGCCTGAAAAGTGTGCTCTTTGTATTTAATAAAACTAGCCAATTAAGATGGCTCCTCTGACACTAAAAGAGATGACTATATCCTGCTTGCTCTTGGCTCTACCAAAATTACATTGTTGGGTGATTGAATAACTTGGTCATGAAAAAGTTTATTCTCTAAATCAGTGCTGGCAAGCGATGACCTGTGGACCAAATCCTGCCCGCTTTTGTAAATAAAGTTTTATTGGAACACACCCATGCTCATTCATTTGCATATTGTCCATGGCTGCTTTGGTGCCACAATGGTAGTGTTGAGTAGTTGTGGATCAAATGATACATAGGCTTAAAATGTTTACTGTTAATTGGCCCTTTAGGGAAAAGTGTGCTGACTTCTGCTCGCTACCTAAGTCTTTTGTAGTCAGATCATGTTCAAGTTCTGGTGGAGGTTTATGAGGTTAGTATTTTTGGGTTTAATTTCCCATTCTACTTCATTCTAAGAAAGAATACTAAAAAAAAAAGGTGACTTGAGTGTTAGTTTCCAGCTTTCTCATCCATAAGTATGTATAATACCACCTTGCAGGGTTGCTATGAGGAGTCCATGAGAAATATAAGTAAAATGCTTAGCAGAGTGCCTGGCACCCAGAAGGAATTTAAGCAATGGGGAGATATAATCAGGGAAAATCCAAGTGTTTATTTGGGTGATTTAGGATGGCATGTTTTTAGAGATTCTGATTTGTCCACAGAGCTGGCTGCAGAGGCCTAGTTTCCAAGTTTCCAAATATCCAAGTTCTTAATATAACATTGCTGATTAACTTCCCTATGTCCTTTTCTTCCTCCCTCCTTCCCTGCCTTTGTCCCCCTCTCCCTTCTTCTTTTCTCTCTTCTTATCCATCTTATACCTTCCCCTCCTCTGTTTCCTTTTTGATATATGTAAGCATCGGTATTAAATTTAGGACAATTGCTAACTACTCGTAGAGAGAGTATGCAGAGAACCTAACACATAGAAGAGTCTCCATTATTCTTAGTTCCATTCTCTAGGAAGCAGAGGGACTCTAAAATCTTGTAATCTCCCTCTCCACCCCCTTTATTCTTATGTGATAATGTGTATTAGCAGCCATCTAGATGTATGTAAAATCCATTCCTACCACAGCAAATTTTAGGCCAGATCTTCTGTTTTGTCATAAACCATGATGCCAAAGGTTTACTTTTAGACAGGCATGGTTTTCTTCTAGAAGACAGGACAGACAGATGGTAGATTCTCTGTAACATTTTGAAGGAAACCTGAAGATCTAGTGATAATTAAACTGACCCTAGCAGTCTTACATTGGTCCCTTGGTATCTGAGGGGGATTGGTTCCAGAACACTGCCACCCCCACCCCTGCAGATACCAAAATCTGAAGATGCTCAAGTCCATTGTATAAAATGGCATAGTATTTGCATATAACCTATGCACTTCCTCCCGTATACTTTAAATCATCTCTAGATTACTTATAATACCTAATACAATGTAAATGCTATGTAAATAGTTGTTATACTGTATTGTTTAGGGAATAATGACAAGAATAAAAAAATCTACATGTTCAGTACAGATGCAACCATTGTAGGTCTTTCCATCTGTGGTTGGTTGAATCCGCAGATGCAGAACCCATGGATTTGGAGGGCTTACTGTATATTTCAAGTACCCACTTAGTTGTTTTCTTGTTTCATGAAAACATAAAATTGAAAAACTAAGTCATTTTACTTGACACGTATTTTTAGAAGATCAATATGAAACCTGGGACCTAATCCTTGTAAGTTATTATAAAACCAACATTAATATATATAAGAGAGCAAGGAAAAAGAATCTTAGACTATTTTTTGTTTTTATTGGCATTTATTATTATTTTGTGGTAGTTTTTAGTTTTGTAGGTGTCATGAGAAAAATATGGAAAAGGTGAAATTCTAGGATGATAGTTACAGCATGAGCAGACCCTTGGATAATAGTATTGACATTTACCCATATTTCTTATGGCTTTAGGCCCTCTCATTTGAAAATCTTTTTATTCCATAGTAAATTTAATTCTATTTTAATTCAACTAAATTCTTTTGTTTGTGGTTTAAAAAGGAGTTAAAATGGGTCAGAATTTCTCATTGAACGTTCCTGCCTTTTTAAAGCTAATACTTAAATGCATTAAACCTAAGTTTTATATAGTAACTCTTCTATTAAAGGTAAAGTGTCCTTCTTGTTTTCTCATTTATTTCACAGTAGACTGAGATTTTGGTAGAGGCAGATATTAATCCCTAGTCCTTAGTCTCTGTAAGTCATACAAGGACATTAAATGGTTTTCTTGGAACTGCAATTTGAGTCAGTATAAAGTTAGGGCCATACATGTTGAATGTACCTTATTTTGAGTATTTCTAGGAACCAGACAGTGAGGTTTAAAACGTAATTTTGTGTCTGGAAGTAGGTAGATAACATGGAAGATGAGGGATTGTTTAGTTTTTAAAAAATTTTATTTCACAATTAAAGAAGTTATGAAAATAAAAAAAAAAAAAATTTTTTTTGGGAGGTTTAGAGTTTTTCTTGCCAGGATACAGGGAGAGAAGGAGGAGAGTTGGAAGTGTTGGTGAAACATAACTCAAAGGCATATAGTTAGTGTTAGCATTCTGTTTGCTTATATATGAGAAAAACCAGTAACAGATTGATGTAATCTGTCAAAGGAGAAAGAAGAGGGAGGAGAAGGAAAAAAAAGACATATTTGGGAATAATGAATTTTGTTTTCCTTTCTGTGGCTAAGCTGCTGATTAACTGGCAGCTAGTTGGAGAGACCAGTTAGGATATTCTGCCCTTGGGCAGCTGGATGGGTCATCAAACAAAACAGTTTTAGTTAGTTATGAATTCTTTAGAAGACCTTGGGTGTTTAACTGTGACTTGCATATAAGAGATTGTCTCTGTATTATGTCTGCCACTGTCCTCATTAGCATTTGCATGCCAGATCTGCATAGGAATTTCTCACTCGCTTTAATTATGGTCTCGTTTCCGAATTTTTTTTTTTTTCATTTTGTATTCTTTGGTATGTTAGATGTCTTTTCCAAAAGTTAATGCTCCATCTTCCTGGGGTTTTGTTTGCCATTGTAAATCATTATTTTAACATGGTGTGTGTATAATTTGTTAGTTCTTAGATCACAAAGTGTTAGTCTGTTTGATCACCACATATGGGTGATGTGAACCACAGTGTGTAAAGTGGATTTCTCTAGTCAGTTATCTACAAGAAATCAGTAAACCAACCCTAATTACTTACCCTAAGCAGCTTATGCTCTTTTACCTTACTCTTGCTTAGAAAGGTAGGTTATGATTTTGGAATATTTTGCAAATTGTCTTTTCTATAGTCAGATTTACTGTTGCTATGTGCTTTATTTTTGATGAAGAGTGAGAATAATCTTATGGTAAATTCTGTTTTCTTACAGTCAAAGGCCATTGGTTTGTTAGATGTGGATGTGTATGGCCCTTCAATTCCAAAGATGATGAATCTAAAAGGAAATCCAGAATTATCAGAGAGTAAGTAAAGAACAGATAAATAGTGTGATAATAGTCACACTTTTATTTAGTACCTGCTGGATGTCAGGTCTTGTGCCATGTACCAAGTGTACTTTCTACACAGTGTTATGTAGTAATTTAAAAATCAGATACGGAGCCAGACTGTCTGGGTTTGAATTCCAGCTCTGTCACTGACTAGCCGTGTGGCTTTGGGTGAATTGTTTAACCCCTTTGTACCTCAACAAGCACCCCCACCCCCATATGTACAATATGGTTAACAATTGTCCTTACCAGACAGAATTGCTGTGAGTAATCAATCGCTCAATCACAAAATTGCCGTTAAGTGTAGTGCATTTAACACAGGGCGTGGCACTTGGTAAGTGATCAATGTTAGCTCATCACCCTTGTCTCTATGTTAAATGTGTTGGATGTATGGGAGTATTTGAATAGAAAGTATGTAACATATTTGTGTTAGAAGAGATGAAAATTATTTTCTCTAATAAGGTTTTTGTCATATTTGTCTTAAAGTGTTTTTATAAAAACCCCAAACATTAAGTTCTTTCACCTGCCTTCGCTGCCATCAATACGACAGAGTAATGTTTTGAGTAAATCTTCAATGTTTACTATTCTTATAACATTTTCTTATAAAGCTATCAAATATAAAGCTTGAAGAACAAGAAAATGCTATGATCAAAAAATGAAAAATTGGAACAACTGGTAACTTTTCTTGAAAAATGGTTTAAGTGAAATTAGTTTATTAAAATTTATTTCTAATTATAATAAAAGTATAAAATTGAATAATTTCTTTTTGTTTCTTATTGGGCTTTTTATTTTCCATGGATCTATGACAAAATGACTGTATTTACTGAAGGGTATCTATTGGATTATCTATATACATAGTAGAAGTATTTTTTTGTTATTGTTGTTAAAAGTTAGTTAATTAGACATTGTTTGCTATTTAAAGTGTTTTTGTTTGTAGTGTAGTTGTTGGAGTCAATTACAATGTTAAGTTCTGAATAATTGTTTATAGGACAATAAGGATTCTCCCTAACATTTTGAAGGAAACTTGAAGATCTAGTGATGATAAAATTGACCTTAGCAGGGCCGGCCCCGTGGCTTAGCGGTTGAGTGCGCACGCTCCGCTGTTGGCGGCCCGGGTTCGGATCCCGGGTGCGCACCGACGCACCGCTTCTTCGGCCATGCTGGGGCCGCGTCCCACATACAGCAACTGGAGGGATGTGCAGCTGTGACATACAACTATCTACTGGGGCTTTGGGGGAAAAAAAAGGAGGAGGATTGGCTATAGATGTTAGCTCAGAGCCGGTCTTCCTCAGCAAACAGAGGAGGATTAGCATGGATGTTAGCTCAGGGCTGATCTTCCTCACACACACACACACACACACACACACACACACACAAAATTGACCTTAGCAGTCTTATATTGCAGGCATCCACTTAGTTGTTTCTTGTTTCATGAAAATATAAACTTAAAAAGCTAAGTTATTCTAGTTTCTTTGTTCTTTGTCCTTTTAATGGAATGCATACTTAGTTTGCAAATATGTGACATGAGCCAAAATGTCAAACTGTCACAAAGGAGTAATGAATTTACATACTTTAAATGATATACTCATTATGTCTGTCTCTTGATTCAAGTAATGTGAAACCGGTGCATGCAGCACATGAGTGATGGCAAAATGGAGCCCTTGTTGTCACTCCTTTCTTAAGTAATATGTTCAGTCTGTGCCAACATAAACACTTGAAGTGAACTTTAATTTCTTTCTTCTTGTTTTACTGAAGCTGTAATTTTAAATTTGATGTTTGCAAATTGGCTGCCATTAAATAGGCTTTCTGGTAAAGATGAGCTACTGGAAATCTTGGAAAGCCTGAAAAGAATACTTTTTTTGTGTTGACAAGCTGATCTTAAGTCCCCCAAGAAATAAACTGAATGATTAAGGCATTCACTTTAAAAGAATGTGGATTCTTAAAAGCCCAACTTATAAATTATTTTTTGAATCTTAGATAAACCTGCCACCATTATACTAATTGGCATCATTTTGACATTTCTATATTTTATCATGTTAATTTATCCTGTTGTACTCTCTATTACGGAAAACACAGAGCAATGTGAAATTATCTAATTAACAGTAAAGAAAAACTGAAAGATTTGTTTTCAGTAGTTCAGATTTTGAGGAGATAGACCAGGGAGCAGAATCTCAGCTTTATAAATGTTCCTCTGGTCTTGGACTTAGCTAGACAACCTTAGGAGCAGTGGGATTTCAGGATTGTCCCTTTCTCTTCATTATTTAAACAGACATATGGTAACACAGTTTTAGTCAATTTGTTCATTTTAAAACTCTGTTAGAGTTGGCAGATTATACATTTATTCACATTCTCTTATCTCTTTTTTCTTTTTGGGGAGATTGTAGAAAAACCACACTTTTTGCAGTTACATGACATTTTAGCCTTGATTACCAAGAGAAATTTTATATTTAATTCTAGGGAACTGAATGCAGTAGTTGAAGAAAAATTTAAGTTTATAATAGTTTTGGGTTTCTTAGGCTGAGAATCTTTCTATCAGCTTAAAATGGCAATAGTGATTTGTCTATGTTATTATGGAAAATTATGGTAATGGGAAGTCTAGCCAGTTTGTAGAAAGGGTATTATACAAAAACTTCAACAGGTTGACATTGTAATGACTGCAAATGACCAGTTGCTTTGGGAACCTAATGGAATTTAGAAAAAAGTCCGTGTGTAGTTGGCGAAACTATCATCTAAGCATGAATATACCTTTTTTTTTTGAGCAAATACCAGTTATTTTTCTCTTTTTTAACTTTCTAAATAACATAATATGCAAATTTCATATTACAGTATAGCTAAATTATAGTCCTAGAAATTATTGAGTAGAAAGGTTTTCAACTAAAATTGCAAGTGTATATTAAGTGGTAGTTGCACACAGAAATGTGTTGCTGCATTTCACTAATGTAACTTTCTTTTTTGTGACTATGTTGAGGATTTTCACTAAGCTTTCTGAAATGACTCATTGTAGAAATATCTGCTTTCTTTCACAGTTTTGTGATGATAAATCACCTTCAGAATGCTTGTGAATTTAATACTACTTAGCTTTACTAGAGAATGTCTTTTAATGTACTTAGCTAATAAAGTAGGAAAATTTTAAGGCCTGTAGAGAGAGGTTACTAAAATTGAAATGTCAACTAATTTTATTAAGGATGACGTAGTGCTTATTAATGATGAAATCTGAAACTTTTTTGAGTGGGATCCACTTGTCTTTTCTATTGTTATGGGAGAGAAATTTTGCACTTATATTGCCATATTCTGCTATGTCTTAAGGTAGTAAGCATTTTTTAAGTTTCAGAATGAAATGTGTGTAGGCTTATGAGACAGAATTGTAGAAAATCAGCTTGGGCGAATGACCTTTTATATTAGCATTCATCTCTAGTAAGAACTACAAGGAAGCAACTAAGATTTCTTAAAGATAATTTAAGTGCTTAAAGAATGAGAGTGAGCTCTACCTATTCCTGAAGTCACCTCATTGTTTCCTATCAGGCAAGCGAGTTAGGGGTGTTACTGAAGTTGTTAGCGTGGATGATTAAATTCTGATCCAGTGGATGGAGCTCTTAGAGCTTCTCATTTAAAATTTGCTTCTTCTGGTGATTGTCTTGTGGATGCTTGGGTTTCATCTGATGCTAGAATTCCTCTGATTGTCTTTGGGAAATGTTCTGGGATGTATTCCATGATCACAGTATTATAGGACTGACTTTTTCTTTGCTGCTTTCCTGGATTATGTTTATAATCTCTTTTATACCTAGAGTATTAAGACAAGGTGATATTCCTAACATGATCAGGGGTTGAAGGAATCTTAAAAAGTTGTTTTAGTTTGCTCTGGCTTTAGGTGCTTTTATCTCTGAAATATCTCAGAGATGAAATCTATGTTCTTTGAAGAATCCCATCATCCTAGTCTATCAAAACAGAAGTCTATCCGTCTCTCTACTTGGCTCATTGTTTCTTGCCTAGGTCATTGGATAGGCCTGAACTAAATAGCTGTTTAGTGTGGTAGAACCCTTTTGCTTTTTCCTTTGACAATCCTGAGCTGAAAAATAGCCAGCCTCTTTTTGGATTTTACTTGCTCTGCTGCAAACCGTCTTAGCCAGGGGCTGCAGCAGGTGAAATCGTGGAAGAATGCCTTATTTAACCACAGAACAACTAAATGTATTTTAGTAGCTACTGCCTGTTCATTTTGGTTTTCTTTCACAGGATGGCAGCCAATAGTGTTGACCAGATGTATCTGTATATATGTCAAGCAGGCTGTACATCTTTGTGTGTATGATGAGCTCCTGCCACAAGACAAGATGGGTGTTCTCCCATGCCTCTTTCATTTTTTGAATTATACAAGATGGCTATTCTTAAGATTTTTTTCTTTTCTTTCTTCAGATTTTTTTCTTCTTATTTCCTAACCTTTTGATCATTTTCAGTATTTCTCAAAATTATCAGCACATTTTCAGTATCTTCTCTCAGATGAGAAAAATTATAAGAACTTACTATTGTTAGGTAGTGGGAAGATTAGCTTGCAGTTTTATTTGTAATACTCTATTTCTATTTATGTGCCCTGTGAAACTTTTGCTTTTTAAAGTAGACTCCGTTATTGCTGATTCATAGTTACTTTAATAATTCACTGGGTACTTTAGGAACCTTTTAGGGGTACTTTAACAAAACACCGTTTTTTCTTTTGTTTTGTTTTGTTTAGGTTAACAGAAAGTAAAACATTTAAAAAGGAAAGTAGTTTGGTGAAAGCAGGATGTGAAATGAGTTTTAAAGTCAAGCTACCAAGAGAAAAAAAAAAAACAGTGAAATAAGGATCTTTTTCACTCTCCTTCTAGACTTGTGCTCTAGATTTTGTGTATGTGGTATGCAGTCATACAGGGTAGTGGACTGAAATGATATCTTGTTCATCAAGATTGGATAGATTTTGTACAGCCATGTTCATAGCAGCATTATTCACAGTAGCTAAAAAGTGAAAGCTACCCAAGTGTCCATCAGCAGATGAATGAGAAGCAAAATATGGTATATACATACAATGTAATATCATTCTACCTTAAAAAGGAAATTCTAACATATCTTGCAATGTGGAAGAACCATGAGGACATTATGCTAAGTGAAATTAAGCCAGTTACAAAACGACAATTACTGTATGATTCCCCTTATATGAAGTACTTAGGGTAATTAGCCTCATAGAGACAGAAGGTAGAATGGCGGTTACCAAGAGCTGGGGTAGGGGGAATGCAGAGTTATTGTTTAACAGGTATGTAGAGTTTCAGTTTTATTAGATGAAAAGAGTTATGGAGATGGGTGGTGGTGATGGTTGGACAACATTATGAATGTATTTGATACCACTGAACTGTGCACTTAAAAATGATTAAATGGTAAATTTTATGTATATTTTACCACTATGAAAAAAAATTGGAAAAATAGGATTGGCTAGATTTGCTCTGGCAATATTACTTGTACTGGACATAACAAATAGGCTTCTTTCAATAGCATCTATGGTATCGACCCAGCGAATCAATCTGTTCTTTAAAAGAGCAGTTATTACAGAATGGAGAGAACATAGAATAGTGATGTTTCATTGGGAGACTTAGCTATAAGCCTTATCTAATTTCCATTTTGGAAGCTTTACTAGCATACAAATTGTTATGAATATATATAAAGTATATATAAAATATAAAATTACATTTTCACATCATGAAAAGTGATAGAACTTATTATATTTAAAATCTTTAATGTTATCGTTATCAATATTACCATTTGTAACATTACCAATGTTATAAAGCCTTATACGATCTCGCCCCCACCTTCTATCTACATCTACAGCCTCAATTCCAACAAGCTTGCCTTGTTACTCAGTGAACACCAGTTGTCGGGGCCTCTCTTTCGCAAAAATGGTAAGCTCTGTGCTGTCTCAGGATGCTCACACATTTGATTCTCTCTGCCTGAAATGCCTTCCACCTCTACTGTCTTCCACCTCTCTCCTACAACTAGTTTCTACTCATCAGGTCTCACTTTTAATGTTTCTTCTTCCATAATGCCTTCTCTGACTCCTCAGTCTCCTTATTGCAATTGCAAGGATAGAGTTTTTGAGTAATCTGCTTAAATTTTTTTATCTCCCCTACAAGGTAATATAACATCCACAGACCAGAGGCTTTCTTGCTTGGTTTGTTTCTCTAATGCTTGGTATATGATAGATGCACAGTAAGTCTTAGTTGAATAAATGAATAAGTTTCTTGCTAAATTTCTTGTGCATTAGCTGTATACTTTATTTTTTGCTTTGGGTATATGAGTAACTTAATTTGCAAATGTATTACATATTTATTTTTATGAATAATAAAGACAGTTTTAAGATATTATCTTAGCAGTTAATCTTTGTGCTATATCTGAGTGGCTGTTTTATACTGCTTTTTTCCATTTTTTACTTTTTTCCATTTTTAGGAGGAAAAAAAGAACCTATGTGGTTAGTAATTTGACTTTTGAGAATTATGTTATATGGATTGCTCACATTGTTTCAGTATGGTAGGACAGTTTCAGTCTTGCCTCATCTCTTAGCTTTGAAATGTTGAGCATTGCTCTGCTTACTTATAAGGGGTAGAGTCTTGTGAGGTCTGCATTTGAGCCGTGATGGAAAGGATGTTGTTCAGAATCCCAGCTCTGGCACTATGAACAACCTGGAAAAAGAGAAGGAGCTGGTAGCTCAGTGTACATCATCATTCTTTCCTTAGACCATCCACATTGCCAAGCTAAAATAGTACATGAGGGACACTAATACAAAGATCTTGTTTGAGTCTGTTTATTCTGGAGATTGGTATTTATAAGAGGTTAGGAGAAGTGGTGAGTCAGGAAGCAGTGACAATAAGGTTTTGATTTTATTCTGCTATCTCTGAGGTCTTTCCCTTAAGGAAAAGAAAGCAGAAATAGCAGCTTCCAGTTTAATGGGCTTTGGGATCTCCCTTGAAGTATACAAACCACAGACTTTTCTTGAAGTGGTAGAATGTCTTAAACTGGGTTTACCAGAAAGCAGACCCCTATGCATTACTAATTTGTTAGGGAGTGCAAAACCAGACTGAGGAAGGAGAAAAGGAGGGAGAGCTGATAGGAAAATGTGCTGTCAAGCTGGCTGTTGCTAAATGTGACAGCTTGCTTGACTGCATGGGACTGAATAAACTCCATCTCTGGACAGTCTATCTGGGGGAAAAGGGGAAGACTATCCAATGGTGTCCGTCTTCCATTGACCAAAGGCTCACCACAGGAGGTATTAATTCACATGCATTTCTGAGTTCTGTATGAGTGAGTCCTGGCAGAGTCCTGTGGTGTCTGGCAGTGTCCCATACTTTGGGGTCAACATGGAAGTTTTGGGGTGGGAGGTGAGAGGCACACAATGTATAGGCCTGAAGTGAGGTACTGTCCGTTAGTTCCCCTGTGGCGTCTGTCAGAGCCCAGGCAGAGCTGGTTGTCACAGTGGTGGCTGGAATGAGAGACAAGTGAGGCTGGGGTGATGCATGTGGGGCTCTGATACATGGGGATGGAGGCAGGAAGCCGAGTATCAGTCTAGATCTGATAATGTGGCTTCTTTATGATTGGGGTTCATGGGAGACCTGTAACGCTGGTCAGTTTTAAGTACAGTAGTATTGTGGGGATTGGGATTCAAATATAAGGGCTAAGTTTTAACTGATGGTTTTATGAGATAGAGATAGATATAAGAAAATAAGCCACTTTCTTATTTCAAACAAATGATGCACAATCTGATACTGCATGTTCTGCAGTTGACCCAGAAGCCTCCCAATAAACAAGAATGTTCTTACTGTCAGATTTGGGCAAGAATAGTAACTAAAAATTGTGATACCGGTCTTAGTAATCAGGAGGACCTGAGTTCAGATGGCTTTGTTTGGATATATTAGTAGGCACTATAGTCATTGGAGGAACATTTGGGGCTTTTTTCTTATAAATGTTTAAACTAGATTCTGTGGCTGACAAAGGACACACACACACACACATGCACACACATATACACACATGTACATACATACATATATACACATATATATCTAAATAAAGCACCTTTATTAAAAGATTTAAAATTTTGTTACTTGCAACTTAACTAGCACTGCCTTAAAATAAAAATTGTTGCTCTTAAAATAAACTATGCTTATTTTAAACCTAGTTTTAAAATTTGCAATTGTAGCAAAAGTGAAATGCTGAAGGAGATATTATTTCTGTTTGTTTAGCAAACACTTATTGGGAATCTTCCATGTAGTTAGTAGACATGAGAAATACTTGATTCTTTGGCCATCAGATCAAATAAGATTTGATACTGGCTCTCAGGAGCTTATAGTAAGACACACTAGCCAGTGGTCATAAACATCATAAGCATAAGTAAATGCTGTAATAGAAGTATCAGCATGGTTCCTTGTGAACCCAGAGATGTGACTCTAAATCAAACTGGGAGCTTAGAGAAGGCTTCTTGGAGGATTTTTGAGCTAAGTTTTGAAAAACGGATGAGGGATTTTTGTAAGAGGAGATCGGAGATTGAAATTGAGGAGGATAGTCCAGGCAGAGGAAATATCATGTGTTAAAAGCCTGCAGAATGCAAGTTGTTTGGCATGGCAGAAGTGAAGAGTCTCTGTGGGTGAGTTGCAAGAGTAAGACTAGGGCAGGAAGGTAGGTGAGGGTCCTTTCATAAGTGCTATCTTGTGCTTGTTTGAGGAGCTGAAGTGTAACTCTGAGGCTATATGAAGCTATCAGAGATTTTAGGGAGTGGAGTGACACTATCAGTTTTGCATTCTAGGAGGATCACTTTGGCAGCATTGTGGAGGAAAGGTAATAGGACCAGATGGGGGTTAGGGCCAGTTACAATGCTATTACAGTGATCCAGGTGAGATGTGATAAGGCCTGATTTAAGTCTGTGGCAGTAGAAATGGAGAGGAAGGGACCTAATTGAGAGATATTAAAGAGATTGAATGAATAGGGTTTGATAATTCACTGAATATGAATGAGAAATAGGTCTCTAGGATGGCTTCTGGAGTTCTGAGTTGAGTGACTACGGATAGTTGTGTCATTCATCAGGATGGAGCAGGTAGGAAAAAAAAATAAATCTAAGGAAATGATGAGTTAAGGTTTATTTGAATTTGATGTCCAAAGAGAGTTAGTCGGTTGGTGATTGGCATGTGTTGAGAGTTCAGGAGAGAGGTTTGGGCTAAAGATCAGATCTGGGAGTTAGCTGTGTGTGTGTGTGTGTGTGTGTGTATGCGCGCACGTGCACATATGTATATATATATAGGGGATAGTTGAAGTTGTTAGTTTAGATCAGTGATTCTCAACCAGGAGTGATGGTTGAGAATGTCTCCCCTAGGAGACATTGATTGTCACAACTAGGGGATCTGGTGGGTAGACACCAAGGATGCTGCTAAACATCCTGTAATGCACAAGACATCCCCCCACAACAAGTTGTTGTCTGGTCCACAATGTCAATTCTACTGGGGTTGAGAAATCCTGATTTAGGTAAGGTAACCCAAAAGAGTTTTAGTGGGAGTCAAGTATAGGACTGAGGATAGAATTTGGAGAAATAACCTAAGATGATCAGAGAAAAACTGAGAAGTGGAAAGAAGACAAGGAAATAACTACACCCTCAATGCCAAGAGGGAATTTTAGGAGGATGTGGTCAACATTTTCAGAGTGGCTAAATAAGATAAGAACTGAAAATTATACTTTAGATTTGCCAAGTTTTCAATTTATGAAACTACTATTTTGAAGACATCTGTGTACAACTGTGTTGTGCTTCTTGAAGAAACATATTTTATCAAGTATATTATATCTGGCCTTTGGGAAATCAGTCATTTGGGAATCATTTGTTGAGAATGGCTCTAACGATACTGTGCTATGCTCCAGGGAAAAAAGATGAGTAGGATGTAAATTCTGTTCTTGAGGAGCTCACAGTCCAGTGGGAGAGATGGAAAACGTCAGCACACTAAGTACTATAGGAAGGTATGAACAGAGGACCATGGAAACAGAGAGGAAGTTCTCATCTTTCTGTGATGTAGTTCAGCCAATCCTGGACCCTGATAAGTCTTTCAACCATAGGGCACAAAAAAGAGCAAGAGACTTGGGCATGTTAAAAAAAATTTAATGCAAAGGTTTTTTTTTTTATTTTGATGTTAAAAAATGGACCTTAAAACTATGGGTGATACATTCTATCTGTCATGAGCAAAATATGTATGTGGGATGTTTTGTTTATTTATAAATCACAGTATAATTTACCACTTTCTCCTACCTCCACCCCAAAATAGCCCTTAACCTTTAGAATGTGCCTGAGACTTGTGTCATCTTTGTAACCTTCCTCCTTTCTCTCTACCCGCTTTGGTTTCTTTGTAATCCCAGGCAGAGACTGGAAATGGTAGTTGTAACTGAGGGCTGTGGAGAGTTGGGGGTTAAGTATTGGGGAGCTGTCAAACTCTTGGTGGCCAAATAGAGGTTTTCCAAAATTCTAATTTTACATGAAAGCTTTAATTTTGTCATTGACAATGAATATTGTCAATTTGTGTTATTTTTATTGACAGGCTGATTTCATTTTGTATGCCAGATACCCAAATCTGAACAGCCATTGTTTGTCTGTCAGTTTGTCTTTCAAGTAAAAATGGTGTTCCACGAAAAATACATCTAGGTTAGCTTACAGCTCAAGTGATTGCACGAGTGCTGTCCCTTGAGGCGGCCACTGTGATTCAATGGGCGGCAGAGGTGCTCTTTGTGGACTTCCCATTTTGTCACATGGAATGTTAAAAAGATGTGTACTCCAGGTCAAGATTTAATAAATGAAATAATTTGTACATCATCCAGGACATTCTTCAGTGAAACTGGCATTTATTTTTACTGTCATGCATGGTGGGGAAGAATATGATGACTACTAGCATAGCTTGGTGCCACTGCCTTGATTTGTGCTCTGGTGCCTGCACTTTTAGTTACCATTGCTTTTGGACCATCAGTGTAAAAGTTAACCTAGTGAAAAGCCAAATAATATCTTAGTATTTTTATGAAAATGGTTTTACCCTTTTGGATCATTGGAAAGGTCCTCAGGGATCTCCAGAGGACCAGAGACTGTGCTTGGAAAACTGCTGGTTTAGTGGAAGGTTTTTCAACCAGCAGTCAGAAGTCTTGGTTTCTAGTTTAGTAATGGTTGTTATGGATTTCAGGAAATTGTTGACCTCGTTTTTTTCTTCCTTTTTTAAAGTGATGTGGAAGTGAGTGCTTTACAGATGAAGTAGTTTGTGTCTAAAGTCTGGAAATATTATTTTAGATGTGGCACATTGTAAACAAGTCCTGTAGAGATTTGAACCAGGTCTTTTCTCCATTTATTTTGTTTACTGGCATTAAGGTGCTTGGAGTTGATAACCTATTTTTGAAAAACTTCTAAATAATTTTTCAAAAATATAATACTTGAATATGATTATCCTCAACACAGACATTGCAGTCATCTTGGAATATGGATTATAAGATACAAAAGTTTCCTTCCAACTGCTTGTAATACGATTAATAAACACTCAGAAATAGCAGTATAATATATTTTATACTATCACATAATTACTTTAAATGATGCATAATATAGGAGACCAGAGCAGGCAAGATTGAGGGCTGGGGAGGTGGAGAATGGCTCCGTGAAGATGATAGAATTAAATTGGACGTTAATGGAAATGGGTAAATGATGTGTGCCAAGGTGCAAAGAGAACACGCCATACTTCTCAGTTAAGCTTTTCCCTTCCCAAACAAATAGTCGTTCCCAGCTTCCTTCTTACATTCCTTCTTCCCTTTCTGTGGTTCGGGACATAGTGTTTCTTGTACTTCTTTTCGTTGGACCACTCTGAGGCCTGTGATTTGTGCTACTGTTAAGACAGCGTGGTGTGGGGGGAAGATCTTGGGCTTTGGGATCAGACTGTCCCAAACCCCAGTTCTGATGGCACCATTTACTCCTGTGTACTCGTAGGCAAGTTCCACAGCTTTGAAGGCAGTATGAAAAATAAGCTAAATAATAAACTTAAAGGTTCTCAATAAGTGTTAACTGCCTTTCCCCATTATTACAAGTAGTCAATAGTAACAGAGAATGAATTAAGATGATAGCATGCTGTGATGAAATTTCTCTCTTAGACTGGGAGAGCAAAAGACTTATTAAAAGGAAGGCAATAAAGTACAGTGGTTACCATAGGTTTTATAGTCTGAGAGACTTGTAGTCAAATCCTGACTGTAACCTATATTGCTACCTTTGTTTACTTTGGGCAAATTGACTTAAACTCTCCCAAGCCTTAGTTTATCTATATAATAAATGAGAATTGCGTTAGGAAGATAGTTAGCAAGGTCCCGGCAGGTATTTGTTTCTTCTTTAATTGAATATGACTTTGTTCAGCCCCAATTGTCTTGAATATCTTGACACACTGCCCAGTTTAAGAGGTCCATCCATATAAAAAACCTAAAATATTTACTGTCTGGTCCTTTACAGAAAGTTTTACCAATTCCTGTTGTATGCAGTTAAGTTGCTTGGAATCAGTTTGATTCTTTTGAGGCTTATTTTTAAACTTTGGGAAGGTCCAGAGCAGCCTTTAGTCCAGGGCTAATTTACCCCAGTACTATGGTGATACGTTTCTGAGGACTCTGCCAGGTATTGTGAGATCTTTCCTCGCTGGCTGGTGGGAACATAAAAACTGTTCCCAGGCGTGTGCCATCTTCGAGAATTGTGCAGCTTACAAGTCTCCGTTGATTCTCTCCCCAGTCCCGGGGCATTTCCTCTCACTCCTGTGCAGATGAGTACCCAGCCCAAGACTCCACATTCCCCTCTGCAGTGCTCTGCGGTTCTCTCTCTCTGTTGCTCCTTGCTCTCTAAGATTCTGTCACATAAGTTCTCACTGTCTTGGCTTCCCCTGACTCTGATTCTGTTTTCTCCACTCTGCGAGGTTCCTGGGCTTTGTTTGGGTTCCCCCTCCCTGTGCTGCAGCCTGGAAACTGCCTCTAGGGCAGTAGATGGGCAGTCATAGGGCTCATCTCCTTGTTTCTTTTTCAGGGATCACGGTCCTCCTGCCTGTTGTACCATGTCTGAAGATGTAGTTTTATATGTTTTGTCCAGTTTTCTAGATTATTTAAAAGTGTGTGTGTGTTGGGAGGTGGCGGTTAGGGGGTAAATCCTGTTCCTGTTAACTCTTTTATGGCCACAAGCAAAGTTATGTTCATAGCTTTCACTTAAACTTTTTTTCCTATATACTCTCTAGGGCACTGAGAAGTCAGGTGAGTCCACCACCCTTACAGTCACCTTTGTTTTCATAGCAATTTAGTGCCCTAGACACTTGTATTAGTCTGAGTTCTTCAGGGAAACAGAATCAATAGGAGATATAGATAGATAGATTATGTGGAATTGGTTTACCTGGTTAAGGAGGCTGAGAAATCCCAAGATCTGTAGTCAGAACGGTGGAGACCCAGGAGAGCTGATGGTATAGTTCTGGTCCAAGTCCAAAGGCCTGAGAACCAGGAGAACCGATGGTATAAATTCTGGTCTGAGTCTGAAGGCAGGAGAAGCCTGATGTCCCAGCTTGAAGACTGACAGAGAGAGCAAATTCTCTCTCATTCTGCCTTTTTGTTCTATTCAGGCCCAAAGCAATGGATTGGATGAGGCCCAGTGACATTGGTAGGACAATCTGTTCTACTTAGTCTGTTGATTCAAATGTTAATCTCATCAAGAAACATCCTCATGGGCATACCCAGAATAGTATTAAAGCAGATATCTGGGTACCTTACGGCACACTCAAATTGACCTAAAGTTAACCATCACACCACTAGATCTTCCAGACTTGCCCTTTGTCTAATTTGTGTAATCATGAATCTTGATATGGCTAAATGCATTACCTGTGGTCCTGTTTCCTCCCATTGTGGAGATTATCCCTGAGTTTCTAGAGTAATCTCAGTCTCATTTTGAGGATCTGCTTCCTGGGGTCACTTTCCGACAAAAACACCTAGCTCGTTCAGAATTATGTGAGAGGCACCATTTACAAAGACGTGAAGAAGTGTAGGGAAACCACAAGTGCAGGGAAACTACTGTTGAGTAACAGTGGAGCAGTTACTACCTCTAGGCCCTGAGAGGTGAGAGGAGTGAGCAGAAACCTGGGAGGAGACGGTCCCGTGGAGGTGTCTGCCTCGGGAGTAGCCATGGAGGGATCCAGCCAACCCAAGACCACAGAGAGAAAGCCAGGAAATTAAATACCCCAACCCTCTCTCCTTCCTTTTTCTCACCTTCTGCTTTTGATGCAGTGCATACAGGATCCTGGGTCAGAGGACAGGGTGAAGTAGAGGGGCGAATGACAGATAATCAGCAAAGACAGGGAGCTGGGTTGTGGTAGCTTCCTGGCCCGTTGCCTTCAGAAACAGAGGTGTTTCCAGACACAAACCTAGGATTTGAAATGAGGGAAAATCCAGCTTATAGACTGTTATCTTCTTGCCTTTCTGTATGTATACAGTCATTCCTAAGCAGTCTTCTTTGTATGCACTGAAATATTGATGAAAGCACGGAAGGAGAAATAATGTTAGATTATCTAGATTTGATAAAATTCCTCAGCAGGTCTCTGTTATGTTATAGATAAGGAGGGTAATATAAAAAATTAATAAAGTTTGCCCAAGGTAATAGGCCACAGTCTAGATACTCCATAACCCACAATGTATTTGTGCATAAGAAAATTATCCAAAGGAAAAGAGAAGAAAATATTGGCATATATCAAAGTGGTTTATTCAACTCTGAAGCATAATACTGGCAATTATTTATATGTACGATGTACTTATATGTAAGCTGCATATTACTTTTAACTTATTAATACACGGGTGGGTAATTTTAGGTTTGATTCAGTCTTTCTGTAAGTCATTAAGAAGAACCTTGGTGGGAGTGAGGCATTCCTTGTTATAGCAGAGACTGAGAACATTTAACGGATATCTGGTAATTATCAGTGAATTTGGAACATTGGGGAAAGTGGCTGCTGCTCTGCATCTGTGGCTGTGTATGAAACTCTCAGTTTGTGGAATTAGCAAGTTATGGAATCCACAAATGTGTGATAAGCGATGATCTGACTTCTGCCTAAACAACTCCAGTGAGGGAGATTTTGCTGTTTCATGACAGCTCTATTTATTGTTATTATTTTGAATAAAGTTCTGCCTCCTTGTTACTTTCACATGCATTTTACTAGTTCTGCCCTCATGGGAACCACCTAATGTAATTCTTTTTCCTTCAATAACCTGTGAAATATTTGTACATCATAATCACAGCCTTAAGTTTTTTTCTCAGCTAAATAACTTCCAGCCTTCAGCTTTTTCTCAGATAATGCAGTTTTGAGTATGTGTACCATTCTGCTTGTCTTCCTGGCCATGGGTCACTTTGTCAGTATCCTACTTAAGTGAGGTTGTCCAGATTTGAACATTATTTTTAGGCATATTCTGAAGCGATGTAGTGAATGCACTTTTAGTCACCCGATACAAAATGGTGAGCAACACAGTGAAAGAGGAAAATCGATAGGATCAGTTCTTTTTACTTCTTTCTGCTTACGCTTCCCTAACTCCCATGGTCATGGAAGTTGGTTAGGAAACAACATCTGGGTTCAGCAGATTCCCTTAATCTCTTATTTCCCTATTGCTTGTCTGTGATTTTTCCCCCTAAAATCTAAGTTCCTCAGTTGCAAGGAATTGACAAATGTCAATCACTGTGAGATCCTTGAATTTACACATTGCAACTTCATTTAGACATTCTCATTTTCAAAAACCCTTACAGTTTTGGCAGTTTGACTGTTGTGACATTTATGTTCCCTTTTTGCTATCTAGATTATTGCTACCCATTGAAAATGTGGACTGTTTCTTGGCCTTTCTAAGATATCTGGTCACCCTTTGAAAAGATTACCTTTAACCTTTGACGGTTAATAAGGCTGTATAAGTAGCCAGCCATGAAAGTCAAGTAATAAATAATGGTGGACATGTAAGGTTCTGTTTTATAGCCATGATTTATATCAGACCTAATTGTTGGCTATCATTTTGTAAAAGCAATAGTAATAAACTACAAACTAGTTTCTCTGTTGCGTCTTCACTGTTAATAAAATGAGTGTAGCATTGTGGCATTGAGCCAGATGAGAAAGATAAGAAAAGAAAGCAGAATCCAAGAGATTAGTTGAATCTGAGTCTGGTGTACAGAATATCACCAATTCAAAGCAGGCAGTTAAATGTTGTGTTAGGAGATTGCTTAAAAAACTGAAGGAATGTATGATATATTGGGATGCAAGAAAAGTCATGGGCTTTAAAAGTCCTAATGCTATAAGAAGAAATTTAACGTGTTAGCCAGGTAGAACTCTCCTGGAATAAGCCCTTAGGTCCTGTGACCCTGCCTTGACTCTGTCTGATAATCTGTATCCCTAACCATGTCTTGCTAGACATGCTACCTTTAGTTATGAAACAAATCAAATTAATATTAACGTTTTTTATTAAGTTTAAGAAAAAGTTTTATAATCATTGCGATAATATATATGTGTATATTTGTTTTTAAAGGTGTTTGAAACATTTAAGGGAGTCAAACATTAGAGAATCTAGCATAGCTTTGTGATTTTAATTTGAAATGCTTAATTGATATTAAACATATATTATGTGTTAGCTAGATACATAACTATGTATTATGTTTGGTTTTGAGTGAAAGAAAATCCAACACACTGGTAGCTTAAACAAGATACTTTATTTCTCTTTCACATAGGAATTTGGCAGCAGTCTGTTCAGGACTGATATGACAGTTCTATCCCACAAAGTCCTCAGGAACCACCGTTTTTCCCAGTTTGCTCTTACACCATACCTAGGAGGATTTTAATTTGAAAGATATAAAATAATTTGGTTAAGTTTCTAACAGTGTTAGAGCATTTAAGATAATTGGACTTATTCCATTTATTAGTTTGTTTTATTAAATTTGCAAGAGTTGCTTAGATATTTATAATGATTTTGGTAGTTTCTGAGACTACTCTGTCACGCATAAATGGAAGGTCTGAGAGAATCAGATTTATTTGATTTATAAATGTAGTTGAAAATGGTTTAGGCAACTTAATTTAACTAGCTTTATAATTGTTTAGAGAAATTTAATCTGTAATTAGTTAATTGAGCATGAATAAAAGGAAGTAATTGTTTTTATTTTTATACTAAACTTATAAATTATATACAAAATAAGATTTGTAAGATGAACTTTAAGGCTTATAAAAAAGTTTGAAAACATACAACTTTCATTAATTAAATACAAGTAACTGCAGAGTAATCATTTTTGCATAATAAAGTTCCCCCATAAGTTGACATTCCAGAAAGTAGGCATAGGAGGAGATGAGATACTATGCACATGGAGTTGAGACTGCTGGAGTTACTTTTTTTAACTGTTAAGTGTACATTTTATGTTGTCAAGGAGGAGCAAATAATCTCTGTAATTTTGCATAATATCTTTCAATAGACTTGGACAAATTTAGCTCTTTGCTATTAGGAGATTCGAATTAAAGATTCACTTTTTCAGTAGTGATAGTGTCAAAAGTTAGCCACGTATACAGACAAAGTCTTTAAGACGTGAACTAGTTGACATTGGTGTAAGTTCAAGTAATTGCAAATGTGTGTAAAGATAAAACCTAACTAAATTTTTTATGGGAATGGCTTTCATTGCAAAATGCAGTTTTCATACTTAATGTCCATTGGCTACTTCTTTGAAGGCTAGATATTATAAAAATTATAATTTAAAACTGTTTTGAAATTTGATACTATTCTAGATTTTTGGATATTTGTTTAAAAAGCTAAATTATGTCTCAAATTTTAACTTAGCTTTTTTAGCGTGAGTGACATTTTTGAGGGAGAGGCTATCAGATATTGAGTAATACACATTTAAAGTTTTCTTTTTCTTTAGATAAATATGGCATTTTTTTCCTCTTCAGTGATAATATTTTCAGTATCTGTGCCATGATTTTAGAGACACCAGTGTGTGAAAACCAAACTTTGTAAAACTATCAAGTTTGTGGAGGTGCTTCTTTGAGTAAAGAAGAAGTTTTCCTTTGTACCCAAGACCCCTGTGCTCTCCTTTGTAGGGCTTATTTTGGTTGCTAGTTGATATTTGTCTAGTGATTGTGTGGTTAGTGTCTGTCTCTCCTATAGACTTTATGTCTCTATCACAAGGGAAGATACTGTGTCTTTTTTTCTTCGCTGTTGTATCCCTAGTTCCAAACCCCATGCTTGGTAGATAGTAGATGCTCAGGGAATATGTTGACTGAGTGAACGGAAATAATTCTCTTAAGTGGTGAGGGTTCATTGATCCTTTAAAATAAAATTTGTTTTTACAGAAATGTAATTTGTATTTAGTCTTTCTTAGGGTTATAACTATTATATGAGTTAATTGCCTATAATCTTAAATGGCACAGAATGGAATTTTTAAAGCAGTTACTATTCTAGAAATGCTTTAATGGTAGCTTTGTAACTAAAATCACAAAACTGTCCAACATTGTGAAGTTTCATTACCCTTCTGGACAGTTTCCAATTTGCTGTGGGCTCACAGACGTCAGTACTCTGCCTCCTATTACTTTTTTCCTCTGATTTCTTAGCTATATACTCTGATATACGGGCCATTCATATAAGCCCCTAAAGCTTTGGCATAACTAAATGGGCAATATAGTAAGGCTTTTATTGTATATGCAAAATGTTTATGGAAAGAAGTTGGCCCCTGAGTATTTGTAAATGTATTATCTTCTATTTTATAGTTTTTGTTGTAATTTATGTTTATTTACATTCCATAGCTATATCTTTTTATTATAGCATTTTTTGTTATGTTTGATCAGTTTTTTCAGTAGCCTTCTTAAAATAGTTTTTCATTTTTATGCTTTGTATCTTTCCTTTTCTCTTAAAACAAATTGAATTTATGTAATTCTTTTAACCACACTGGTATAAAGGCCACGCTGAAGCCAGTATTTTGTCTTTGGCTGTACATCTCTTTAACAGAATATTATTTATTCTATTATACGCTGTTTATGGGCTTAGTTGGGTCTTTTTATGCTGGCAGTCATAATTTTGTCTTTAATAGTTTTTTATGTTTCGACTTTTTTGTTTCTTCACAACATACATATTAACAGGCATTTTAGTTACTATAGGAAGGGCAGTTTTATGATAAACCTTTGTCATATGGCTAAGATATCTTTTTCTTGTCCTGGTATGTCACTCCTATTTTTCTAACTTGCCACTAAACGCTCTTCTTTTGTCACTGTCTTGTGGGCGTGTATTGCTAATATGTTTCAAATCCCAGCTCGTGAATCCCTTGTACTTGCAGCTCACTATTGCTGCTTAAAAATGAATTCGAGATTTTAGAAGCCAGGTGGACTAATAGAAGAAAACCAGTCTTATATGTCATAAAAATTTGATAAGAAGGCTGGAAATTTCACCATATAGACAAAGATTGGGGATTATAGAAATTTGGTTAAAAGATATATCAAAATAACCCAAAATAGTCAACTGCAATTTTACAGCTAGTAACCCTAGCTAAGACTTTTTCATTGACTTAAAAGATGATTCACATTAATTTCAAAATAACTTGGTGTGTCAGAGCACTGTTAAATCATTTCAGGGAAATTCTCTGGGCATCATCAAGCAATAGAAGGAAAATCTGCTCCTGTGTTAGCTAACCTTCTACCTATGTGTTATCTTCTGATCTCATGTATGTTGGCATGACCTTAAATCTCCTGCTTCTTTGGATCTGTGTGTGGAAAGAATATGGGACTTGGGGTGAAACAGTCCTAGACTCAAATCCTTACTGCTTTTGTTGCTAGCTGTCTAACTTTGGGCAGATTAGTTTAGTTTTCTGATCTTCAACTATTTCGTATGAAGTATGATGTCTTCATACTTTATATGAAGTCTTCATATGTTATATGAAGACAACTTGTCCAAGGCCACAGCTAGTAAGTGGCTAATTTTTTATAATAAAAAATATTTTACTGCACTAAAAATGCCTGGAGGACCAAATATAGAGTGTGCAAGCTTTTTTTTTAATATGTATTTACTTTTGACTGTTTAGCTATTTATAAAATTGTTTTGGTCATTATATAAACATATGTTTTTAAACACCAGCTATACTACAAGGGGATATGATATTCAGTTGGGGAGGCAGGATACAGGTATAAAAAAGATAAATAATCATACAGGATAACATTTGTTAAGTGTCAGATGCTGGAGGAGATTAGAAGAGGGAATGATTATGGAAAGCTGGGGTGGAGGCTGCCATGAAAGAATGTGATTTAGAGAGGCGGAGAGGAGGCCGGGGATAGCCTTCCACTTTCCTCAGCTGTAAAACGGAAACAGTACTTGCCTCCTAGGATTGTTGTAAGGATTCAGTGAAATACAATATCTGTAAAGTATCTTTGCAGTGCTGCATGACACATAATGTAACTGCTATTTTTGTTACTCTTCTACACTGAATGTAAGTGGTTCCTTCTGTCATCTTTAAAATTTTTCCTTCCCACATGCCCGACTACTCCTTTAACTCAAATATAACACACAGTTTTCATCTTAAATACTAACTAGTTACCTGGAACATAATGTTTAAAAAATTCTGAGTTCGTACGGAAAGAATGTGATCAATTAGTAATCAGTTAGTGATCAATTAGTGATGTCAGGCAGGTATAAAGTGGGCTGAGGGCCAGGAATGGTGGAGTATGGGTTGTTGGAGTAATAGTATGTAAAGCAAGTATTTATCATCCTTACCTAAAGTCGTATTATTGCCTGTTTTTTTCTAGCCTTCCTTTTACTTCTTCCTGTTAAACTCTGCAGTATAAATTGGCAAGGTTTCAGAAGTGGGATGCCAAGTTTATCGCTATACTTCTCGTTACTCAGCATGTATTTGCTGAATAGTTAAATGCAGAAAATCTTAGCCCCAGAGAAGACAAGAATCTGAGATATCCCCCCTGCTCCAAAATATCCCTTATACAATCTCTCATTTATACTCTAGTGGACAGTTTCCAGTAGAAAACTGTTTCCATTTAAGAAATAGTTACATCCTCTACAAAGCTTAAGTTCTCAATGTGGTTTACTTGTATCAGGTTCTTTTCCTAATGGAAACCACCCACATGAGAAAATGAGAGTTTTGATTGGGGAAGAGATGGGTTGGAAAAAAAAGGGACAATTTTTTTATTGGGAAAGAGGTTGGAGTTTAAGCCTGAATGGCGTTCAGTTTTGACATGGACAGGTGCCTGGGATGGGATAGTAGGGTTCTAAGGTGATACAAAAAAGGGAAAGTATGCTGAAGATAAATGAAATTTCAATATTAAGAGTAATGGGGTAAAACTGTAAAAACACTGAAGAATTGTCTTTGTAGTCTTACCTTCTGCTCCCTTCTCTAATATTCTAGATCCCCCTCCTTTCCAGTTCTAGATACAATATTATTATATTGCCTTTTGGCTGTCCAGCTTGGCACTTGAGTTTTGACCCGTTCCGTTCTCCCATCGTTTCTTACTTTCTCTCTAAATCCTTCTTCTTTTCTTCTACGTAAGTAGGACATTCTAAACCTTTCCTGGGTACTGTTAATTGGTAGAACTACATTGTCTCACCCAGTCACTTGAAGTTCCCCTGAAAGCAGCTTCTTTCTTGTATCTGATTTCTCATGAGAAAGGGTGTTGATTTCAGCAAGAAAAGAAGGAATAGGAAAGTGGATGATGAGAAAGTAAAACTTGCTGGATATCCTTTCCTACTTTCTGAAGGTTCTTGTACCTTTGAGTGTCTTCTCATTAATATGTGGATAAAGGCTTTTTAAAATAAAACTGTTTTGTTTATTTACTTTATGTTTAAATATTCCCTAAAATTCATGAAATGAGGTATGTATATTCTTGGCTGCACTCTCTGTCTTCATTTTAAAAAATGGATTTAATGTCTCTATTTATGTGATTTCAAGTTAGAATTTTTTTAGACATAGATTCCTGAGCCTTGGTGTTCAATTATATTTAAAACTCTTTATTTTTGGAGCCAGGGAATAAAGTAGAAGGTACAGAGATATTTCAGGTTTATTGCTAATAACAAGTAAATGGGAATGTCCACTGCTTAGCTGATTCATGAACAATGGGATTGCTACAGAAAGAAGATCTGATTCTAGGTCAGAGTCATCCTTGGAACATTTAATGATGTCAACTTTAATAGAAAGATTCAAAGCAGCCTTTCTTATGCCTATTTCCTTTTTACCTAGCTCTTCAGTTTGACATGGTCACAGTGTCTATTCTAGCTTGACAATTAACTTATGATGTAAAAGTACTACCTAGATCTGTTTGAAATCCACTGGTGACGTACAATCCATTAATTAAATTCACAACTGTTAGAAATGATAGAACTTTGTTGTAATAGGGTGAGGAGGAAGCGGCAGAGTGTCATTCATTCTGTGAGTGGCATTGTGGCAATTGAAATGGTTTGACTTACAGTAAGAATCTTTTGTGCTTCAATACATGAACTATCATGAAGATACAAGGAGATAGGAAATAGTGATCTGTGTCATGATAACCTCAGCTGATGATAGTCTCTTCAAAAAACATTACAGGGCAGTGGATTCCAAAGTTTCTTTGTAAACTTTCAACCACTAGTTCTTCGTTAGTTTTTCTATTAAGTTTATGTGGAGGGATTGCTGTACACATTTTCTTTAAATAAAATGCTAGGGCAAAGAAACAAATTTGTGCCTGTAATCCTGAGTTGTTATTCAGAGTCTTTCCCTGTTAATTTAAAAATATGGCTTCAGCCTATGCCAACATTGAATTTGGGTAATTTTATGAATTAAAGTAAAATGCTTCTTAGGCAGTATTAATTTTGTTTACTGATACATAGAAGATAATGAAGAATGTGCCTTCACCATTCTTGTTAATGTGTATGCTGTACATGTTTAGGAGTTTCAGTGTGCATGTTTCCCTGTTAAATTCTGAAGAAACGCATTTAACATGGTGGTGAATCTGCTCACATTGCCAAGCTTTCAGTTTACAATTTATTATTCACAAACTTACAAGAAATATTTAGAGTACACATTTTCTCTGGATTGGGATTTAACATACTGATAAAGTAGATTAAAGATTGTTCCTTTACAGTGTTAGAGATTTTGGTTTTGAATTTTGTGAGAAGACTTTTGACTGTCCCAGTGTCTTAGTCCGTTCAGGCTGCTGTAACAAAAATACCGTAGACTGGGTGGCCGACACCACAAACATTTATTTCTCACAGCTCTGGAGGTTGGGAAGTCCAAGATCAAGGTGTCAGCAGATTCGATGTCTGGTGAGGACCTGCTTCTTGGTTCATAGGAGGCCATCTTCTCACTGTGTCCTCTTAAGGCAGAAAGGGCAAGAAAGCTCTCTGGGGATCTCTTTTATAAGGGCACCAATCCTATTCATGAGCGCTCCGCCCTCATGACCTAATCACCTCCCATTAGGTTCCACCTCCTAATACTATCACATTGGGGGCTAGGATTTCTACATATGAATTTTGGGGGGACACAGCATTCAGTCCATAAAACCTAGTTTCAATTTCCAATTCCACTTTGCACCTCAAGCCATGAGTTGAACAGAATCCAACTACTTAGATCATCTATTTTAAATGGAGGAGTAGGGGAACAGATGATACCCATATTCTCCTATTTTATTTTGGTGGAATCTTTTCCATGTTACATTAAAAACAAGATGAGGCTGCCATTGCTCCTGCAAATTTTAGCCAATACACTAAAACAAGAAAAAGAAGTAAGGGTTATTAACAGTGGAAAGGAAAAGACGAAATTGTCATTAATTCCAAGTAATGTGTTCATATACCTAGAAAATTCAAAAGAAATAATAAAAAAACAATTTGAAAAATAGTGAGAATTCTGGAAGATATCTTGGGGGATACAAGATCACTGTCGAAAAATCAGCAGCTTTCTACTTCTAATTCTGGCAATGTGGCAGACTAGATGTTCAGAAAAACTCTTCCTCTAACAGTATATCCTAAAATATTACATGGAATAGTAACAAAAATTACTTTTCAATACATGACTGAGGTTGTAGGAAAGCAAGGGAATTTCTCAGAACTTAGAAATGTGAGCTAATTGGTGTAGGTGTGCACTGGAATTGATGTTTACCCAGGTATTACCTGCTGATCCTTGGTGGCTTAGGGTCTATATTTTATAGGTCTGTGTATGAAGGAATGGAGACAAAGTCTGGCACCTAAGGAACGTGGAAGGTTCAATGGAGAATCACTATATAAAAGCTAGGACACCCGAAGAATGACATCCTTAATAAGTAACCAGTGAAATAAATCTTCGCTACATTGGTAGTTATTGGGGATATGTGCTAGACTTGTCTTTGCTCTAGGTAGAGTAGAAAAAAGTGGACAGATAAAACAAAAAATTAGATACAACTAAAGGGGAAATTAATTAACTGGAATGTAGATAAAAAGAAGATACCCAGAATGTGGTACATAAAGAAGACTTGGGAAAAAATGAAAGTTTGAGGGAGATGGAGGATCCCATGAAAAGGTCCAACATAGGTCTAATTAGAGTTCTAAAAGGAGATAATGGAGAAAATGTGACAGAGGCAATATTTAAAGAGATAATGGCTGAGAATTTTGCAAAATAGAGCTAAAATTCAGGACAAAAATAGCATTTATATTGCCCTGGGAGGGGAGTGATTGGATTTGAAGCATTCAAAGGGGAAGAAGGTGGGGGTATTAATTAACTTTACACTAAGAATATGTTTTTTAAATTATTTGGTAATCATTATAAGAATAGAAATGGACTGAATCATTTCTATTCTAAAAGAGGGAAAAATGTAGTGAGGGGAAGAATACTACAAAAAAAAGTGAGGCAAAGAGAAAGTACAAAATAGAATAGTAGGTATGAATCCAAATATATCATCAATGTAAATATAATGTATATATAAAGATGTATGTAATTATACATCTTGGCAGTTAAAAGAATGATATCGTAAGACAGGAGAATACTAAAACAAAATAAAGCAAAAACAAAATCCAGACAGGTTAAAGCTATTTACAGGAGATATACCTAAAACATAAAAATGTACATATGTAAGTTAAAGGATTGGAAAAGATAAGTTAGGCAAAATGAAAGTGGGTGTAGTTATGTTAATATCAGACAAAATAGACTTTAAGTACTTTAGAGCAAAATTACTATCTATAAACAAAATTGACCAATGACGATACATAGAATATTCTTTTCAAGCACACCTGGAACATTTACAAAAATTGACCATGTACTAGGACATGAAGCAAGTTTCAATGAATTTCAAAGATTAGTATCATTCAGACCACATTCTCTAACTACCACACAGTTAATTTAGAAGTTTATAACAAAATGATAACTAAAAACATTTACACATTTGGAAATTAAAACAATTTCTAAATAGCTGATAGTTGAAAGAAGAAATAATAATCAAAATAAAAACTTGTGGGATAAAGCTAAAATAATAGAGATAAATGAATAGTCTTAAGTGTTTATATTTAAAAAAGAAGACAGATTGAAAATAAATGAGCTACTGGGGCTTTGGGGGGAAAAAATAAAATAAATAAAATCTTTAATAAAAAAAAACAAAAACAACAACAACAACAAAAAAAACAAAAAGGAAAATAAATGAGCTAACTATTTAACTTAAGAAGTTAGAATACTGCAATAAACCCAAAGAAAGTTGAAGTGATTAAGAGCAGAAATTAATGAACTTGAAAACAAAGATACAGTAGAGAGGACGAACAGAACCAAAACTTGCTTTTTTGAAAAGACTAACAAATTAGACAAATGCCTGGCAAGGTAGAATTAAGAAAAAAAAGATGACCTGTAAATATGTTGGAAATAAAAAATGGACTTGACAGATACAACCATGGATTTCAAATATAAGAAAATATTGGGGCAACTTGATGCGAATACATTTGAAAATTTTTTTGAAATAGGCGATTCCTAGAAAAATATACATCACCAAAACAGATTCAGGAAGAAATAGAAAATGTAGATTATTCCATACCTATTAAAGAAATGAAATCAGTAGTTAACTTCATGCCACAAAAATAGCAAGCCAATGCTCAAGAAACTAATAATTCCAATCTTAAGCAAATTCATTCATAGTAGAGAAAAATATATAATACTTCCCAACTTAGTTTATGAGGCTAGTAAAACCTTAGAAGGATGGAATGAAAAGGGAAAATTACAGGTTAGTCTCCCTAATTAACATATGTAAAAAATCTTAAGGAAATGTTGGCAAACTAAATTCAGCATTGTATAAAACAACTATATTATGATTAAATTGGGTTTAATCCAAGGAGGCAAGTTTGGTTCAACATTGGAAAAAATTTGTTAATGTAACTCACCATTTTAGCAGATTAAAGGAGAAAAAGTGTATGATAATTCAGAAAGATGCTGAAGAGCATTCTATAAAACCCAACAACTGTTTATGATCAAAACTCTTCTCAAACTAGGACTAAAAAGGGAATTTTATTTAACCTGATATAACATATCTCTAAAAAATATATAGCAAGAATCATACTGGCGAACTGTTAAAAGGTTTCCATTTAAAATTAGGAATAAGACAAAGACGCCGGTATCACATCCTGCTTTATTTACATCATACAGGCACTCCTAGCCTGCAAAATAAATCCACATACTAACACTTATGAATATGGAATTGAATAAAAGAAGCAAACTGTCATTATTTGCAGAAAATATCATTATTCACATAGAAAATTGTTAAAAAATCTTGAGATAAATTATTAAAATGAATGAGGGAATTTAGCAGGGTTGCTAGAAGTAAGACTAATATATAAGAAAATTAAATTTCTATATACCAGTATTAAAGAGTTAGAAAATACAATTTCAAAAAAGATGCAAATAGCTTCAAAAATACAGGGCACCTGGGCGGCTGGCCCGCTGGCGCAAGCAGTTAAGTGCACGCGCTCCGCTGCGGCGGCCCGGGGTTCACCGGTTTGGATCCCGGGCGCGCACCAACACACTGCTTGGCAAGCCATGCTGTGGCGGCGTCCCATATAACGTAGAGGAAGATGTGCATGGATGTTAGCCCAGGGCCAGTATTCCTCAGCAAAAAGAGGAGGATTGGCAGATGTTAGCTCAGGGCCGATCTTCCTCACACACACACAAAAAATACAGGGCACCTGGGAACAAATCTAACAAAAAAATACAAATCTTATGTGAAAACAATTCTAAAACTTTATTGAAAGATTTTAAAGATGTCAATAAATGGATAAACAAAGGAGGTTCATGGATAGGAAGACTAAATTTTATAAAGATGTCTTTATAAATCCTGATTCTTCCTAACAGTCCTGCAAATTCAATCAAAATCCTATGTGTAGAAAGTGATGAAGTTGAATTTACAATTTATGAAGATGAGCAAAGGGCCGTGAATAAGTAAGACACACCTGAAGAGAGAGGACCAGGTAGGAGACTTGCTCTGTCAGATAGAAGGACTTATTATAAAGCTACGTATATACCCTGTTTGGTATTGGCTCAAGGATAGACAAATAAACTAGTGGAACTGAATAGAGAGCCCAGAAGCACACTTACACATATATGGAAATCTGATTTTTGGTAGAGCTGGCATTGCAGATTACTGATGGTGGGACAATTTATTATCCACATGGAAATTAAAAGAAAATGGATCCTCACACCATACAGAGAAATTAATTCCAGATGGTTTAAGGACTTAAATGTGAAATGCAAAACTATAAAGGGTTTAGAAGACAATATAAGAGAATATCTCATGAATATATATTAGGGAAGGCTTTTTTTTTTTTTTTTTTGGTGAGGAAGATCAGCCCTGAGCTAACATCCATGCCAATCTTCCTCTTTTTGCTGAGGAAGACTGGCCCTGGGTTAACATCTGTGCCTATATTCCTCCACTTTATATGGGATGCCGCCACAGCATGGCTTGACAAGCGGTGCATTGGTGCACACTGGGGATCCGAACCTGGGCCGCCAGCAGCGGGGTGCACGCACTTAACCGCTACGCCACAAGGCTGGCCTAGGAAGGCTTTCTTAAACAAGACCCAAAAAGGATAAACCATAAAAGAAAAAATTGATTAATTTGGTTACATAGAAAGTAACGACTTCTGTTATTGAAAAGATACGTAAAGGGTCCAGCAGAGGCTTGTTCAAGATGATGAACGTAAATGCCTAGTGCATTTGGTTAATGTATTTGATATTTACATAACTGGAAGATAGTTTAGGAAGAAACTGCTAATAAATACATAGAAAACGAAGGAAACACATACACACGTGCTCTACAAAGATCCTTCTACCACCAATTCAGGGAGACAAAGGAAAAATAATCATATCGTATGCTATATTGCTTACCTGTTAATAACATTTACATGTTATCTAATAAAAATTGATATACTTACATTGGGAGGATAAGTGCATGAAAAGTGTGCCTGTGTTTGTGAAAAAGCTAAATCCTATAATATTTTATGAAATAACCAAAAACTGTCAAACTTTGAATAAGGTTCATAGATTAGTTAATCATATTGTATCAATGTTAATTTCCTGCTTGTGATAATTGTACTACGGTTATGTAAGATGTTAACATTATAGAAAGCTAGGCGAAGGACATATGAGGACTTGGTACTATTTTTGCAGCTTTCTGTAAGCTTAAGATTAATTTGAAATAAGTTAAAAAAATCAGTTGTTGAGAGTTGTTGGCTTTGGGGAGTAAGAAATAGGAGAGAGTTGGGGGATTATTTAGTAACAGTTTTATACTACAACTTGACTCTGATCTTTATGCATTTGTAATTGAAGAAAATAAAAAGTAGAAAATAGTGCAGAGCACGATAGAGAAAAGTTATTACTCTGAAAATTTAAGTTGGATGCTTTGGAAAGAATTGGCAAAATTACGCGGGAAAAAATATTGCTGTCGAATTAGGTATGGGGAGATTGAGCTTGTTGAAGTTAAAGAGGGAAACCATAAAAACTATCTGTATACTCTTAAACATTTTATTTTAGCTTAAAACATAAAAATGTATACTTATTCACTAATCTTTTAATGAAGGACCATGGCTTTTTCTTTGAATAGGGATCCAGTGAATAGAGCTCAGCAGTGGATTTCTTATATAAACCATGCCTATATGTTTTATTTATAATTTTCAATTTCAGTCTCTTTAAAGAGGAAGAAGCACCTAAAGAACATGCGATGAAATCTGAACACATAATCTGCTAGATTTTTGTGATTTTGTCTTAAACCTTTATCTCAATACAAGTCCGTATTGCATAAGGTAAGAGGGCTTCTACTGTAGTTTTTTATGGTGGAGAAGTAGGATATGGCAGCAGGAACGAGGAGGGATGTGACTGCACGATAGTTTGAGAAAAGAAACTATATTTTATAGTAACCTTTTGTTGACTGTGTAAAGTGTATTTTCTTTTTTTTTTGTACTTGAGCAACGGCAGTAGAATGTTTTTCTCTTGAGATTAACGCAATTTCTTGTCTCAGATGACACAGTAGAGTTTTTTTTCTTTTTTTTATTGTGGTAAAATACACATAATGTAAAATTTACCACCTTAACCATTTTTAAGTGTACATACCGTGGTATTAAATACATTCGTAATGTTGTGCAGCCATCACCACCATCCATCCCCGTAGCTCTTTTCATCTTGTAAAATTGAAACTTTATACTCATTAAACAGTAACACCCAATTGCCACTTCACCCTGCCCCTGGCAACCACCATTCGACTCTCTGTCTGTATGATTTTGACTACTCTAAGTATCTCATTTAGGGGTATTTCCTTTCTTTTTAAGACTGAATAATATTCCATTGTGTATATATACTACATTTGCCTTACCCATTCATCTGTCACTGGACACTTGGGTTGCTTTCATGTTTTAGCTATTGTGAATAATGCTGTTATGAAATGAGTGTACCAATGTCTCTTCAAGACCCTGAGACCTTGTTTTCAGTCTTTTTGGGGTATGTACCCAGAAGTGGAATTGCTGGATCACACGGTAATTCTATTTTTAATTTTTTTTTTCTTTTTTTTTTTTTTTATTGATGTTTTAATGGTTTCTAACATTGTGAAATTTTGGGTTGTACATTTTTGTTTGTCCATCACCACATATATGACTCCCTTCACCCCTTGTGCCCACCCCCCGCCCCCACTGCCCTGGTAACCACAGTCCAGTTTTCTCTGTCCATGTGTTGGTTTATATTCCACATATGAGTGAGATCATACAGTGTTTGTCTTTCTCTTTCTGGCTTATTTCACTTAACATTAATACGCTCCAGGCCCATCCATGTTGTTGCAAATGGGACGATTTTGTCTTTTTTTATGGCTGAGTAGTATTCCATTGTATATATATACCACATTTTCTTAATCCAATCGTCAGTTGAGGGACACTTAGGTTGCTTCCACTTCTTGGCTATGGTGAATAATGCTGCAATGAACATAGGGGTGCATAAGCCTCTTTGGATTGTTGATTTCAGGTGCGTTGGATAGATTCCCAGTAGTGGGATGGCTGGATCATAGGGCATCTCTATTTTTAATTCTTTGAGGAATCTCCATACCGTTTTCCATAGAGGCTGCACCAATTTGCATTCCCACCAGCTGTGTATGAGGGTTCCTGTTTCTCCACATCCTCTCCAACATTTGTTGTTTTGTCTTGGTGATTATAGCCATTCTAACGGGCGTGAGGTGGTATCTTAGTGTTGTTTTGATTTGCATTTCCCTGATGATTAGTGATGTTGAGCATCTTTTCATGTGCCTATTGGCCATCTGTATATCTTCCTTGGAGAAGTGTCTGTTCATTTCCTCTGCCCATTTTTTGATCGGGTTGTTTGTTTTTTTGTTGTTCAATTGTGTGAGTTCTTTATATATTATGGAGATCAACCCCTTGTCAGATGTATGTTTTGCAAATATTCTCTCCCAGCTGGTTGGTTGTTTGTTCATCTTGATTCTGGTTTCATTTGTCTTATAAAAGCTCTTTAATCTGATAAAGTCCCACTTGTTTATTTTTTCTTTAGTTTCCCTAGTCTGGGTAGGCATGTCATCCGAAAAGATTCCTTTAAAACCAATGTCAAATAGTGTGTTGCCTATATTTTCTTCTATGAGTTTTATAGTTTCAGGTCTCACCTTCAGGTCTTTGATCCATTTTGAGTTAATTTTTGTGAATGGCGATAGCACATGGTCCCCTTTCATTCTTTTGCATGTGGCTGTCCAGTTTTCCCAACACCATTTATTGAAGAGACTTTCCTTTCTCCATTGCATGTTCTTAGCACCTTTGTCGAAAATTAGCTGTCCGTATATGTGTGGTTTTATTTCTGGGCTTTCAATTCTGTTCCATTGATCTGTGTGTCTGTTTCTGTACCAGTACCATGCTGTTTTGATTACTGTTGCTTTGTAGTATGTTTTGAAGTCAGGAATTGTGATGCCTCCTGCTTTGTTCTTTTTCTTTAGGATTTCTTTAGCTATTCGGGGTCTTTTGTTGCCCCATATAAATTTTAGTATTCTTTTTTCTATTTCTGTGAAGAATGTCATTGGGATTCTGATTGGGATTGCATTGAATCTGTAGATTGCTTTAGGTAATATAGACATTTTAACTATGTTTATTCTTCCAATCCACGTGCATGGGATATCTTTCCATTTCTTTATGTCATCGTGGATTTCCCTCAAAAATGTCTTGTAGTTCTCATTGTATAGGTCCTTCACCTCCTTGGTAAGATTTATTCCTAGGTTTTTTTGATGCAATTGTAAATGGTATTATCTTTTTGAGCTCTCTTTCTGTTAGTTCATTATTAGCATACAGAAATGCAACAGATTTTTGTAGATTGATTTTATACCCTGCAACTTTGCTGTAGTTGTTGATAGTTTCTAATAGTTTTCCAACAGATTCTTTAGGGTTTTCTATATATACAATCATGTCATCTGCAAATAGTGAGAGTTTCACTTCTTCGTTACCTATTTGGATTCCTTTTATTCCTTTTTCTTGCCTAATTGCTCTGGCCAAAACCTCCAGTACTATGTTGAACAGGAGTGGTGAGAGTGGGCAGCCCTGCCTCATTCCTGTTCTCAGAGGAATGGCTTTCAGTCTTTCCCCGTTGAGTATGATGTTAGCTGTGGGTTTGTCATATATGGCCTTTATTATGTTGAGGTACTTTCCTTCTATTCCCATTTTATTGAGAGTTTTTATCATAAATGGATGTTGTATCTTGTCAAATGCCTTCTCGTCTATTGAGATGATCATGTGGTTTTTATTCTTTGTTTTGTTGATGTGATGTATCACGTTGATTGATTTGCGGATGTTGAACCATCCCTGCGTCTCTGGTATAAATCCCACTTGATCATGGTGTATGATCTTTTTAATATATTGTTGTATTCGGTTTGCCAATATTTTGTTGAGGATTTTTGCATCAATGTTCATCAGCGATATTGGCCTGTAATTTTCTTTCTTTGTGTTGTCTTTGTCTGGTTTTGGTATCAGGGTGATGTTGGCCTCATAGAATGATTCAGGAAGTGTTCCATCTTCCTCTATTTTTTGGAATAGTTTGAGGAGGATGGGTATTAAATCTTCTTTGAATGTTTGGTAAAATTCACTGGAGAAGCCATCTGGTCCTGGACTTTTATTTTTTGTCGGTTGTTTGATTACTATTTCAATCTCTTTACTTGTTATTGGTCTATTCAGATTCTCCATTTCTTCTTGGTTCAATTTTGGGAGGTTGTATAAGTCTAAGAATTTATCCATTTCTTCTAGATTGTCCAATTTGTTGGCATATAATTTCTCATAGTATTCTCTTATAATCCTCTGTATTTCCATGGTATCCGTTGTAATTTCTCCTCTTTCATTTCTAATTTTATTTACTTGAGCCTTTTCTCTTTTTTTCTTAGTAAGCCTGGCTAAGGGTTTGTCGATTTTGTTTATCTTCTCGAAGAACCAACTTTTTGTTTCATTAATCCTTTCTACTGTTTTTTTGGTCTCAATTTCATTTATTTCTGCTCTGATTTTCATTATTTCTCTCCTTCTGCTGGCGTTGGGCTTTGTTTGTTCTTCTTTTTCTAGTTCTGTTAGGTGTAATTTAAGGTTGCCTATTTGGGCTTTTTCTTGTTTGTTAAGGTGGGCTTGTATCGCTATGAGTTTCCCTCTCAGGACCGCTTTTGCTGCATCCCATATGGTTTGATATGGCATGTTATCATTTTCGTTTGTTTCCAGATAGTTTTTGATTTCTCCTTTAATTTCATCAATGATCCATTGGTTGTTCAGTAGCATGTTGTTTAATCTCCACATTTTTGTCACTTTCCCAGTTTTTTTCCTGGTTCATTTCCAGTTTCATAGCCTTATGGTCTGAAAAAGATGCTTGTCATGATTTCAATCTTCTTAAATTTATTGAGGCTTGCTTTGTTTCCCAACATATGGTCTATCCTAGAGAATGTTCCATGCGTGCTTGAGAAGAATGTGTAGTCAGCTGTTTTTGGGTGGAGTGCTCTGTATATGTCTACTAGGTCCATCTCGTCCAGTTTTTCATTTAAGTCTAATATTTCTTTATTAACTTTTTGTCTGGATGATCTATCCATTGCTGTAAGTGGGGTGTTAAGATCCCTACTATTATTGTGTTGTTGTTGATTTCTCCTTTTAGGTTTGTTAATAGTTGTTTTATGTACATTGGTGCTCCTATGTTGGGTGCATATATATTTATAAGTGATATGTCTTCTTGATGGAGTGTCCCTTTTATCATTATATATTTCCCTTCTTTGTCTTTCTTAACCTGTTTTATCTTGAAGTCTACTTTGTCTGATATGAGTATGGCAACACCTGCTTTCTTTTATTTGCCATTAGCTTGGAGTATTGTCTTCCATCCTTTCACTCTGAGCCTGTGCTTGTCTTTAGTGCTAAGATGTGTTTCCTGAAGGCAGCATATTGTTGGGTCTTGCTTTTTAATCCATCCTGCCACTCTGTATCTTTTGATTGGAGAGTTCAATCCATTTACATTTAGGGTAATTATTGAAATATGAGGGCTTAATGTTGCTGTTTTGTCACTTATTTTCTGGTTCTTTTGCATTTCCTTTGTTTCTTGTCCCATTTGTTTTGGACTGCCAATTCAGTTTGGTTGTTCTGTCTTATGATTCTTCTAGTTTTCTCTTTGTTTATCATATGTGGTTTTGCTTTGATTATTTGTTTAGTGGTTACCTTGAGGTTTGGGCAAAAAATCTTGTGTATGAGATAGTCCATTATCTGATAGCCTCCTATTTCCTTATACTAAGTCAATTCAGTCACTTTCCTCTTCCCCTTCTAAGTTGCTCTTGTTATACCTTATTCTATCTTGTTTTGTGGCTGTGTGTTTACAGTGATGAGGTTAAATTTATTTTTGGTGAATTTCTTCCTTTGATCTTTGAGTTTAGTATTTAAGTGGTTGCTAACCTATTCCAGTAAAGATCTACTATTTCTCTGATTTTGTCTACCTACTTTTCTCCTTCCTCCAAGCTTTGTGTTCCCTTTCTCTTCTTTTTTTCAGACCTGAGGCCCTTCTTGAGTATTTCTTGTAGTGGGGGTCTCGTGGCCATGAACTCCCTTAGCTTTTGTTTATCTGGGAGAGTTACTATTTCTCCATCATATTTGAAGGATATTTTTGCTGGATAGAGTATTCTTGGCTGAAAGTTTTTGTCTTTTAGTATTTTGAATATATCATTCCAGTCTCTTCTAGCCTGAAAAGTTTCTGTTGAGAAATCCGCTGAGAGCCTGATGGGAGTTCCTTTGTACGTTATTTTTTGTTTTTGTCTAGCTGCCCTTAATATTGTTTCTTTGTCGTTGACCCTGGCTAGCCTTACCACTAGGTGTCGTGGTGAAGGCCTTTGTCTGTTAATATATATAGGTGTCCTGTTGGCTTCGCTTACTGGTATTTCCTGCTCCTTCCCCAGATTTGGGAAATTTTCAGCTATTATTTCCTTGAATAGGCTCTCTGTTCCTCTTTCCCTCTCCTCTCCCTCAGGAATACCTATAATTCTTATGTTACATTTTCTAATAGAGTCAGATATTTCTCGGAGTCTTTCTTCATTTCTTTTTAGTCTTAGTTCTCTCTCTTCTTCCATCTGGAGTATATCTGTATTCCTATCCTCTAAAGTACTAATTCTTTCCTCCATATTGTCAGCTCTGTTCTTTAAAGATTCCAGATTCTCCTTTATCTCCTCCATTGTGTTCTTCATCTCCATCAGCACTGATTGTTTTTTCTTTATGATTTCAATCTCTTTTGTGAAGAAACTCCTAATCTCATTGAATTGTTTGTCTGTGTTGTCTCGTATTTCGTTGAGTGTTTTTATGATAGCTATTTTGAAATCTCTGTCACTTAGTTTATGGATTTCTGTGTCTTCGGGGTTGATTTCTGGGTGCTTGTCATTTTGTTTCTGGTCTGGTGATTTCATATATTTTTGCATTGTGGTTCCTGTGTTGGTTTTGTTTTTCCTCATCCTGGAAGTCTCTGGTTGCAATTTCCACCTGCCGCCACTGTCTGAAGGTAAAGGGCTGTGTAGTCTAAGCCCCCTGCGCTCTGCCCCGGTTTTTCTGCTGCGATCCGCAGTTTTGTTTTGTTTTTTTTTTTCCCGCTGCGATCCGGGTCCAGTCCAGTTTGATCAGGTCTGCCTCGGATCGCTAGGTCTGGTCTGGTCGAGCTGCAGACTCCGGGTTGCGGGGAGGGGGGAGCTCTCTCTTTTGCCCTCTGGGTCCCTGACGTGGGAGGCTTCTCGTTTGCCCCTCTTTATCCGCTCTCTGGGGTGCTCAGATGTTGATGGTAGCCCTGTGGCTCCTCTGAGTCCTCTGTGCGGGAGTTTCCCACTGGCTGAGAGAGTCAGAAGAGCTACAGTTTTCCCGCCGAGGGCCGCCCCTCCCCCCTCTCTGGGAGCCGCGTGGACTGGGATCGCTGATCTGATGGGGAGGGAGCGGAGTTCTCCTTACCTCTCCCCACTTCCTCCGGGGGCCCAGCACATTCCGCTCTCAAATGTGCGGCAGTGTGGATCCCTCCGCTCTAGGTTTTCACTGTCTGGGATTCCGTTGTTGGTCTGTGGCTGTTGCTTTTGTTGTATCTTGTGGGGGAAGAATTCACGGGAAAGCTCACTCCGCCATGATGCTGACGTCACTCCTCTATTTTTAATTTTTTAAGGAACTATCATATTATTTTCCATAGCAGCTGTACCATTTTACATTCCCACTAAAAGTGTACAAGGCTTCCAATTTCTCCGTATTCTCATTAATACTTTTTCTTTGCTTTTCTTTTTTTTTTGGTGGTAGCTATCCTAATAGGTGTGAGGTAGTATCTCATTGTAATTTTGATTTGCATTTCCCTAATGATCAGTGATGTTGAATGTTTTTTCATGAGCTTCTTGGCCATTTGTATATCTTCCCTGGAAAAATGTCTATTCACTTCCTTTGCCCATTTTTGAATTGGATTTCCTTTTCTTTGTTGTTGAGTTTTAGGAGTTCTCTGTATATTCTGGATATTAATCCCTTACAAGGTATGATTTGCAAATAGTTTCTCCCGTTCTGTGGCTTTCCTTTTTACTCTGTTGATGTTGTCTTTTGATGCTACAAAAGGGTTCCTGAACCCAATTCCAATGTGTTTGTGTAGAGGCTTCCCCATACTAGCAAGCAGTTCTGGGACGCCAGCAGGGTGTCCGAGAATTCAATTCAATTCTGACACTGTCTACCCAGAGATAGAATCAGATTCCACAGGTAAAGGGCTCAGTCCTGCAAGACCGCCCCCTACTTCAGACATCAAGTCCCAGGTTGTGACTTGTAATTCTGACCAACTGGCTATAAATCAGAGGTTCCCATAACCCTCTCCTTGGGTTTGATTAATTAGCTAGAATGGCTCACAGAACTCAGGGAAACACTTACTTAACGTTTACCAGTTTATTAAAGGACATGATAAGGGATACAGATGAACAGCCAGATAGAAAGATGCGTAGGGCAAGGTGTGAGGGAAGGTGTGCAGAGCTTTCATGCCGTCTCCAGGCACACCACTCTTCCAGCACCTCCATGTGTTCACCAACCCAGAAGCTCTCCAAAAAAGAGCTGACAAGCTGTCCTTTTGGGTTTTTATGGAGGCTTCATTATGTAGTCTTGATTGACTAAGTCATTGGCCATTGGCAGTTGGCTCAGCCTCAAGCACCCCTCCCCTCCCTGGAAATCAGGGGATGGAACTGAAAGTTCCAATCCTCTGATCACATGGCTGGTTCTCCTGACAGCCAGTCCCCACCCCAGGGTGGAGTCTCCTATTGTTCTCGTCGCTCAGGAAATTCCAAGGCTTTTTGGGAGCTGTGAGCCAGGAACTGTGGATGAAGATTAAATGTATCTGAGAAACATGTATTTTGGTCATCTGAATAACCAAATATATATATTTCTTATAAATCACAATGTCACAGATGCACTACATTTTAAAAATTTTCGTGACATCCAGTTTATCTAATGTTTCTTTTGTTGCCTGTGCTTTTGGTGTCATATCCAAGAAAACATTACCAAGTCTAGTGACATGAAGCTTTTGCCCTGTGTTTTCTTCTAAGAGTTTTAGCTCTTACATTTAGGTCTTTGATCCATTTTGAGTTTATTTTTGTATTTGGTGTTAGGTAAGGGTCCAACTTTATTCTTTTGCATGTGGATTTCCAGTTCTCCCAGCATCGTTTGTTGGAAAAGACTGTCCTTTCCCCATTGATGATCTGGGCCCCTGCCTGTCAAAAATCATTTGACTGTATATGTGAGTGTTTATTTCTGGGCTCTGTTCTGTTCTGTTGGTCTATATCTGCCTTTATGCCAGCACCACAGTTTTGATTACTGTAGCTTTGTAGTAAGTTTTGAAATCAGGGAGTATGAGTCCTCCAGCTTTGTTCCTTCTTTTCAAGATTGATTTGCCTATTCGGGATCCCTTGAGACTCCATATGAATTTTAGGATGGATTTTTCTATTTCTGCAGAAAATGTCATTGGGATTTTGATAGAGATTGTGTTGAATTTGTAGATTGCTTTGGGTAGTATTGACATCTGAACAATATTGAGTCTTCCAGTCAATGAACCTGAGATGTGTTTCCTTTTATTGATGTGTTCTCTAATTTCTTTCAGTGATGTTTTGTAGTTTTTATTGTACAAGTCTTTCAACCTCCTTGGTTAAATTAATTCCTAAGTATTTGATTCTTTTTGATGCTGTTATAACGAATTATTTTCATAAATTCCTTTTCATGTTGTTCATTGTTAGTGTATAGAAATGCAACTGACTTTTGTGTGTTGATTTTGTATCCTCCTACTTTGCTGAATTCATTTATTAGCTCTAACAGTTTTTTGTGGAATCTTCAGGATTATCTGTAGATAAGATTATAACATGTGCTAATAGAGAAAATTTTGCTTTTTTCTTTCCAGTTTGGATGCCATTTATTTCTTTTTCTTGCCTAATTGCTCTAGCTATGACTTTCAGTACTATGTTGCATAGAAGTGGCAAAAATGGACATCCTTGTCTTGTTCCTGATCTTAGAGGAAAAACTTTCAGTCTTTTACCATTGAGTATGATGCTTGTTGTGGGTTTTTCATATATGGCTTTTATTATGTTGAGGTACAAAATAGAGTTTTTCTACTTTTTTGGATTTTTATACTTTTCAAATTCTTTAAGTAAAGGAAAAAAATAAAAAGAAATAGAACTGATTAGATGCATGTGTTTGTGTGTGTGTGTGTGTGCATGCATGCAAATATACATGTATATACATGCTAGATAAGCATATATATGTAATTTATATATTTATATAAATGAATAAAATTGGTGGACAAAATTACTTATTGAGGCTATTTTTAGAAACATGTTTTAAAATTAAGATGAATTGTTTCGTAACAAAACTATATTCCAACTGTTTTGAGATGTTGCATCTATTGGCAGTATTAGCTGTATGCTTGGTATAATGTTTAAACTGTTTCAAATTGAGGTGAATTAGTTGGAAGTTAAAGAGCAGCAGGAGCCTATTTGTATTTGTAGTTTGATGCTCTTTGGTAAGAAAATAAGTCAATATGTTTATGTATAATGAGTTACTCTCCTAAAAGAAAGATTTCTTTTCTTGTTTCAGGCAACCTAATGAGGCCTCTTTTGAATTATGGTATTGCTTGGTGAGCATATCTTTTTTACTTATGTTACTTTTCAGAATAATATTGACTGACTTATATAAATTAGTTGTATTTTTGGTTTACTGTTGCAGTATGTCTATGGGCTTCCTGGTTGAAGAGACTGCACCAGTTGTTTGGAGAGGCCTTATGGTAATGTCAGCCATTGAGAAACTATTGAGACAGGTAAGAAAATTGCATTAAGTATCATTTTATTATTGGCACACTGTGGTTAATGCATTTGCATTCATGTTTGAGATGTTTTGCAAAAGAATCCAGTTGATAGACTGAACGTATAATGAGTTATGTGGTGCCAAGACCGAATTTCACTCCTACATGATTTAATCTTTCCCATTGCTTATGAGTACTAAAAGCCCTAATGTCTCATTTTATATTGTTCTGTTGCACTGTTGAGTCTGCAGTAAGACAAGGAAATCTATTTTATAAGTAATCTACCTTCTTTAGATTTATGGTTAATCTCGTTGTGGCCAATATTGAGTTATAAGGTCAGTATAGCAATTCCTCGGATGTAGAAAAAAATTATATAAACTATGATGCTTGTAATTTAAAATCACTTCAGAACAAAATGAAATTTTGTTTTACTCTGAGTACATATGGCTATATGGTTATGTATATAATATCTGTTCAATCAACTTTAATTTATCCTTAAGGAAGAGAACAGTTGATTGGATAATCTAAAAATATCAGATGGGCTATATGTTATTTATAGGAATAAATTTTATTTTTTTCTTAGTAGCTATAAATTTATACTTAATTGTGTTCTAGGTAAATATTATAAGTAATTTGGTTTTTCTCCACCAGCTTACAGCAATTACTCCTTATTTATTTAGATTTTACTTTTGGCCAGGCACCATGCTATAGGTTGACAGTTTTACTCATCGATATTTCTATATTCATTTCCAGAGAACTTGCATAGATTAAATATCTTGAACTTGGAAACTCTTCTTTTTTCGTTGTAACATCTTATTTTTCTTCTGCTGCTTCAATTGTGATAAATGTACTCTTTGATCTCTGGTCCCAGAATCCTCTTGTTTTCCTAGTGCATTTAAGTCTCTTGGCTGCGTTTTCTTGTCTTTTGCACTCAGATCTCATAGTTGGTTATTTCAGTTATACTCCCATCAACACCCCTTCCCTACCAATTCCTTTGTGACCTTAACCTTTGTTTGTGTGGATTCACCCAGCTTTTTTTGTTTGTTTGTTTGTTTTTCTAGGAAATTTTAAAACAATCTTTATTCAGTTTATAATTAAAGTTAGAGTCAATAGAAATTTGGAAACACCAAAAGAAAATTCTGATGTTGTTGTGAGAATATTTTAAATATTAATTTTCCCTCTTCTATGTTAGTGTTATAATTCTCGATAGGAAATGATTCAGATTCCTCCTAAGCCTTTATGGATGGCCACAAGAAGGTGGAAATATCCACTTTCCACATGATCAGAGACTTAGAGATGCAAGTCAGTGATGAGAGATCCAGAGATCCAGGCCAAGCGTCGATGCTCCCAGCTCAGGGATGCAGGATCCCCATAGCCCGCCCCAGCAAGTTGTGTGCAAGTTTTCTCTCCTGCCCCTACTTGTCCTTTTTGAATCTCAGGGACCCTTTTAAACCTCAAATTCCAGGAGATGACAAAAGCATCTCTGCAAGTGAGCCCCTGAGAGCGGAAGAGAGAGAGTGAGTGTGCACCTGCCCTCAGGAGAGGGGCAGAGGGAGTCTCACACAGAATGAGTGAGATCAAACCCGGCAGTGCAAATTAATTAGGCTGCAAAAAGGTTGTGCCTGAAGCTCACACTTAGATTTAGTACTTGCTTTTATAAACGAAGAAAACTTTTTGAAACCAGAGGTGACAGGATCAAAAGTCTGAAGGAACAAGAGTATATTATTTTTTTATTTTGTGGGATGTTGGGAAGAGAGGAGGGGCAGGATCTCGATTCCACATTCTCAGGTGTCCCTCCATAATCCAGCCTCTTTTAGCTACTACCGAATACTGTCAGAGAATGTAGAATAATTGTGTTAATTGCCAGCATTATACATTTTTGATTTCTGAATTCAGCCACACTCTGAACACTTCAGTCATCTGATTTATTCATTTTTCTTCTCAACATTTATCAAATTCTCAGCTTAAGAAATATTTGGAGAATTTGGTAGTCTGGCAGAGGACCTAGTGAGGATTTGGAGATTTGGCTCTCTGACATATAAATTGTATGAAAGTCACAGTTTACTCTAATAAGTGCTGAAGATACATTTTCAGCAAACATACTACAAAATAGCAGGATGAAAGATGGGGTGAGAAAATAGATCCATAATTTATTTTATTGGGATACTTACAGGATACCTAGACTATCCTCTAGGATATTAGGATATTAGACTACATATTTACCTTACAGTCTTTTGTGAAATCACTTCTATCATCTGTGCATTTTAATGGGAGCCAAAAAGCTGATATTTTCAGACTACACAGTGACTAATGCTGATCATCTGAGCTGCTAATTAAGGAGTGTTTTGTTTGTGTTTTTGTTTTGCTTTAGAAAGCAGACCAGCATTTGGTAAGTTTAACATCCTTCATGAAAATTTAGTAGCTGGATAGATGCTCTCTACAGCAGTGGATTGTGGAGGGTACCTGATGCATTGACTGATTAAAAAAAATGGAATATAGCATATATACAGAAGAGTGTACAGATTGTAAGTGTACAGGTAGATGGATTATCCCAAAGTGAAAACACCTATATAATCATCATTTAGGACAAGATAAATAGAATACCAGTGTTCCAGAAGTTCTCCTCATGTCCCTTCTCAGTTACTGTTTTGTGGGGAGAGGATAAATACCTGTGGTCAGTCTGCCATCTTGAACTGGAAGTCTGGTTTAAAGTTTTTTTCTCTCCCTTACAATATTTTATTGAGTTAAACTTATACATACAATGGAATGCACAGATCTTATATGTATAGTTCAATGATTTTTGATAAATGTGTATACCTATGTAACCATAACCCAATCAAGATAGAGAACTTTTCCATCCTCTTAGAAAGTTTCCTTGGCTGCCTTCTATTCAATCCCCCACCCATAGGCCATCACTGTTGTGATTTTTATCACTGTAAATGAGTTTTGCATGTTCTTATGCTTCATATAAATGGCACCCTACAGGATGTAGCCTTTTATATCTGGTTTACTTCTCTTAGCCAAATGCTTTTGAAAGTCGTCCTTGTTGTTGCAAATGTCAATAGTTGAGACCTTGATACTGCTGAATAGTATTCCATTGCATGAAAATAACCAAATATTGTTTGTCTATCCTGTTGATGGACATTTGGGTAGTCTCTAGTTTTTGGTTATTAAGAGCAATGCTGCTGTAAATACCTATACATGGGCCGGCCCTGTGGCTTGGTGGTTAAGTGCGCGCGCTGCGATGCTGGTGGCCCGGGTTCGGATCCCGGGTGCGCATCGAGGCACCACTTCTCCGTTCATCCTGAGGCCAAGTCCCGCATACAGCAGCTAGAAGGATGTGCAGCTACGACATACAACTATCCACTGGGGCTTTGGGGGGAAAAAAAAAAAATACCTATACAAGTGTTTGTAAGAGTTTCAGTTGCTTCACATCTTTGTCAACATTTGGTGTTGTCAGTCTCTTAACTAAGGGGTGTAAAGTGGTATCTTGTTATGGTTTTAATTTGTGCTTCCCTGATGATCAGTGATGTTGAGCCCCTTTTCATGTGCATATTAGATATTGCTGTATCTTCTTTTCTGAAGTATCTCATTTTTTTATGGCTCATTTTTCTTCTTATAACTGAGTTGTACGAGTTTTAATATATTCTGGCTATAAGTCCATTGTCAGATATACGTATTGGGAATATTTCTCCCAGTCTGTGACTTGCCTTTTGATGAACTGTAGTTTTAAATTTTCGTAAAAATCCAACTTACCAAAAAAAAATTTTTTTTAATGCTAGTGCTTTTTGTGCCCTTTCTAGGAAATCAGTGCCTGTCTACCCCAAGGTTGTAAAGATATTCTCATGTATTTTTATTTCAGAGCATTATAGTTCTGACTTACACATCTTGAATTAATTTTTGTGTATGAAGTGAGATAAGGGTCAAAGTTTTTATTTTTTCATGGTTGTGGTATAATAGGAAATATATTTGTTCTTTGTCCCCAGGTCCTGGTACAAAGCTCCTAAAACTCTTGGAATTTCCTGAGTGATAGGAGTGTCTTTTATCATTCATAAGGAGCCCCTTTTTGAGCACACCTGAGTTTATGCTAGTGAGGTAACTTAAGGTGGTGCCCCTAGATAGTCTCAGGATGGGGCTGGTCACCAGAAAGACCAAGTGTTTAGAGGGTTGGAACTTTCAGCCCCACACACTGACCTCTGGGAAAGAGATGGGGGGTGGGCTGCAGATTAAGCTCGATAAAAACTCTTGAACAAGATTTGGTGAGCTTCTGGGTTGGTGAACACATCCACATGCTGGGTGGGTTGTACACCCTAATTCCGTGGGTACAGAAGCTCCTGTGCTTGGGGTGCTTCTGGACCTTGCCTATGTGCCTCTTCATCTGGCTGTTCATCTGTATCCTTTATAATACCCTTTATAATAAGCTGGTAAATGTAAGTACGTTTCTGAGTTCTAGGAGCCACTCTAGCAAATTAATTGAACCTGAGGAGGGGGTCATGAGAACCTCGGATTTATAGCCAGTCAGTCCAGAAGCACAGGTAACAACCTAGACTTGTGATTGGTGTCTGAAGTGGGAGCAATCTTGTGGGACTAAGCTTTTAACATGTGAGATCTGATGCTAGATCCAGGTAGATAGTGTCAGAATTGAGTTACTTGCTTGGTGGTTGGAAAACACGCATCATAACGGTTTATCTAGTTGTTCCAGCACCATTTGTTTAAAAGGCTTCCCTTTCTCCATTGAATTGACTAGATACATTAGACGAAAATCAGTTGAGCATATGTATGTGGGGCTATCTCTAGATGCCCTATTGTGTTCCATGATTTAGTTTAATCTTTACAGTAAAACCATACTGTCTTGATGATTGTAGCTGTATAGGGTGCTTAAAATCAGAAAGTGTATCCTCCAACTTTGTTCTTTTTCAGTATTATTTTGGCTACTCTAGGTTCTTTTATATTGCTATATAAATTTTAGATTCAGCTTATAAATTTGTGCATAAAAGCATGTTGGTATTTTCCTTAGGATGGTATTGAACATATAGATCAGTTTTGGGTAAATTGAGCTCTTGACAACATTGAGTCTTCTAATCCATGAGCTGGTATGTTTCTACATGTATTTAGGTTTTCTTTAATTTCTTGGAGTAATATGTAGTTTTCAGTATATAATCTTGTACTTCTTTTTGTTCGATTTATCCTAAGTATTTTATGTTCTTTGATGATATTGTAAATGGAATTGTATTTTGTATTTAATTTAAAATTGTTTGCTGTTAGCACATAGAATATATACTATTGATTTTTGTATGTTAACCTTGATTTCTGTAACTTTGCTAAATTTCTAAGTGGTGATTTAGTAGCGTCTTGGTACCTTGTATGCACATGATGTTGTTCTCTGCGAGTAAAACAGCTTCATTGCCTCCTTTCCATTGTATTCCTTTCGTTTCATTTTCTGGTCTTATATTGCTCTGGCTAGTACTGCCAGTATGATGTTGAACAAAAAGCTGAAAGCAGACATCCTTGTCTTCATCTGGGTTTAGGGGGTGGGAAACATTAAATGTTTCATCATTAAGACTGATGCTAGCAATAGGTTTTCACTGATGCCCACTCTCAGGTTGAGGAAGTTCCTTCCTGTTTCTTTGTTTGCTGAGAGGTTTTATTGTGAATGGGCATTGAATTTTTCTCCTGTATTCTATTAATGCTGTGATTTACGCTGATTGATAGTTTGATGTTAGACCAACCTTGCATTCCTGAGATAAATTCTTCTTGGTCATGATATTTTAATTACAATAAGTAATATTGTAATTACCATTAATATATTGCTGGATTCATTTTGCTAATATTTTAAGGAGTTTTAGATCAATATTTATGAGGAATATTGGTTTCTAATTTGTTTTTCCTTTAATGTCTTTTTCAGGTGTTGTAAATGAGAGCTATCTTGGCCTAATAAAATGAGTTTGGAAGTACTTCCCTCTTTTGTGAGAGAGTTTGTGTAGAATTATTAGCTTTGCTTTAAAGTTGGTATTTGATGGAATATACCAAAGAAATCTGGGGCTGGAGTGGTTTTTTGTTTTTTCTCTCCTGGGTGGGGACAACACTTCTCAGGACTAATTCTATTCAGATCTTTAATTTTTTTTTTTTTGGTGAGGAAGATTGTCCCTGAGCTAACATCTGTGCCAGTCTTCCTCTATTTAGTGGGTGGGATGCTGCCACACCATGGCCTGATGAGCAGTGTGTAGGTTCATGCACAGGATCCGAACCCACGTACCCCGGGCCACTGAAGCGGAGCATGTGATCTTAACCACTACGCCACCAGACCGGCCCCTTCAGATCTTTGATTTCATCTTGTTTCAGTTTTGTTGTGTTTTACAAGAATTTGTTCATTTCACCTGAGTTTCAGAATATATACATGAAGTTTTTTTCATAATATTGCCTTATTACTTTGTTAAATAGGATATAAAATGTAGCAATATTCCTTCTTTATTCCTAATATTGGTAATATGTTTTTTCTCTCTTTTATTCTTAGCTGTTCGTGCTAAGGGTTTATCAATTTTATTAATTTTTTCAAAGGATCAACTTTTGGCCTTTTAAATTTTCTCTATTTTATGTTTATTTCCTATTTCATTATTTTCTGCTCTTATTATTATTTTCTGCCTTTTATTTATTTCAGGCTTAATTTGCTCTTCTTTTTCTAGCTTCTTAAGGTAGAAACTTAGATAATTGATTTTAAACATTTCTTGGTTTTTAATATAGGTAGTTAAGGCTATAAATTTATCTCTAGTCATTGCATAGAATCCTCCAATTCTGATATGGTGTGTTTTCATTGTCATTCAATTAAAAATAATTTCTAGTTTATTTTTCTTTTAACTATAGATATTTATAGTGTGTTTTTAAATTTCCAAACATTAAGGAATCTTTTTAATAACCTAATGGTTAGAGAATCTACTCCATAAAATGTTAGTCTTTTAAAATTTTTTGAGACTTACTTTATGGACCAGCATATGGTCCATCTTGGTGATTGTTCCATGTGCTTTTAGAAAGAATGTGTGTTTTGCAGTTGTTGTGGTTAATGTTCTATAAATATCATTTAGGTCAGGTTGACAGTCTTGTTCAAATCTTTTGTATCTTTATTGATTTTTTTAATCTAGTTATTCTATCAATTACTGAGAGAGGAGTGTTAAAATCTTCAACAATGATTGTGGATTTGTTCATTTCTCCCTTTATTTTGTTTTTTGCTTCATTTATTTTGAAGCTTTCAACACACAATTAGAGTTAAGTCTTCCTGGTAAATTGACTTTTTTATTGTGATATGTTCCTCTTCATTTCTGGCAAACTCGCTTGTTCAAAAAAACTTGAAGTTTACTTTATCTGATAATAATATAGCCACATTAGTTTTCTTATACATACTGTTTCCATGGAATATCTTGTTTATCCTTTTACTTTTAACCTTCTATTTTGTTATATTTAAAGTGGATCTCTTATAGACAATATTTAGTTGTGTCTTGCTATTTTACCCAGTCTGATAATCTTTGCCTATTAATTGGAGTGCTGAGTTCATTTACACTTACTGTAATTATTGACATGGTTGGGTTTAAGTCTACCATTTTGACTTTTTCTCATTTGTTCCATCTATTTTTTCTTCCTCTATTTTTCTTTTCCTGTATTCTTTTGGATAAATGAAATATTTCTTGCATTCTATTTAAATTCTTCTATTGGCTTTTTAGCCATAACTCTTCATATTATTATTCTGTGGCTACTTTAGGGATTGTAATATTGCTTTCTTAACTTTTCACAGTCTTCTTAAGGTTTATATCTTGCTACTTGATGTAAAATTAATTACCTTATAACAGGATATTTCCATTTCCTACCTCCCATCCTTTGTGTATTGATATATTTTTTTATGTGTGTGTGTATGAGGAGGACCAGCCCTGAGCTAACATCCAATGCCAATCCTCCTCTTTTTTGGTGAGGAAGACTGGCCCTGGGCTAACATCTGTGCCCATCTTCCTTTACTTTATATGGGACGCCGCTACAGCGTGGCTTCCCAAGCGGTATGTTGGTGTGCGCCCGGGATCCGAACCAGCGAACCCCAGGCTGCCGCAGCAGAGCACGCGCACTTAACCGCTTGCGCCACCGGGTTGGCCCCCTGTATTGATATATTTTAAATATATGTGCATTATAAATCTCATAATATAGTGTTAAAAATTTATTCAAATAGTTATCTTTTAAAGAAATTAAGAAAAACAGTCTTGTATTTACCCACAAATTTGCTATTTCTGTGCTTTTGATTTCTTTAGATTTGAGTCTCATCTGTTATTTTTCTTTATCCTGAAGAACTTTGTTTAGTTTTCTTTGTGGTGTGGGTCTACTGATGGACAATTTGCTCAACTTTCATTTATTGGAGATGTCTTTATTTTCCCTTCATACTTTAACTGCATATCATTTTTTTCTTCAGCTCTTTACAGATGCTGTTTCATTGTCTTCTGCCTTTCATTATTTCCAGTGAGAAATCTGCTTTTATTTCTATAATTGTTCCTCTGTGAGTAATATGTCTTCTTTTTGTGTGTGTGTGAGAGGAGGATTAGCTCTGAGCTAACATCCATTGCCAATCCTCCTCTTTTGCTGAGGAAGATCAGCCCTGGGCTAACATCCATGCCCATCTTCCTCTACTGTATATGTGAGACGCCTGCCACAGCATGACTTGATAAGCAGGGCCTAGGTCCGTGCCCGGGATCCAAACCTGCGAACCCTGGGCCACTGAAGTGGAGCGCGTGAACTTAACCACTATGCCACCGGGCTGGCCCCTAATATGTCTTTTTTCTCTGGCAGCTTGCATAATTTCCTTTAGATCTTTGGGTTCTTTTTCTGTGCCTACCCCTTAAATATTGATGTCTCCAGAATTATGTCCATAACTCAGTAGCTAAGGCCATGGACTCTGGAGACTCAGGTCAGTCTCTACTACACATCTAATAGCTGTACATCCTTGGGCAAAAACCTCTCTGGACTTTTGTTTCCTCACCTATAAAATGGGGATAATGGTAGCTACCTCATTGTGAAGATTAAATAAGTTAATACATGTAATATGCTTAGAAAGCATAGTGTCATATAAGTGCACCCTGTTGTTATTGGATTTTATCAATCCTAATACGTTAGATTTTTTTTCGTATCTTAACATTTCTCTAATCAGGATATATCTTACAAGTGATGGCTTCTTAGAATTGCTTTATCCCTGGCTTGAAGTCAAGTTCTTTCAGAGAGATTTTATGTTGTTTCTCCAGGCACTTTCAACCTAAGGCAACTTTAAATTGAATTCTCTGTTAGAGTTTGGGACCACTCTTGTGGTATGTATTCAGATTGGAAAGCTGCATGGGTACCAACTTGTGATTCATCTTCCTAAGGAGGTGTTTTTCTGTCTTCTGCCAGGGCCCAAGTTGAGAGATGCACATTTCCTTGAAATTTATTTCCAAATTGTGGATTTATATTTCATTTACCTTTAGGGTTAAAAAGTGTAGTCCTTTGGGGTCCCAGCTTCATGTAGGGTTCTTCTGTTGGATTCTTCCTCATCTTAGATGCTTTTTCTGTTTTAGTGCTTCATAAAATAATGATACATCTTATAATCAGTGGGATATTAGCTTTGTTGATATTAGATATCATCATTATTATCATCACCACCACCATCCTCCCCAAGACATCTCTTCTACTTGAATTATATTAATTATAATAAGAGAAGAGTAATGGGTTGAGGACTTTTCTTTGGTTAACATTCTCAGTTCAGGATGGGTGATTTTGTGGGAGGAAAAGGAGTTAGTAAAGAGGAAAAGAAGTAATTTAAGAAGTAGGAAAAGCACTAAAGATACTAATGTCATGAAGATCAAGTGTTTGGAGCAAGGGGTTATCCAGCATATCTGCATATTAGAATCATTTGGGGATCTTAAAAATTTCAAATTTCAGGTCACACTCCAGACTGATTAAATCATGAACTCTTGGTGTGTGACCCAGACATCAGCATTTTTGGAGCTCTCTGGCTGATTCTAGGGTGTAGACAAGTTTTGGAACCACTGGTTTGCAGAGTTTTAAGAATGAGAGGTCAGTGAGAATGAGGATTGAAAAAAGGCCAGGAGATAATAGATGTTAGGTGGCCATTTGTGATCCTTTAGTGGAACAGTGAATGAAAAAAGTCAGGTTATAGGTGTTTAAGGATGGATTTACAGCAAGTTCACGGAGGTAGAGGTGTATTGTGCTTATTAGATAAAATAGGCCATGTAGTGGAGTGGGGAAAAAGGAAAATAGGATGGAAGCTTAAAGAGGAATGGTATCGAATGAAAGGCCTTTTCATTTGTTTTTTAAAAAGGACAGCCATACCTTTTCCAAGGTATAGGATAGAGTGAAAAGAGACTGAAGATTCTAGAAAAATGAGAAGATTATTTAAAGAGGAATGTTATGAAAGAGGCAAAGGGAATGAGATTAAAAGATTATATAGATGAGTTATTTTTGGAAAATAAATCTTTAGTTCCAAATTTTGTGAGTAGAAGAAAGAAGAGCAGATGAGGGAACCCCATCATACCTGGCACTAAAAAGGGGTTAACAAAAGTTATTATTTCCTCGTCTTCTCAGTGGAAGGAAAAAGATAGTGAGTTTACTCGATAGAGCAAATTTGGCTCACAAATTTTGGTATTTATAAAAATTATCAGGGGAGCTAGTTGAAAATTCAGATTTATAGCCTCCGTGTTCCACTCCTCTCTTGAAGATTTTGCTTCAGTACGTCTGAGGGAAACCAAGGAGTTTGCATTTTTAACAGATTGTCCCAGGCGCGTGACTCACACTAATTCTAGTGGTTCTAGATCAAGCTCAGGCATGCAAGGATCCAGAGGCAGTGCTTTTTAACTGCTATCAGAGGAGTTAAAAAAAGAGATGAAGATTTGAATGAAGGAACGCTGTGTAGTAGCAGAGGCCCACTGGGTGCTAAATATCATAATTTTTTAGTTTTGCCAAGTTTTTGTGACTGGCTTTTGCAACTCTCTGAAGCATGAAAGCCAACATGGGCAAACCTGTTGTTAGATCCAGGATTGGAATGGCAGAAAGTCCAAAAGGGAAAAATATCCGTTAATGAGGGAAATCTTGAAGTCAAGGCCTGATTTCCAGGAAGACAGTGAGGAGGGACCAGGAGGCTGGGTAAAATTGGAGGGATCAAATAAATGAAAATCATGTGATGGGGAAGAAGCAAGTCAGTAGCTTTAGGAGGAACAGGTGTAAAAAGTGACAGATAAATTGATTTTGTTCGGAGAAGGAGGGACATTAGAAAAGTTAGGCTTTTCTTTTTTTTTTTAATAGATGGAATTTGGAAATAAGGTATTATTGAGGAAAGGCAGGTTTCTATTAAAGTGAGAAAAATATCAAGGATCAAGATTTGTCACAGTGGGGTGGTAATAGAATTGCCAGATAAAATGCAGGATATTCTTTAGTTAAGTTTGAATATCGGATACACAGTGAATAATTTTTCAGTACAGGTATGTCCCAAATATTGCTTGGGACATACACTAAAAAATTATTTGTTGTGTATCTGATATTCAAACTTAACTGAGTGAGGGTCCTCTTCTTTTATTTGCTAAATCTGGCAACCCTAAGTGTAAAGATGTTTAGTAAGACACAGAGGAAATTGGGTAAGAGTCAGGTCGGGAGAAGGTAGGCATGGTGGTGGAGTAGAGCTGAGTCATTTGAGAATAAAAGTATGGAGTAATATCAAGGAAACATTATTTAGCAGAGAGTGGTAGGTGTGAGTAATTGAAATGAGATGTATGTTAGAGTGGGAGTTGGGGCAAAGAATTATATTAGGATAGGGGAACCCTACCAGGATCATTCTTTGTAATTTGGTGAAGGAAGATGGTTTGCCAACCTTTTCTACTAACATCTGTAGCTTCTTCTGAAGGATAACTTATTTTTCTGTATATGGAAGCAGCAGGGAGTCGCATGGTTTCAACTTGCCAATGTCTAGTAGTTTATGTGCATAATTTCACCCACCTCCTTCTAACCTCCTCTGCTAAAAGAAAGGGAGAGATTGATGAATAAATATGGTATACGTTCATGAATGCGTTTTGTGATGCATTGCAAAAAAGCATGCCAGGCCCTAAAAAGAGAAGTTAAACTTTATGATCAATTAGGAAAACTAGGCAGATAAATGCTAGAATGTCATTTTGAGTACTGGGTTTATCAGTATGTCTTCTTTTTTATTCTCCTGATTTTTGAAACAATTTCCTTTTATTTTCCATTTTGACTTTAAATACTTAAAGGCATAAACATCTAGTACTCAATTCACTCAACTCATTCAATGAATAACTAAGTTTAAAATTTTTCTATTTGTTACGATTCCTGAGAAGTATTTTTTTTCTTCCAAGTTGTGCTCAACATAGATATAATTGGTTTAAGTCAAATGAGGATGCCTTGTCTTAGAATCTTTGAGTTTGAAAATGTGGGATATTGGGAGAAAATAATTTTAGTTATTAGAAAAAGAGCTATAGCAAGGAAAACTTGAAAGGCTCGTCTGCTGTCAGCACCTGCTGTGGCCCCGTGTAACCCTGGAGACCAGGGGTTTTGGCAGCAGTTTCAGTGCTTTCACTTCAATCTCCAGTGTCCCCAAATGTGAAGCAGATGCCAGTTCTCTTCTCTAGGGTTCTGATAATGGCACATAATGAGTTGGTTGTTTCCTAGCAACTAAAGAAGCAGTTTCACTTTAGCTGATCCTGCAGTAGGAATGAGACATTTTCCCTTGATAGTTGGTATTAGTGATTTTCCCTGACAATGGAATTTCACTTCTGAATAAGGAGTGTTCTCAGCCTTTGGTTTCCTAAAGAATTTTGCTTTTCATTGTGGGCTAAGCTCTCTTTAATCTTGTAATGAAAATGAAAAAAATTTTTTGAGCCCCCTAAGCACCTCTCGTGGGAAGAGCCAAAGGAGTTTGATACATCATTTCTCAAACGGCAAGTGCTTATACAAGAAGCTATAATAGGTGTATTTTTCCCAGTATTTAACAGGATAATTAACAACCAAATACTTTTCTGTATTTAATGTTTGAGGCAACAGAGGTTTATTAAGTATTGGCCAATGTGTTGTAGAAAAAATATCTATGAAATTTTATTACCAGTACCATTTTGGTATAAAGACAATATAAAAAAACATATTTTAAAATCTATAACCTACTTGATTTCAAAGAGTATTCTATACAAAAAAGTTGTTATACCAATTATCATTATAGTTCACTTTAAAGTAAACTGTTGAACAATTTAATGTTTAACTCTAAATATTAGTAGTTGTAAGGCATCTGTACTTAACTGAATCATATCTAAATCCTTCTTATTTGGCATTGGTACTAGATCTGCAGATCTTGTGACTCTTAAGATATATGGAGGCATGAGAAAATTACTTCAAACGACCTTCTTTTAGTCATTCATAGTTTAAACAGTTTCTAAGGAAATTATCTTTCTCCCTTTGACATTATATAACTAATATAAATTACCTTCCTCATCCAGATTTGTAATATGATATATTAAGTTTCAGAGGTTCCCAGACACTTAGCCAAAGAGATAAAATATTAGATGATGTTCTTAAGATAATTAAGTTAGCCATATCTAAATATACCAAAGAAATTTATTGCCTTTCATGGAAGAAGTTCACAGACTATGCATTAACCATAGATGAAGTTGTTGAATGGCTTCATTGACAGTTTTGGGCATCTGACCTTCTTATTCATTCCTCTCCATGACTTTTGCATCATCAGGTACATAGCAGTTCTCATATTTAAAAATACTTTATTAGGTCTCCATGAAAGCGTTAAGGAATGAAGAACACTAATTAATTCAGTTGGACAGGACAGTAGTCTTTCTGGCACCTAAAACTTATAATTTTTTTCTTAAAAACCCTTTAAACATGAAGCAGAGTTTCTGTATAACATAATTCAGTTACTGCTCTTACATTTCTTTGGGACATTAATCTGAGGCTAAGGAGTCAAGTGTGTTAAGCCTAGTTTTGAATTCTCCTTTCTCTTTTAAAACTATAGATTAGTGAACAGGGAATAAAGATATAACTAAAGCCCAGTTCTTTGAAATATTTTTCTGAGGCAGTATTATCTAGTGAATAGTTCAGTTTGATTAATCTAGCAGGGGTTTCTTTTGATTGCTATGAATTTATTCGTTCATTTAACAATTATTTGTTGAGTTGGCATCAGATAATTATTGCTGTACTTTTTAAAATGTCATTGGACTTTTTGTCATCTTCAGCAGCAGACATTTAGTGGCTACTTACTAGGTTTGGGGCATTGGTTAGATGCTGAGGACACAAGGATGTGTAAGATGTAGTTCAAAATTGTAAAATAAAGCTTTTAGTTACAGACCTACTGTTAACTTGCGGTCATAAACAAAAAGTATAGCTATGTTAGAAATTTTGATGATTTTCAGGTACTGTTTTACAATGTTTTATTTAAGGCAGTCAAAGTTGGAACTTAGAAAACAAGGCTCAGTACTATGTAGTGTTGACCATTCAAGTTGGTGGTATTGTTAGAGGATATCAGATTTCACAGACTCGTTTAGGTTCCATGTCATAGAAGGAACTTTGCAGTCAGCATTGAAAGAGAACAAGTTCTCAGAAGAAGTTAGAAACAGCTTATTAATATTAATTGCTGGTTATTTCCTCCTACTAAAATGCCCTTCTTTTTCTGCCAGTTATCAGAGATGACTTACATGAGTACCTTCAACTCACTGTGATGACTGAGTACTTATATATGCAGCTTTAAATATTGCAGTCTTCATTTTTTTACACGTTGCTATTTTAGGTATCTAAGACAGAAAGCTATTACAGTTTTTTACTGGCACCAACTGTCCCGGTCCCCCACCCCAAGTCATTTATGCCAAACCCACCCCAAGTCATTTATGCCAAATTGAGAAGTGTTAGAGTAGATTTTGTCAGCGTCATTACTTTACCAATTTACTCTTGTATTCTGGTCCCCATTAACATAAGTGTAGAGATGCTTTTCACCTGATAAAACTACTTAGTGACCAGAAGGTTTAAATGGGTAACTTTATCAAGAAAACAATAGAAATAAAACAAAGCAACAAAGGTGTAAAAAAAGGAGAGTTATTGTTCTCCAGTGTCAACCATTGAAATTCCCACTTCTCGTTCTGTGTGGTTTTGGGACGGAACAATTTGTAAGGCCAGGAGGGCCCTGACTCTTGGAGCTTCTTTTCTGACACCCAGGGAAGGCCTCCTGCTACAGCCCTCTGTATATAGCTGGGCCAGATTATCTTCTGCTCTATGTCAGTGATTGGCCTTGGATCAGCCCTAGTTCTGGTACCTTTGTAAGATGAAAGTACTTTACTATTCTTGGCCATGAATTCCTTGAATTTCTTCCTTAGGTTTTAGGCCTTTCAGTCACATCCTACTGTGTACTGGATGCAGGAACTAGCATGTCATCTTCCCTTCTCCTGTTTGGAATGTCATTAACTATTTCTTCACACTGGATCTCCCCTTTGGCAAGGTTGAGTTTCTTCACCTATCTAGTTGCATGTCCTTCCTCCCTAGAACTTTTCAGTACAGTGTTAAGTTTCTCACCTCTGATCTTCCTCTTTCTTCCCAGTTTAAAGCCTTTGTTTACTTTGATTTTATTTATTTAATTTTTTCCCCCCAAAGCCCCAGTAGATAGTTGTATGTCATAGCTGCACATCCTTCTAGTTGCTGTATGTGGGACTCGGCCTCAGGATGGACGGAGAAGTGGTGCCTCGATGCGCACCCGGGATCCGAACCCGGGCCACCAGCATTGCAGCGCGCGCACTTAACCACCAAGCCACAGGGCCGGCCCAGCCTTTGTTTACTTTGGATGGATCTTTTTGCCTGAGTGAAAAACTTGTTTCAGCCCATTTGTAGGCTAACCCACGCTCTAGGAATGATTGAAGCTGTTGGCTCAGCTGTCACTGGCTCAAGTGCTTCCTAAGGAGAGGGGGTGGGACCTTGTCCTGATTTTGTCCCTTCGTATTAATTTTCATTCTCAGCAGTGAACATAGAGAATCAGGATTCTTACTTTCAGAACACAGAATGGGGGGAGGGGCAACAATTTGACTGTTTGATCCAAATGGAGTAAAACAACAGATTTCGTTTATGATTTTTCTGGTATCTAGATAAAGCAGTAAGGACAGTTAGAGAAAAACAGAGCATCTGGTTTAACTCCAGGCCTGAATCTGAAAAGAGAGCAAGAAAGGAAGTAACAAGAAAGAGAAAGGACAGACAGGTACTAGGAAATAGAAGTCATCATTGTAGGTTAACTTGGCTGGTGTTTATTGATAAAGCAAAGATGCTTGAGTATTCTTTTGTGTCTGACAACGCAGAGGAACTTTTCCCATTTCCTTCTTTGTGTATCTACCAGGGGGAAGTATCTACCAGGGGGAGGTAATAGAGGTCCTGGGATAAACAGTTCATATAAAGATGGGCTCTAACTGTAGCTCTGACAGAAGTGGGAAGCATGCAGAATGCTGCCTTGTTTATAAAAGAGTTGATAAAATGGACTGTCTCATTCAGTTGAAGTCAACAGTCAAAATTAGTGCAAAAGGAAGCACTAGTAGAAAAATGTGCCAAGCCAGAGAAATATATTGATCAAAGGGGGTAGAATGATGTCAGACACAATTCATTAGCAGCGAAAACTAGTGAGGCTGACATAATTTGCTTTAGTAAATGAATAAATTAAAAGAAGGGTAATTACCAAACCCTTGTAATATTCCATTTCTACGTTGAACACTTCAGAAGAATTCCTAACTTTTCACTCTTTTGTGTTATTGACTTTATGGACTTTAAAGGATAACCTACAATGATTTGAACAGAGTCTAGGATGAGGGTAATCATAAAAGGTAGGACCTTGTCTTCTGCAATCATAATTAAGGAGTCTTAATAAAGGTCACATAAGATTACTTACTGGGCCCTTAGGAGAACTTCTTAGAGCTGGCCCTGTTGGATGGGCAAGGGCTTACCCTGTCTCCTCAGGTGCAGACATGGAATCATGGGTCAGAGTCAGATGTTAGTTTCAAGATTTGAACAGATCCCAAGCAGGCTATGAGGGAGAGTTATGGCTATTACTGGGGATTTCATAGGATTGTGATCCCTTTTTATTATTTAGGCAGATACTATATTTAATTGATTTTAAGATACATGTATTTCAAATTTTAATATCTGAAATTGGAGTATATTTTATAATCAGTAACATCTTGGCATCATGTCAGTTTAATTGTTAATATATTTTTCTCTTTGGTGGTATATAAAATAATGGTGTATCTTATATCCTATGGTATTTTCTATTTGATGAGATATAGTAATTATTTTTGTTGTGATTACTTTAATGCTGATTGACTTGTATTCTCGCCTTTTCCCAATCACTGCAGAGTGATTCCATGTTATTCGTTTTGGTCAGGTTTTTTATTGCCGCAAGACTGTTTTAAACTGCTGGTGGCAGTTTTGGCAACTTACATCTTTCATACCTCCATCGCTAACTTAATTTTCCCCCTTATTACTCACCCAGAGACTGCTAGATTATTCTTCCCAGTGTGTTAACTCCCATGATATCAGTCATTTTGGAGACTATCAGTGTCTCCCTTTTGCTTTTTAAAGCAGCCTACCCTCTGACTTTATTCATTCTTTCAATGGTTAGATTTTAGAGAAATTATAAATAAGAAAGGCATGACACCTGCTGCCACAGATTCTTTTGTTTCCTGTGAACCTTTACTTATTGACTTTTAAAAAAATTGTTAATGGTATGTAATCATTTATAGTTTGAAATAATGCGATACTAATTTGCATTCATAGATGTTTGTGTTTAATACTTGTTTTACATAATATTAGTTAATTTTATGTTGATAAAAAGTCCACCAAAAGAAACAAATGATGTTTTTTTTCTTGTATTTCTTTTTTGTGTTGATGCCGAGCCTATACATATGTCCACAGAAACAAATATGTTAGACCTTTATAATTAGTTTATTTTGATAGAGTCTTAAGTCTGATGTATTAGTTACCTGAATGTAGAAAACCTCAGATTAAATAGGTTGAATTAATGTATTATCCTTAGATAATTCTATACTACTAAAACAGCTACCTATTATTGAGTATTAGTAAGCCTTATACTGTTTACCTGTATTATCTCATTTAATCCACACAATTCTGTATAATAGGTACTCTTGTTATTTTTATTTTGTAAATGAGGAAAACTGAGGCATAAAGAGATTAAATAACTTGGGCAGGGTCCCACAAGTAATCTCTCTCATTCCCTAGGCTGAGCTTTTAACTGAACTGTGCAACTGAAGTTTTAAAAGGTTTAAGTTTCTATTTACAAAGTGAAAGCACACTTTTTAATATCATCTCTGAAATGCTAATTGATATTAATATATTAAGACTTTTCCTTTGTCATTTGGCTGCAGATTTTGTATTTTATACTTGGTACATTATAAGGCGTTTCTTAGAGAATGTCTTTGTAAATCTCTTTACTCTGACACTCATTATTTAAATGCCCCTTTTTCATTTCACCTCAATTGCATTTTTGTTAATTTAGATAATATGTTATTTTGGTGCACTTTTTGTATGGGGGTGAGTTATAAAGTCTTTTTAGCAGTGTTTGGTAATGAGAAGTTTGACAAATCCTTCTGTGTTATGGTGTCAGTAACTGCAGTAATATAATTCATTTATACACTGTAGTAGCTATAAAATGCTTTTTTTTTAAATTAAAAAATTGAATTTAAATTGTTTTACAGGTATTCATTATTTGGACTTGATCACACTTCACTGAGGTATGATGGCATTTCCCAGTTACCTAGAACAAGCTATAATTCAGTAAAGGGAAATGACTTTCTGTCTCAGTAATAGAGTGAGGGTCTATTATGTCCAGATTAAAACTCAGCAGTACTTTTCGTAGTGGTTAGTTGTTGAGACGTCTTCACTGCTCAGAGGAATTTATGGGAGCAGATGGCCATTAGTAGTTGAGTAGACTAGTTACTATTCAGTGACAATTTCAGCTAACCTCGGGTATTGAGTTCTTTTCAAATCATTTTTTTTTCCTTGTGAACAAATTGATTTAGGGAGAATAGATATTGCAAAGAGTTTAGATCAGATATGAAGTAGAGGGCAGAGTCTCTACAAGATGCCCTCACTTCTGACACCAGTTGCAAATTCAGGGGTTCCAAAGACCACCTTAGATTCAATAATTTGCTAGAAGGACTCAGAAAACTCACTGAAAGCTATTATACTCATGGGTATGGTTTATTACAGGGAAAAGAAATAGATTAAAATCAGCCAAGGGAAGAAGCGCATAGCACAGTGTCCAGGGAATTAACAAATGTGGAGCTTCCGTTGCTTCTCCCTGTGGAATAAGGACATATTACTTTCCTGGCATTGATGTGTGACACTATGCATGGAGTATTGCCAAACAAGGAAGCTCACCTGCACCTTGGTGTTCAGAATTTTTATTGGGCTTCTGTGACATGGTCATGATTGATTGTCCATGTGACTGATCTCAGTCTCTAGTCTCCAGCCCCTCCAAGCATGACCCAAAGCCCCCACCCTAAATCACATGTTACAGGCTGGCTAGCCCAAGGCCCCAGGAAAAGACCTTAGAGATTACTTCCCAGAAACTGAAGTCAAGAGCCAGTTTTGGGGAGCCTTTTTTGAGTAAGGTTAAATTCTTTACTATACTGATATAATGTGAATAATACTGGTTTCCAAAGTGAATGTATGTCTAAAGCTAAATTTGGATATTAACCTCATATGTTGGAAACACTGTTACTGAGAATTTTTAGGCATTGTAACTCAGAATGGGAATTCCTTGCAAGTATAATTGGTGTGGGCTACAGAGTTTTCCAGCCAGAGAGGCTGCTGGGACTGGTTCTTTTGGATACCTTAAGGCTTACTGATTTTGTTACACCCCATATTCCTGTCACAGCCCAAATATAAGCCTCTCTGGTCATTAAAAAAAAAAAATCTCATCTTTATACTGTTTAGGACTTCCTCTCTCCTAAACCTAAACTTTCCTTCCTCTTCTTCCCAAATTTTTGTTTTGTGCTTCTGGGGCTCCAATTTATATTAAATGAATTCTTCTTACTATCCTTAACTGAAAACTCTTCCTTTAACTGAAAACTGCGATTCCTTGCAGACACTGCTTTTTGTGAAGTCTTTTTAAGTGGATAGAGCTCATTCTTTCACCTACTGTCTACCCGTGGGTTTAGGGTAAGGTTTGACATGTTACTGGTCTCCTAGGGCAGCTTCTGCTTCAGTACTCCTTCATTCCTTCATGCTTGTACTCTTTCTGATAGTCATGGTTATTAAAAGTATAATCACCTTCTCCCTGTCTTCTTTGGTCACCTTTTTTTCCTTTTTTAAAGACATTGACTCTTCCTTTTCACTTCACTTCTAGCCACCATCTTGAATGGCTTTGGAGTCCATGTAGACAGTCCAGTTAACATCTTAGCCTTTTAATTTCTTCACTTTCTTAACGTGAGTACCCTCGACCTTCATTCTGCTTCAGCCATCCATTCTCATGGTACACCCTCAATCTTGTCCCCTGGAAGTGCTCATTTTACTTATCTTACTATAGCTTTTCATCCTTTCAACCCTCTCACTGTGGCCACTACACCTCAGGTTCCTTGAGTGTCTCACTCTTTCTGCCTTTTCATGCCTTTCATTTCTTTCCTAACATAGATATATATGGCCCATTATTTCACTGGCTTGCTGATAACTTCAGCTCCTTTGTACCCTTGTCTTTCCACTCTACCACCCAACCTAGCTCCAGTCTAGTATGGATTCAACATTCTACTTTCTCTGTTCTTACTCTCAGGCTGCTGGGTGCTGCTAGAGAAGTCCTTGTCAGTGGCGCTATGAATTAATGATTTCTAACAATGGTTGAATCCTCTGTTACCCAGTAATCCCTAGGAAGTTTTTTCTTCTATTCTTTTTTCTCTCTCTTGCCTAGAAATCTGTTATCCTAGGCAGCCTTCCAGCTGCCATCTAGCCCTCTTATAAACTTACCTGTATCTGAACTCATTCTTGCCCTCTTCCCTTTTGTGTCTTTGGCTTCTTTCTGTTTGCTAACTCTTTCACATCAGCATTTAAACATGCATGTGACAGACAGTATTGGCTGGCTGTGTAAAAGTTATTCCCGACCCCTGTCTCCCTTACTGTCTCAAAATAGAGTCTAGAAAGTCAGATAATTTCTCACCTTCTCTTATAGCTAAGAGAACTGGCCATGTGACCCAGTTGTAACCAATGAAGTATAACGGAAAGTCCGATGGGGGGAGGGGCCTCTAGGTAAGGTGTTCTACTTCCTAACAGAGGGGCAAGGTTTGTTCTTCCCCTTTCTTTCTGTTGGGAATATGTTGTAAGGACATGATGCCTGGCAGTGGTAGCCGTATTGTGGCAGAGCAGGAAGATAGAGCCAGCCTTGATCTTTGATGACATCACTGAGATTCTGGAAAAACCCTAGAGTTGTCTACTTTCAGACTTTTTGTTAAGTAAACAATAAATGTCCTAATGGTTTAAGCATTGTTAGTTAGGTTTTCTGTTACTTGTAGCTGAGAGCATCTTAACTTATGCTGTATAAGTTTCTACCAATGAAAAAACAAAAACAGGCAACTCTATTTTGACTCCACTAGATAGAGTCTAATTTTACTTCTCCCTTGCAGCCAAGCTTCTTGAAGGAATTTTCTACATCTGTCTCTCACTCCTTCATCTACCATCTACTTCTGTTTGTATTCACCTCCACCAGGCTTTAGCCGGGGTCACCAGAGGTGTCTTTTTTTTTTTTAATATTTTGTATACTTTTCTATTCTTATTTTAATTGATCTCTTTGCAGTATTTGATCTATTAACCTCAATTTTGAAATTCTCTTTTCCATTAGTTTCCATAACACTACATTCTCCTGTAGTATCTGTTTTTTATCCTCTCTTTCTCATTCTACCTTATAGTTTCCTCTTCCTCCACTCATTTTTTAAATATTAGTCCTCAGCACAGGTATAATCATCCCAATTTTACAGGCTTAGAGACTGACTAAGTAACCCTAGGTCATATAATTAGTAAATGGTGCAGCCAACATTTGAACGGAGTCTAAAGCCTTTACAATTCATCTCTTGGAATCTCGTCTGATCTTGTGCTTTCCCTTGGCAATGTCTCCCAGTCCTGAAGCCTTGATACATATGTTCATCCCAGATGTCTCTCCTGGTTGTAGATATACTCATCACATGTGCGACTGCCTACTGGATAGCTCTGCTTGCCTATCCCATGGATGCCTGGAAGGCATGAAGTCCAGATTAGAACTCATCACTGTCCCACATACACCTAAAACTTCTCCTTCTTTGCTTTGACAGAGACTCATTGATTGGCACTATCTTCTACATAGCTGTTCAGGCCAAAATCCTGGGTGTCATCCTTGACTTATCTGTCTTCTTCTCCCATTGCTCATATTCATTGTGTCCTCTTCTCCTATCTCTGCTGCTCCCAGTGCAGTCCACCCTTATCTCTCCCCTGGCAAAGTTGTAACAGACTCCACATCTGTATCCCTGTGTAATCCAAGATAGTTTTAACTAATCTTTCTTAAATCCAAATCTCATCATGTTACTTTCCTGATTTAGACTTTTCAGTGACAACTTCTAGTTTTCTGGACAAAAGTTCAAAATCTAACCTGGGAAATAAGGCCCTTCTTGGTCTGGTCAGAGCTTACTCCCCACTCTCACTCTCTGCTCCAGCTGTCCCAAACTGTTTGCTGTTCCTGGATTCATTTTGCTCTCTCTTGCCTCTAGGACTTCCCTCATGCTCTTCCTTCTTGCTGGAATACTTTCTTCTATAACTCCATCTCATCCTTCAGGTCTTAGCTTAGATGTCACCTCCTTTGGGAGAGCCTTCTGTGATAACCCCTTGCCCCACACACACCCTCTCTTGTCTCAGGGCCTTGGTGCATGCTGCTTCTTCTGTCTTCTGTCTCTTCTCCACCTCTACCCTATTGCTATTCATTCCAAATAATGCTCTGTGGTGGTCCTACATTTTCCCTCATCACAGCTAAGAAATCCTTCTGTTCACTTTGTGAAATTTGAGATAATTCTGTTGTATTTCTATGTTTTAGAAATTTAGAATTTTGAACAGTTTGCTTTAAATTTTTATCTCCTTCCCCCTTAGTCCAAGCCTTCAAAAACGAAACAAAAACCTAAGCCATTTCTTTAGCTTTATGCTTCTCCCAGCAAGCTGACATTGCCTAACTTGAGAATCGATTATGTGCCAGAAGTCAGCTGATGCTGTTTGGAAAAAAAAAGGCATTTGCAGCTTTCAGCTCCAGCCATTGAACCTGACAAGTTCTGACATGTCTTCTCTTGGCTGCCTCTCACTTCTTTTTCTGTTTCCATGGAAATGGACATTAGATCACAGAAACATAGGAAGATACTGGTGGCTAATTGCTGTTGCAGATTTCTGAATTCTCTTTGTTTGTGGAGTGACTATTTTAGTGACTCTTGCCCACTATGTAGTATGTGGTAGTTAGGTAAAACATCTAAGGCAGTTTCTGGGTTTGAGAGCTAGCTGATGTTTCCCAAGTGTCACTAACTAGTATCCTAAAATGTATTGCCTGTTTCAAGTCTCAGGGAAAATATATTTTAATTTAAGAGCTGTAATCTTGTCAGAGGAGCGCTAGATTTCAAGCCAGGAGGCCTGGCCCTAGTCCCAGATCTGCCACTGTCTCACTGTTTGACCTCGGTCAATTTTGTTATGTTTATTGAATGGGTCCATTGCTACTACTCAGCCCTGGGGCTTATTTACAAATGTCCCAGAGAAAAGACTCCTCTCTATCAGTGTGTTTTAACAGAAAACATAGAAGTAAGATATACAACTAATTTTGGTTAAGGAAATCAAGCCAGGTTTCTAAACATCTAAAATGGAAAAATGCTTTTAATTCCAGCGTTTTATTTTCTCCTTCTGTAAAATGATCAGCATAAGGTTTGTCATTTGGCTAGGAACGTTATGTTAACATTCTCTTTTTAATGTACATGTGGTTTCCTAAGACAAATACAACCTATCTTATGGCAAAATAAAATGATTATAATTATAGTTGAAAAATTCTGTTCATTTTCTATTTAATGAAGGAAGTTATTACATTGCTTATCTAATTTGTATTTTAGTCACATCCGGGATGTAGGGGGATTTGCCATAGCCATATGCCTCTATAGTAGGCTTATCTGTACCAGGTCAGGATTTCTTTGTGAATCTAAATGTGGAACTTGGAAAGCCAGGTTTTGTTAAGTGCAAAAAAGAGCTGGCATGTACGTATAAAAAAGATTAGTGTTTCCCGACCTGCTTCTTCAGCATGTAGTGTCTGCTCTACATCAGATGAACCTGAGTAATTGAAATTGAGTATGACAGAATAAAATGTCTTTCTGCATGACTACACAGAGTAAAATAGGTTTATACCAAACTCCCGCTTGTAGTTGCGTGTATACAGACATAAATCATACATGAGAAGACATTATAAATAAATTAAATGGGAAATAATCCATTTTATACTTTGTAATTGTGGTAAATTTTTCAAAAGGAAAAAAACTGCCTTCTTAACTTGCTGTGAATTTATTCTCCCATAATGAACCTGCAGTAGACTTGGGGTCTGGCCCTGTCGAATTCCCTCTGTTTGTGACACAGCCGCAGGCTTCAGTAGATTTACCACAGGCCCCAGTGCTTTGAGGTACAGTGCTTCAGAGCAAAAGCTTATTTTTAAATAAAAAATATTCTATAGATATTGTAGTATAATTAGACAATCAGAAAAAAATGTTCAAGAAACAAATTAGAATGGCCCATTACCCTACTATCTAAGTAAGCCACTGTTGACTTTTTGGCATATTCCTTCAATTAAAAAAATTTCTACTAATATATAGAACAAAATTGGGGTAATGCTACATGTGCTTCTTTGTAGCCTCCTTATTTCATTTACTGTATCATGAACATTTTACCTTGGTATTATAAATTCTTTAAAAATTATTTTAATAAATATATAATATACTGTCTTAAATGATTTCATAATTTATTTAACTTTTAAGCTATTAATAGGTATTTAGATTGTTTTCTTACAAACAACTTTGAGCAGGAGCCTATATACACTTTCTTCATCCCTTCAGTCAATGTAGAAAGTGCCTTAATTATCTGGTTTTCCAGGCTGGTACCTCACTAGTTTTTATTTTGATTTATTCTTGTCTACCACATCTCTAAATCCCACTAATTTTATCTCCAAAAGATCTCTTGAATTCGTTCCTTTGTCTCCGTTCTCACTGTGATGGCAGTGGTCGGAGTCTTCATCTACTTGGAGTACTGCAGTGGTCTCATACATGGCTGATCTTCCTACCTCTGGTCTCTTCTTTCCGTAGATTATTCATCTTATGGCCGAAATTGTCTTTCTAGAGCGTGGATGTGGTCAGATATTCCCTGTCTTTAAGTCTTTGATTTTTTCCCATTGTCTGCTGCATAAAGTTTAATTCCTTAGCCTGGTATTCAAGGGCATTCATATTTTGGCCCTATCTAACCCTTTTAACCTCATTTCTCCCTTCTCCTTTCCATATTCCTCGTATCCCAGGCAGCCTTCCCTGAACTCGTTCAGGTGTTCTCATAGCCCTTCATGTAGTTTGTGCTCTTTCCATTGCCTAGAATGTACTATCCCTGACCCTGGTAATTCCCTACTCCCTTCTTTCAAGACTTCAGCTCAAATATTACCTGTCTTGCAAAGCTCTGCTGTATAATACAGTAACCACTAGCTACACGTGGCTGTTAAAATTAATTAAAATTTAAAATTCAGTTCCTCAGTCACACTAGCCACATTTTAAGTGCTCAGTAGCCACATGTGGTTAGTGTCTATTGTATTGGACAGCACATATTAAAGAACATTTTCATCATTGCAGAAATTTCTGTTGGACAGAACTGCTATAAAGCTTTTCCTAAAATAATTGATTTCCTCCTCAGAGCTTCCATAACCCTTAAGATTGACTGTTTAAGAAAGCTCTTGAATTCCTTTATGGGTAGGTGAGGGACAAAGCCTTGTTCTTTTTATCTCTAGTACCTAGAATAGTGCGTAGTGTGTAGTTGAGTTTCAAGACGTGTTGACTGAACAAATGAGTAAAAAATGACATGAGTTTTTGAAAGTCATATGAATAATGACAATGTTGGGGTCTTTCAAGTCTAGAGAAATGCTCATTCCCTTTTGTAAAGTGCATGGTTATCAGTTTCACTTCATCAGTGACTTACAAAGCCTTAGACAAATCGCTCAGTTTCTCTGATTCTTTTGCCATCTAAACGTTAGGGAATTTGGTATATTTCCCTCGTATAATTTAACGTGAGGCCAATATTTACTGAATCTGTGCCAGATATTGTGGACATTACCCAAAAGTATCAAGCATTTCCAGTAGGTACTGCACTGTTGCCTGAGTTTATAGTCCATGAGTGGAGAGAGCATACATTTAGGGTGGCTTAGTTTGTGCCTGGAATTCTCACCTCCTTTATTTTATTTCTTTTTCATAATATTTTTATGCGGTAGAGCAATTTTCTTTCTCTGCTTTGCAGATAAGGAAACAGAAGCATAGAGAAACTAAGTAGCTTGCATAAGGTCACATGTAGCTGGGAAGGGACTCTTTCTATTACACCCCAGCTGCCTCTCATGTAACCTCATTTGAATTGAATGAATATGTTCAGTAGCTCTGGGTAGCTTTGGTGATTCATATATTTTGTAATTGTGCATGGCCAGAGTATGTCTTGGTTTTTGGTTTTAAGAAAAACCAACAGCCTGAAAAAAGTATTAAAGAACGGAATTATAATGCCCCACCATTAACGTTTTGTGATTGACTGCTGTGGCCTGGTACTCTGCCTGGGCTAATGGGATCTAAACAGATCAGGTTAAAAGAAAAATCATAAATTCTGTAAGGAGTAGAATTCCAGAAGCCTTTTGGAGGCGCTTAATTACTTTATTAATTGCAATTACCATCTTACGCCACTGGCTCTCTAGCTAGTTTTCAGAAACTTCCCAAAGCCCAACATCAACATTTAAAAAAAATCACACAATACAGTGTATGGCACAAAGTTAGTGTTCAGTGATGGTTTGTTTAATGAACATGAAAAATAACAGGAAGACAGGTGTTGGTAGTAATAATAGCTAACATTGTTTGAATGTTTTCTGTCTGCCAAGCATTATGCTAAGCTCTTTACTTACATTACTTCACTTTATTCATTGATTGATATGGAGCACCTACAATGTGCTAGGCACCACGCTTGGTGCTGGAGATGCAGTGGTGAAACAGAGACCCTGCTCTCATGGATCGTACTTTTTGGTGGGAGAGACGGAAATAAAAAAATAAATAAAAACATAATATTGGTTAGTGATCAGTGCTATGGAAAAAAATAGAGAATGACGAGGGAAAGCTTATCTGAGAAGGTGACATTTAAAGCAGACTTGAATGGAAGGTGAGAAAGTGAGCTATCCAGGTATTCGGGGGAAGAACCTTCAAAGTGGAGGAACAAGTGCAAAAAGTGAGCAAGGAAGCCAGGGACTAGATCATCTAGGATCTTATAGGCTATGGTAAGGGTTTTGGATTTTATTTCAAATATGATAAAGGCCGTTGGAGGTTTCTAAGCAGTAGAGTGAGATGATCTGATTTTTGTTTTGTTTTTTGTGAGGAAGATCAGCCCTGAGCCAACATCTGATGCCAATCCTCTTCTTTTTTTTGCTGAGGAAGACTGGCCCCGGGCTAACATCTGTGCCCATCTTCCTCTACTTTATATGGGACGCCGCCACAGCATGGCTTGACAAGCAGTGCGACGGTGCGTGCCCAGGATCCGAACCTGTGAACCCCGGGCCTCCAAAGCAGAGCTTGCGCACTTAACTGCTGTGCCACCGGGCTGGCCCCATGATTTTTGTTTTAAAAGGATCAATTCAGTCAGTGGCTTGTGTAGAGAACAGAAGTAGGTGGAGCGGGAAGGAAGGGGTGAGAAGAATGGAAGAAGGGAGACCAATTAAGAGCCTGTTACAGTTTTCCAACAGCCCTGTGAGATAGGTTCTGTTATTTTCTCCATTTTTAGGTTAGGACACAGAGGCCCAGAGAGGTTAAGAGGCTGTTCAGTGCTGCAAATCTAGTCTGTTTTATTAATCCCTGTCACTATATTATACTGCCTGACTCCTATGAATGAGTTTTAAGAAGTTTTGGCATTGTGTATTATTCCAGTGTGGCTAATATGTATATAAATTTCGAATGGATGTTGTCTTTCTTAATTAGGTTGTTTTCTTAATAGATTGCAACTTGTGAGAGCATATATTACATAGAATTTGTTTTTTTTTTTTAAATTTTTTGTTTATTGCAGTAACATTGGTTTATAACATTGTATAAATTTCAGGTGTACATCATTATACTTCTATTTCTGCATAGATTACATCATGTTCACCACCCAAATACTAATTACAACCCATGACCACACACATGTGCCGAATTATCCCTTTCGCCCTCCTCCCTCCCCCCCTTCCCCTCTGGTAACCACCAATCCAATCTCTGTCTCTATGTGTTTGTTTATTGCTATTACCTACTACTTAATGAAGGAAATCATACGGTATTTGACCTTCTCCCTCTGACTTATTTCACTTTGCGTAATACCCTCAATGTCCATCCATGTTGTCACAAATGGCTGGGTTTCATCGTTTCTTATGGCTGAGTAGTATTCCACTGTGTATATATACCACAGCTTCTTTATCCATTCGTCCCTTGATGGGCACTTAGGTTGCTTCCAAGTCTTGGCTATTGTGCATAACGCTGCAATGAACACAGTAGAATTTGTTAATCAAACAGAATTCAGTGTATCTATACGGAGAGTTGTGTAGGTAGGACAAGAATATGTATATTCTTACTAAAAGGCACTTGATGTTAGAATGCTTTTTTAGTAGAACAAGTTTCTTCTTTATGGAAGCATTAACAACTTTGAGATTTAGCTTCATTGTAAAACTGGTTCATGGAAATAATGAAAGCTCAATGATTGAATTAAATGTGAAAATCAACACCATTTTTAGGTAATATGGTAGAGCAAAAAGAGCATGGGTTTAGGACAAGAATATGATCTTGGAAAAATTCCTTTAATCTTTCTGAGCCTGATTTCTTCATGTCTAGTGAAGATAGTATTATCTACTTCATTGGACTGTTGTGATAATTAAGTGTGATAATGCATCTAAAGTCTCAACTATATTGCTTTCTACATAGGAGTTAGTAGATGTTTTATTGTTATTAAAATGAATATTGTGGGTTTGAAGAGAATTGTTCAAGAAAATTTAGCAATTACTAATTAAGAGCCTAAATTCTTACAACACCTTAGTACTTTTACTCATTTCCTTCCAATCTGAAGGATTGTATCTCATGAAGAGCTGTCAGAAGCACTGGTGGAACCATTCTAGTCTTTAGGAGACCAAATTCACAGATGCAGGACAGCTGTCTTTAAATGTGTGAAGAGCTGTCATGTGGAACAGGGATTTGTTCTTTGTGACTCAAGAGAGCAGAACTATGATCAGAGGGTGAAAACTACAGGGAAAGTTATTTTGGCTCATTAAAGTAGACATTTCCAAAAATAGAATCATTGCCCTATCAGTAGGAACTGTTTGTGCATAGCTACATCAGTTTTCCAGAATGTGTCAGGCATTGAAGGTTTTTAAATGTAGCTTGAAGCTTTCTTCAACCAGAGAATCACTAGAATGCAAGCCCCATGAAAGCAGAGATCTTATACTCTGCCTGATAACATTTGTTGAGTGAATGTCAGTTGTTCTTGGAGGTCATCTGCATACTTCACTCCTCCTCTTTGCCTTAAGTTCATTTCTGATTTTTGTTGATGGTTTGAGTGTTTATTTGGGTTAAAGATAAGGGAAACTATGGGGAATTGCTGCATGGTAAGAAAACAAAGGAGTTAGTGGACGATCTCTCAACAGCTGCGCTATTGATATTTTGGGTTGGGTGATTGTTTTGGGAGGGGCTATCTTATACATTGGAGGATTTTTAACAGCATCTGTGGCTGCTAAATACTCAATTGTATGCCAGTAGCATCTCTCCCCTCATTCATGACGATGAAAAATGTCTCCACATATTGCCAGATATCCCTTGGGGAGCAAAACGTCCCTTGTTGAGAACCACTGAGTTAGTGAATAACCCACTAGAACGCACACATGCAAATGCACAAACCCAATATTTTCATTAGATGAAATTAGAGAGAATGGTGTCATTTAAGAAAGCTCATTGTAAATTGTTTTAAGATGAACTATGCACTGGTATGAGATGTACGTTGATGCCTGCATGTAGTTTTATAATGAAGAAGTTGTCTATGTAACGTTCCTGAGTTTCTCCTTTGCTATGAAACATGAAGTTGATTCTTTAGTTTTAGCTTTTTGGTAAATGAAGTCTTATATTTCTTTGATGGTGGTAGAATTGTTTATGCTGGGTTTTTAGCCCCAAATTGCTTTGACAACCATTATATGTTGCAATACAAGTGTGGAGAGTTCAAAGGCAAGGGTTGATGGAAATGGTGTCTTGTAACTATCAAAGACAAAGATAGCATGGGGTGTAATAACAGAAAAGGTAGCAGCAGCAGAAAGCTGAGCAGCTGATCAAAGATTCTAGAAGTAGGAATGCTAAGGTGTTTTTTGTTAAGTTATATATATATATTTTTAAAAATTTATATTTTGGTCTTAGTCTGGGGTAAAATCATCTCATGATGGATGTAGTTTTGTAAGTAATTATGGTATACACCAGTCATATTGAAAGTCAGTTATTTTTAGGCTTCACTGAGTTTTTACTTCTTGACTTCTCTTCCTAGTATTTATGTTTATATTTCCTCTTGTTTAAATCTTCTAAATGGCAAGTTCTAATAAATCCTTGCTTGCATTATATTTTAACTCAGTATATTTTCTTGTCACATCACACTTTCCTTATAACATGTTTTACTGAACTATTCATGGTCCTGATTTAATTATAAGCTAGGCATTGTTGCATTTTAATATACAACACTTGCATACATATTGTAATGTAGTCATCTCTAAAATATAGTAGTCTCACCAGGCGTTATTATAAAGAAGGATCTGTCAGCGTTTCCATTATAAACTCTAATTTATTTTTAAAGAGTTTCTGACTTGTCTATTTCTAAATTGCTTTGGGCTGAAACCTTGTATAGAAGTTGTCAGCTGAAATCCAAGTTTTCTGATATTATAGAGGGAAAAACTGAAGGTAGTATTTTTGACTACTTTGTGTCACAGAATTTAAAACACTCATATTTCTAGTGTATTCAGGTGCCTTTTACTTGCTATTTATTTCCCATAAACTCAAGTGAGGAAATGGAAACCGACAGCCACCTAAATGGGCTTGTTTCTTTTCCTGTGTTGTGCTGTAAAATTTTTGATAGTTTTATTTGAAAAGTATTTGCTGAGTAGATGCATTAAGTATTTTGTTAGAACCACCTTGGAATATGAAAGTGTCTTTATAAAGCCTGTAGGAAATCAGATCCAGGTTTACTGTGAACAGAGAAACTTGCAGAAGAATCAGCTATAATAAGATTCTGGAGATAGCTATACAGTTGAGGAAGTGAATAACTGTTTAGTAATCAAGAGTTGGGTTCTTATTCTCCTTGTCCCTCCTTGAGTGGAATTACTTTACAATCACTAACCTGGTTGATTTCTGCCCCTCCCTCTTTTTTGCGAGATGTCATTGTTGCTTTCATTAGATGCTTCTATGATATCATTCTTTCAAATTGCCCTTAAAACTACTAGAGAGCCAAAGTTATTATTTATTATCTGATTTTGAACCTGAGATTTTGATGTTCTCTTATGAAATTGATTACCTATATAAAAGGTGAACTTTCATGTAGAACTTTATACAAAATTAAAAGCATTAAGGAGTTTAAGGATCAGAAATTGAATGAACTCATTCACTTATAATTATTCAACAAATTTGTATATCTTGCCTCTTATGTACCAGGCACTATATGCAGAATATATAATGATGAATGAAACAGGCACAGTTCCTAACATCTTGTATAATCTAGTAAGGCATTTAGATAATATGCAAGTAAAAAAATAAAAGTAAAGTAGCACTTATTTATTTTGGTCAAGTTTAATAGTATTTCAAAGGCTTACCCTTATATGAATGATCCATAAAACCTATATTTAAATGTGCAAATGTTTTATGTTTATTGGAACATAAAGATTAAAACATCATATTACTTAAGTTACATCTAAACTCTTACTATTTCCACATTAATGGAATCTTTTTGCTTATATGTATATTTTAATTAGTAATTGCTATTGTTTAGGAACTTGATTTTTGTGTATTTTTCTTGTACTTGGCCATCTTAACAATGTTATTTAATAGAATTTCTAGGTAGGTGGTCCTTTCTTTTGTAGTGTTTATGTCTTAATTGTTTTCCTTTTCTTATTGCATTGTCTAGCATCACCAGTTGAATTTTAAATAGTAACAGTGATAGTAGGCATCCTTGTCTCTTTTATGATATTGATGGCAGTGTTTCTCCTCTTTCACTATTAATTATGATGTTTGCTGTACATTTCTAGTAGATCCTTTTGCAAGTTAAGGATATTTACTTTGATTCCCAGTTTACAGAGATGTAATGATTTAGAACACACAAGATTCCTTTATATAGTGGCAGTCTAGGTAATTTGGACCAACACTTCTGCTAAAGACAACTAAAGAAGCTGGATAAAATATGAAAAACAAATCCTTAGAAGTATTGGGGAGAAGATGAGAACTCATAGAAATAAACCCATCCTCTCAAAACTACTTTTGTTCTAAGGATGTTTGTTGATCATAGCCTACCAACTTTGAAGCTGACTTCTGCTTTCAGATGCCTCACACAACTAAGGGGTATAAGTCAAAAACCTTGAGTCTGCCAAGAGTCGTCTGCCCTTACTTTGAAATGGAACCATGAAATACTGAGCCCTCAGAGTAGCAGTGAACTGATGCTGATTTAGCCCTCCTAACACTTGCAGCGCTTCTTGCCAACATCTGCTAGATCAAGGAATTTTAAGTCTAAAACTTGGATTAAGATAGTCTTAGATTGATAGCTCTAACAGAAGCAAAGAAAAGTTCTGTATGGAGGAGGTTGCTATCATCCAATGCATCAATTTATTTTATCAAATAATTTTTTTCAAACACGTTGTCCAGCATACAGGCAAAGATAATCAGGCATAGAAGGACAAAAGACACCATGAGTAACAGCTAGCAGATACAATAGATAATAGAAATAGACTTAGTGAAGATAAGATACTGGTATTATTAGACATAGACTATAAATAACTAAGCTTGCTATGTTCAAAGAAATGAAGCCAAGAATGAAAATTCAACTGGAAACTAGAAAAAATTACCTAGCAGATTTGAAAAAGACCAAATAATTCTAAAACTGAAAAATATACTCTTTAAAACTTATTCATTAGGTTTAACATCAGATTAGATATAACTGAAAAGAGAATTAGTGAACTAGAAAATAGATTAGAAGAAAAATTCCACAACGCAATATGGAACGTTAAATAGTGGAAAATCCAAAGAAGAGGATGAGGGACATAGACGTTCAATGCAAAGAACTAGAAATTGAGACAGCCAGCTTGAATTCCAAATTCCATACTTAGCTTATATAATAAATTTGACTTAGACACATTACTTTTTTTGTGCCTCTGGGTTTTATCATCACTTCTAAAATGTATACTGTATGTTAACACAATTTTTACTTATTTAACTTAGACCATAGATTGCTCATTTTTTTGGCTGTAACTTCTCTCTTCTTACCATTCAATCATTTAATGAAAACATTTACTTCCATACTGTTTTCCATAGTGGCTGCGCCAGTTTACATTCCGACCAACAATGTACCAGGTTTCGCTTTTCTGTAGATCCTTGCCAGCATTTATCTTTTGTATTTTTGATAATAGACATCCTAACAGGTGTGAGCTGATATCTCATTGTAGTTTTGATTTGCATTTCCCTGATGATTAGTGATGTTGAGTGCCTTTTTATGTACCTGTTAGCCATTAGTATGTCTTCTTCAAAAAAGTGTCTATTCAAGTTCTTTGCCCGTTTTTTAATTGGGTTATTTGTGTTTTTTTGCTATTGAGTTATAGGAGTTCCTTGTATATTTTTGATATTAATCCGTTATTGAATATGTGGTTTGCAAATGTTTTCTCCCATTCCATAGGTTGCCTTTTCATTTTGTTGATGGTTTCCTTTGCTGAGCAGAAGCTTTTTAGTTTGATACAGTCCCACTTGTTTATTTTTGCTTTTGTTTTCTTTACTTTTGGTGTTAAAGCCGAAAAGATCATTGCCAAGACTGATGTTGAGGAGCTTGCCTCCTGTTTTCTTCTACGAGTTTTACAGTTTCAGGCCTACTTTCAATTCTTTAATCCAATTTGAGTTGATTTTTGTGTATTGTGTAAGATAGAGGTCCCGTTTCATTCTTTTGTATGTGGCTATCCAGTTTTCCCAGCACCATCTCTTGAGGGGGGTATCCTTTCCCTGTTGTATATTCTTGGTTCCTTTGTCGAAAATTAGCTGACATATGTGCTTGGATTTATTTCTGGTTCTCTATTCTGTTCCATTGATCTATGTGTCTATTTTTATGTCAATACCATAATGTTTTGATTACTATAGCTTTGTAATATAGTTTGAAGTCAGGAAGTCTGATGCCTTCAGCTTTGTTCTGTTTTCTCAAGATTGCTTTGGTTCTTCAGGTTTTTTTTGGTTCCATACACATTTTAGAATTGTTTGTTCTATTTCTGTAAAAAATGCCTTTGGAATTTTGATAGGGATTGCATTGAATCTGTAGGTTGCTTTGGGTAGTGTGGATATTTTAACGATATTAATTCTTCCAATCCATGAACATGGAATATCTTTCTATTTATTCATGTCTTCTTTGATTTTGTTCATCAAAATTTTATAGTTTTGAGTGTGCAGATCTTTGACTTCTTTGGTTAAATTTATTCCTAAGTATTTTATTGTTTTTGATGCTCTTGTAAGTGGAATTGTTTTCTTAGTTTTTCTTTCCAATAGTTTGTTGTTCATATAGAGATACACAACTGATTTTTGTATATTTATTTTGTATCCTGCAACTTTACTGAATTCATTTTTTAGTTCTAACAGTTTTTTTGTTGGAGTCTTTAGGGTTTTCTATATATAACATTATGTCATCTGCAAGCTGAGACAGTTTTACTTCTTCCTTCCTCAGTGGGATGCCTTTTATTTCTTTTTCTCACCTAATTTCTCTGGCTAGGACTTCCAGTACTATGTTGAATAAAAGTCATGAGAGTGGGCATCCTTGCCCTGTGCCTGATCTTACAGAGAAAGCTTTTCACCATTGAGTATGATGTTAGCTGTTGGCTTGTAATATATGCCCTATATTATATTGAGGTATGTTCCCTATATACCTGGTTTGTTGAGAGTTTTTATCATGAATGGATGTTGAATTTTGTCAAGGGCTTTTTCTGCATCTATTGAGGTGATCATATGATTTTTATCCATCATTTTGTTAATGTGGTATATCACGTTGACTGATCTGCATATGTTGAACTAGCCTTGCATCCAGGGATAAATTTCACTTGATCATGGTGTGTGGTCCTTTTAATGTACTGTTGAATTTGATTTGCTAATATTTTACTGAAAACCTTGCATCTACGTACATCAGGGATATTGGCCTTGTAATTTTGTGTGTGTGTGTGTGGTGTCCTTGTCTGGTTTTGGTATCGGGGTAATGCTGACCTTGTAAAATGAGTTTGGAAGTTCCTGCTTCTTCTGTTTTTTAAGAGTTTGAGAAGCATTGGTAATAATTTGTCTTTAAATGTTTGGTAAAATTTACCAGTGAAGCCATCTGGTCCTGAACTTTTCTTTGGTAGGAGATTTTGATTGCTGTTTCAATCTCCTTACTAGTAACTGTTCTGATCAGATTTTTTTTTCTTCAGAATTCAGTCTTGGTAGGTTGTATGTTTCTAGGAATTTATCCGTTTCTTCTAGCTTATCTAATGTTGACATATAATTATTCGTAGTAGTTTCCTATGATCCTTGTTATTTCTGTTATCAGTTGTAATGTCTCCCCTTTCATTTTCTGATTTTACTTATTTGAATCTTCTCTCTTTTTTTCTTCAGCAGTTCTGTTTATCTTTCAAAAATACTAGCTGTTAGTTTCATTGATCTTTTCTGTTGTCTTTCTAGTCCCTATTTCATTTAGTTTCACTCTGATCTTTGTTGTTTCCTTCCTTCTACTGTCTTTGGATTTAGTTTGTTCTTTTTTCCCCCAGTTTCTTGAGGTATAAATCAGATTTTTTATTTGAGATCTTTCTTTTTTCTTAATGTAGTTATTTATTACTGTAAACTTCCCTCTTAGAACTGCTTTTTCTGATCCCGTACATTTTGGTATGTTTGTTTCCATTTTCATTGGTTTCTAAATATTTTTTCCTTTCCCTTTTGATTTCCTCTTTGACCCATTGGTTGTTCCAGAGCATACTGTTTAATCTCCAAGTATTTGTGAATTTTCCAGTTTTCCTCTTATAATTGATTTGTAGTTTCTTACCATAGTGGTTGGAAAAGATACTTAATGTGATTTCAATCTTCTTAAATTTATTAAGACTTGTTTGGTGGCCTAACATATGATCTATCCTGGAGAATGTTCCATGTATGCTAGAGAAGAATCTGTATTCTGCTCTTGTTAGATGGAATGTTTTGTATATGTAAGGTCTATCTGGTCTAATGTGTAGTTTAAGTCCAATGTTTCCTTATTGATTTTCTGTCTAGATCATCTATCCATTGTTGAAAGTGAGATATTGAAGTCCTCTACTATTATTGTATTCCTCTCTATTTATCCCTTCAGATCTGTTAATATTTGCTTTATGTATTTAGGTGCTTCAGTGTTGGGTGCATGAATATTTATAGATGTTATAGCCTTTTGATGAATTGACCTGTTTATCATTGTATAATGATCTTCTTTTTCTCTTGTTACAGTTTTTGGCTTCAGGTCTATTTTGCCTGATATGAGTATAGCTACCTTTGCTTTCTTTTGGTTTCCATTTGTATTGAGTGTCTCTTGCCATCTGTTCACTCTCAGTCTTTGTGTGTCCTTAATGCTACAGTGAGTCTCTTGTAAGCAGCATATAGCTGGGTCTTGTTTTTTTAATCCATTCAGCCACTCTACATCTTTTAATTGGAGAATTTAGTCCATTTATATGTGTAGTAATTATTGATAGATATGCAATTATTTCCATTTTGTTAGTTGTTTTCTGGCTGTTTTGTAATTCCTTTGTTTCTTTGTTTTTCTCTTCCTTTGTGATTTGGTGATTTTCTGTAGTGGTATACTTAGATTCCTTTCTCTTTATCTTTTGTGTATTTACTTTAGGTTTTTGCTTTGTGATTACCATGAGGCTTACATAAAACGTATTTGTAAGTCTGTTGTAAGCTGATAACAACTTGGAATGTGTAGGAAAGCTCTGTATTTTTACAATACCCCCACATTTTATGTTTTTGATGTCACAATTTACATCTCTTTATATTGTGTATCCATTAACAAATTATTTATAGTTATAGTTAATTTTAATACTTTTGTCCTTTAACATTTATACTAGAGCTATAAGTAATTTACCCACCATTATTACGATATTAAAGTATTCTGAATTTAACTATATATTTACCTTTACCAGTGAGATTTATACTTTTATGTATTTTCATGTTACTAATTATCATCCTTTCATTTCAGCTTAAAGAACTCCCTTAAGCATTTCTTGTAAGGCTGGTCTAGTAGTGATGAACTCCTTCAGCTTTTTGTATGCCTGGAAAACTCTTTATCTCTATTTCAATTCTGAAGGATAACTTTTCTGGGTAGAGTATTCTTGGTCAGCAGTTTTTTTTTCACACTTTGAATATATCATCCCACTCACTTCTGGCCCTTAAAGTTTCTTCTGAAAAATCCACTCTTAGTCTCATGGGGGTTCCCTGTACCTAACAAGTTGCTTTTCTCTTGATGCCTTTAAGATTCTGTCTTTGTCTTTAACTTTCAACAATGTAATTATAATGTGTCTTTGTGTGGGTCTCTTTGAGTTCCTGTTTGGTACTCTTTGGGATTGCTGGATCTGGATGTCTGTTTCTTTCCCCAGGTTAGGGAAGTTTTCAGTCATTATTTCTTTGAATAAACTTTCTGTTCCTTTCTCTTTCTCTTCTCCTTCTGGGATCCCTATAATGCATATATTGGTTATTTTATGGTGTCCTGTAAGTCACTTAAGCTATCTTCACTTTTTCATTCTTTTTTCTTTTTGCTACTCTGATTGGATGAATTCTACTTCCCTGTCTTTGAGTTCGCTGATCCTTTGTTTCACTTGATCTAGTCTGTTGTTGAACCCCTGTATTGAATTTTTCGGTTAGTTATTGTATTCTTCAGGTCTGTGATCTGTTTGGTACTTTTTAATATTTTCTATCTCTTTTTTAAATTCTTACTTTGATTATGCATTGCTCTCTTGACCTTAGTGAGCATCTTTAAGACCATTATTTTGAACTCTGTATTGGGTGCGTCACTTTTTTTTTAGTTTTTTTAAGATCATTTTCTGGAGATTTATCTTGTTCTTTTGTTTGGAACATATTTCCTTGTTTTTCATTTTCCTTAACTTTCTGTGTTGGTTTCTGCACATTAGATAAAATAGCTACATCTTCCAGTCTTGACAGACTGGTCTTGTGTAGGGGATGAGCCTCATTAATCAGCCAGCCAAAAATCCTGCTTTTCTCTCAAACTTTTGTGATTTTCCAAACCACCATCTTTGTTTTAGTGGCTCCCAGTAGTTGCTGATTTGCCAAGATCCATCAGTGTCCCAAAGCGGAGGATCGCAGTCAGTACCTAGATGGAGGCTGATTAGAATCTGGCCCCTCAGGCAGCAGCTGGGAAAGTATGTACTTAAACCTCTTCCAGGAAGAAACTGGGAGATGAGTACTTTTGCCTGCTTTCTCTTTGCTGAACCTGGGTGTATAGTTGTGTGTGTGTGGTGGTGGGGGGAGGTGGGGGGTGGGGGAGTGGGGGTGGATATGTGTTTCTGACCCTGTTTAAAAACGACTTATTTGTTCTCTATAAAGAGCCCCCCTGTGGGACTTGTGAATGCAAGCCCTGTTGGCTCTCAGAGCTAGATGTTTTGAGGGCTTGTCCTCCAGGTGGCAGCCGTAAAAGCTGGGACACTAGGCATGGGTACAGGCTCCTTCCAGAGAGAGGCTGGTGACCTGGTTTTACTGTTGGATTGAGAAGTTGGGGGAAGTGCCCACTGGTTTTCCCAGGTTCCGGGGAGGAACTCAGCCAGCCCCTAGATCTGTGCTAATTAGAAGCTGAACCTTAGGCAGCAACTTGTAAAGTATGCAGTCAAACTCCTTCCAGTGAAGGACTGGGAGTTTTTGCCTGTTCCCTCTATACTGTGTCCTGGTGGATAGCTGCTGCAAGTGCTCACATGCATACCCATAAGAACTACTTCTTTGTTTGTTATGTGTGTGATGGATGAGGATGAGGATGAGGATCACACATCCTGTGTGATGTGTGAATGCAAGCCCACTGGTTATCAGAATCAGGTGATCTTGGGGTCCATCCTTTGTGCAGCAGTCGCAAAAGCTGGGGTGCTAGATGTGCGGTTCACTTCGCTCCTCAGAGAGAAGCTGGGAGTTGCGAGTTCTCTCCCAATTGTATGGCACTGTGCTGGGGGTAGAGTTTGTGGTGAGTGTGTCTCCGCCTTTCCTACCTGTTTCAATATGGGTATTTTCTCATTTACCTGATATGTAGGAGTCACCCAGCTAGTTTCTAGATTTCACTTAGAAGGAATTGCTTTGTATGTGCTGTACATTCAGTCTGTCCATGGGAGGAGGGAAGTTCAGGAGCCTCCTATGTTACCACTTGGTCCCTCTGTGGTTTGTTCTTTTTTGTTGCCATATAGTATTCTGTTGCATTATATACTACAATATATCCTTTCTCCTGTTGATATTTGAGTTGTTTCTAGTTTTAGGCTATTATGAATAACTGTGCTATAAACATTTTTGTACATGCTTTATGGTATACAGATGCATTCATTTCTTTTTGGTATATACCTAGAAGTGGGATTGCTGGGTTTTGGAGTAAGTGTATGTTTAGTTTTAGTTTTTTATGCGAAGGAGTTTTATAGAGTGGTTGTTCCAATTTAATCTTCAACCATTAATATAGAGGAGCTCTAGTTGTTCCACATCCTTGTCAACACTTGTTATGGTCTCTTTCTTTGTGATTCTGTTGGGTATGTTGTGGTATCTCATTGTGGTTTTAGTATGCATTTCCTCATTGAGTAATGCTTATTGGCTGTTTGGATATCCTTCCTTGTGAAGTGCGTATTCATGTTTTTTGTCCATTTTTAAGTTGCACTGTCTTTTTCTTATTGATTTACAGGAATTCATTATATGTTTTGTGTAGGAGCCCTTTGTCAGAGTGTTGTGAATATCTTCTCTTCATCTGTGGCTTGTATTTTTACTACCGTAATGGTGTCTTTTTATATAAAATGTTCTTTGTTTTAATTAAGTCCAGTTTATCAAATTTTTTCTTTCAGATGTATATGTATTATTTAAGAAATCTTTCCCTACCCTAGTCACAAAAATATTCCCATATATTTTATTCTAGAAGCTTGATTATTTCACCTTTCACATTTAGGTCTATGATCCCTCTCAAATAAATTTTTTAAATAGTGTGAAATAAGGATGAGGGTTAATTATAATTTCCATGTGGATATCCAGTTGTTCTA